>NW_004955555.1:86520-369512 GCF_000276665.1 Chinchilla lanigera | reverse complement strand
ATTTAGCTCAGCGGCAAAAGCGCCTGCCTGGCAAGCGCAAGGTCGTGAGTTCGGTTCCCGGTACCGGAGAAAAACCAAAAAAAAAAAAAAAGGAACTATGTAGCCCAAGCTGGCCTTGAACTCACGGCCATCCTCCTGCCTCAGCATCCTGTGTGCTGGGATACCTAATGAGCTCAAGGCCCACCGGAGCTACCTAGTGAAACCCAGTCGTAAGCAAACAAACAGAGAGGCGGGAGAGGGGAGATGAGTTTATTGATACACTAAAAGAGACAGTGGACGAGCTGGGTGTGGTGGTGAACCCCTGTAATCCCAGCACCTGGGAGGCTGAGACAGGATTACCAAGAGTTCAAGGTCAGCCTGGGCTCCATAGTGAGACTGTGTCTTCAAAGTAAATAAATAAAAGAAAAGGGACAGTGGGCGAGTTCCAAGAAAGACTTGCGGACATCAGGGTGAGAGATTAAGGTTTTTTATAATGTATTGAAGACATGGGGAAAAGTAGCAAATGGAGACATCTTTGATATGCGTTTCCGCAATTCTTATTCCTTGTTAATATTCCGGGAACATCTGCATTGTAACTAAAATTGTGCATCAAAGTTGCAAATCAAGCCGGGTGTGATGGCACAAGCCTGTGATCCCAGCCCTGGGGAGACTGAGGCAGGAGAACCGCTGCGAGTTCGAGGCCAGCCTAAACTTCACAGTGAGATTCTGTTTCAAAAAAGAAAAAGAGAGCCGGGCGTGGTGGCGCATGCCTGTAATCCCAGCACTGGGGAGGATGAGGCAGGAGGATCGTTTCGAGTTCGAGGCCAGCTTGGGCTACAAAATGAGTTTAAGGCCAGCCTGAACTGCATAGCGAGACCCTGTCTCAAAAAGACCAAAAAAAAAAAAAAGAGTTGCAAATCGACAAGCTCGTGTATTCTGGTCTCACAGAAATGCCTTTCGTTTAGATAAAAATATCTACATACATTAACTATTTGAGATGGATCAGGGCTCATTTGGAGGGATGAATAGGTCTTATATTTTATCTAGTGTTGTTTCTGACCAGTTTAGTGCAATGCTTTATGACTGCAGAGAAATTGTGTTGCCGAGAGGCTTAAACTTTTGTCACCAGAAGGAGAATTTGGGTGAAGCCAAGGAATGAATTTAGGGAAAATTAAAGAAATTAAGTTTAAGAAGTTTGAGGTGGTACACACCTGTAATCCCAGCACTCAGATGGAGACAGATTGGTGGCAAGTTTGAAGTAAGCCTGAACTACACAGCAGACCTTGTCTCAAACAAATAAACAAGGAAAATCTGGGGGAAATGAGAATGAATTTGGTTAAAGCAAAGAATTTGGGGGCAAATGAAGAGGAGACTCGGAAAAGAGACTGAAGAATTTGGGGGCTTTTCCTGGAAGCACCCTGCTCCATTTTCGAGTCCTCCCCTTAGATTTTGTTTTCAGGTTTATGGTTCTTTCAAAGAGTACTGTCCATAGTATTCATTATTTATATTAAATAAATTTAAAGGAAGGGGCTGCTGGGAGTGTCACTCAGCAGTAGAGCATTTGTCTGTCACACACAAGGCCCTGGGTTTGACCATCAGCACCAACTACCAAAAAACTCAATAATATTCAGAATTATATTTGGGAAGAAGGAAATGGCTCACTCAGAAAGACCCCAGAGAAAATTGAATAAAACTAAGGGCCAAATTTGTGGGAAATTAAATTAGATAATGGAAGTTTTGAGAGAAAAATCAGGATTTGGAAAAATTAGAGGAAGAATTTGGTTTGGGTTGTTTTTTGTTGTTTTGGGGGGTTTTTGGTACCAGGAGTTGAACTCAGGACCTTGCGTTTATCAGGCAGGCACTGTGCCACTGAGCTATATTCCTGGCCCTCAAGAATTTGGGAAAACCAGGCCAGGAATATAGCTCAGTGGCACAGCGCCTTGCTTGGCGAGCGGTAGGGTCCTGAATTCGATGCCCAGTACCAAAAAGAAAAGAATTTGGGAAAACCAAGAATGTTTGGCTAAATCAAAGAGGAATTTAGGATTAAGAAGAAACCTAATAACCCCTGGGCAAATTATGGGGAAATTTTTGGAATCCCAAAGACAGAATTTGGCAGTCTTGTTTGGTGCTCAGGGTCTGGCGCATACCAAGCAGGTGCTCCACCCCTGAGCTACTGCCCAGCCCAGAGTTCGGAGGTTTTATTTTATTTTTTGAAACAGGGTCCCGCTTTGTAGTTCAGGCTCACCTTGAACTCACTACATAGCCCAGGCTGGCCTCATACTTGATCCTCGTGCCTCAGCCTCCCAAGTGCTGGGATCACAGGTGTGTACCACCATGTCCAGCTAGAGATTCCAAAAGAATTTGGCAGGAAGCAGGGGAGTGAGGTTAATGGAACGGGAACTGAGGGGATCCAGCTCCAGAATCAGTCCTTTCTCCTCCTCCTCCCCAGTTCCCACGCCTGGTACCTCCAAAATGGAACGGGGGTAGGAGAGGCTTCCGTGATCTGAGTGGAGTGGTGACCCCAGAGGGCAATCAGAGGAAGAGAAGGACGCTGCTGCAGTTCCTGTCTGACCATTTCTACGATGTGGAGTTTCTCAGGGAATACTTGCTCCGGAAGCAGATGCAGAAGGTGCACCTGGAAAATGGGTAAGAACCTGAGGTCTGCAAGACCCTGTGGAGACTCTGCCAGAGCCCTGCTCCTGCCTTGCCACTCTTGGGCAGCACTGTGGCTTTTACTGCCAGGCTTGCTAAGTCTTGCATCTTAGTCCCCAGCTCACAAGGGCTGCGGCTTACATAGGGGCCTGCTGCCACCAGCCCCACCTGGGGGAAGGCTTGCATCTTAGATCTAATGTGGCTGAAAGCAAACCTGCATTTGTCCCTACAAAGTCTACTCACTCTCAAGCTTTCCCCATCCTAGGAACAGGGACCACTGCCCACCCAGTTGTGAAGGTATCCTTCCTGCTGGGCATAGTGGTGCATGCCTATAATCCCAGCGCTCAGGAGGCTGAGGCAGGAGGATCACTGGGAGTTTGAGATCAACTTGGGTTACATAGTGAGTTCAAGGCCACCCTGAACTACATAGTGAGACCCTATCTCAAAAATAAATAGATACTATAAATAAAGGAATCCTCTGTAATTCCTCTCCAGGTTTCTCAGCCTATATCCTGTTAATCAGTTCTAGAATATTAGTATGACCACTGTCACCACCTTTATTAACCCTGCTCTGCACCCCTCTATCTTAAAGTTATATTACCATAGTAATCTCCTGATCTTGTACTTCCTGTTCTCTACTACAGTCAACAAAGCAGCTGGCGGATTCTTAACAAAGTAAAATAGAGGGGCCAGGGTCTAACTCAGTGGTAGAGCACTTGCTTAGCATGATTGAAGTCCAGAGTTTAAACCCAGCACCACTAAAAAATAAAGAAAATTTTGGACAGGCACAGTGGCACCCATAATCCCAGCTTTCTGGGAAGCTAAGGCAGGAAGTTTGGAAGTTTTAGCCCAACCTAGGCAACTTAGCAACTTAGTGAAATCCTGACTCTAAATAAATAAATAAGGGCTGAAGATGCACCCAGCCAGCACTGCAGTATTCCCAACGAAAGTAAAATAGTAAACAGTGCAGCTCTGCTTAAAGCCTCTGATTATGCCGGGTGTGGTGGCGCACACCTATAATCCCAGCACTTGGAGGCTGAAGCAGGAGGATCCTTTCGAGTTTGAGTTCGACACCAGTCTGGGCTACAAAGTGAGCTCAAGGCCAGCCTGAACTGCAAAGCGAGACCCTGTCTCAAAAAGACCAAAAAAAAAAACCATAACAAAATCCTCTGATTGCAAGTAGAATAAGAGGTGCTCTCCAGGTCCTGAAATCTGGCCCCCCCACTGAGCCCTGAACCCCCTACCAGGCCTGCCCCTCCCCTCCACCGGCACAGCACCCCACCGATGTGGCCTTCTTTTTTTTTTAAGACAGGGTCTTGCTATGCAGTTCAGGCTGGCCTTGTGCTCACTTTGTAGCCCAGGCTGGTCTCGAATTCGCAATGATCCTCCTGCCTCAGCCTCCCAAGTGCTGAGATTACAGGCGTGCGCCACCATGCCCAGCTCGATGTGACCTTCCTAATTCAAGGCTCTGAACCTCTGACCTGGCAGCTCCTTGCCATCAAGTCTAAATCTCACTTCACAGAAGCATTTTTGAATGTGAAATTGAATTAGCCTCGTCATCCTGCCACTCCCACTCAGCTTTCTTGTGGAACTGGTAGCTTGCAGTTTGCAGTTGTTTCCTGGCTTGTTATTTGCCTCCGTGTCATATGGCTCAACAGGGGCAGAGACAGTTGCCTGTCACGGTCACTGCTGTGTGTACAGTGCGCAGCAAACGCCTATTCACAGGCATTCAGTAAAGATGGGCAGCCAGGCCCACCCACACATCTGCCTGTGGCCCTGGACTCTGCCCTCAGCAGCACTGGGGCCTGGGGAGGGGTGTGGTGTTCCATGGCCTCATCTTCTCTGTGTTTTTCTTGGCAGATCCTACGTTCGCGTCCAGGACACACATGGCCCAGATATTGCAGGAGCCTACTTCATCCTGAGGCATGGAGGAGCAGTCAAGTACGACAGCAGAGGTTTCTGATAACAGGGTGGGGGGCGCACGTGTTTGGGACCAGCCTCGGCCGTCCCACAGGCTTCCCTGTGATCCCCCATCTCTGCCACTGAATGGGGCAGGAGACCTGTTCCTGGACTTCTGTCATCTATAAAATGTAATGGTAAATTGTAGCGAGCTATAAAGTTTGCTGTAAAAACTGGGATTTTCATTCTAAACACAGACCTAGCGTAGCATATATGGTCAGTAAAAGTAGCCAGGAATAGTGGTGCGTACCTGTGGTCCCAGCTACTTGGGAGGCTGAAGCAGGGGGATTGCTTGAGCCCAGGAATTCAAGGCCAGTGTGGGCAATACAATGGAACCCTGTCTCAAAAAATATTTTTTGCCTTTATTTTCCCCTTTTTCCTTCTTGCAATTCTCTTTCTTGGCTTTCTCCCCCTTTATTTTTCCCTTCTATTCAGAAAGACACAACCCCCACAGGTTTTACCTGCCCCTGGAGTTTGTTCCAATTAAAACTCCCACCCCAGTTGAGCGTCTTCTGCCAGCAGCCTCCTCAGAACAGGACGGGGTGTGACAAGGCCTATCGCTGTTGGCCATGGACAAGGCCATGTGCACCTAGCTCTTTGCTCTTAAGTTATCAATAATCTCTCAGACGCTCTGTCTCCGTGTGCGATGGGATTGTCACGGTGGCATACACGTAGTGCCCCCAGCCGGCCGATGTACCCTGTCCTAGGGGCTGGGACGGTGCTTGCAGGTGGAAGGCTGGGGAGGGACAGGCACCTGCTGGCACCCCCTCCTGCCCTCCCTCCCTCCCTTCTCCAGGTTTCGAGATAAGGAGTGGGTCAGGTCAGATGGGTGGAAGCGTTTCATTGCTGAGGTCTCCAAGTTCCAGGCGGTGCCCGTGGAGGCCATCGATGCCAGCGGCTGTGCCATCAACTACCATGGCCTAGGCAACCTCTGTGAGAGGGCTTGGGGGTGGGGCGGGAAGCCTCCGACTTCCCCTTTGGTGGTGGCTCCAGAAAGGTCTTCATGGGATCACCCTGTCCTCCTGCAGTGTCCCTGAAGGAGCTCCAGTCCCTGTCACTGCAGCGCTGTCCTCATGTGGATGACTGGTGCCTCAGTCGCCTCTACCCGCTGGGCGGCTCGCTGCAGGAGCTCTCGCTGGCCGGCTGCCCCCGGATCACGGAACGGGGCCTCGCCTGCCTCCACCACCTCCCGTGAGAACACAGGGCAGCCTGGGCCCCAGGGCCCCTCCCACCCAGCACGGGTGCCGGCGGGTGGGGGCTGCTGTTGGGCAGCTGCTGCCTCCTTCCTCCTTCCTCCTTCCCAGCTGCAGGGCAGATGAAAGTCAGTGAGAATGAATGACTCCTGGTTTTTCTTTGTTTCAGTGAAGACTCCACAGTACACACTGTTGCAGAACAGCAGAAGCTAGAGGCACATATTTGTAACTCAAGTGGCTTTCATCTTAGCTATAGATTTTACTTTGGAGCTGGGGATGTAGCTCAGTGGTAGAACACTTGCCTACCATACATGAGACCCTGGCTTGCATCCCCAGCATCCCCTCTCAAAAAAAAACTTAGGAAGCTAGGGTCTGTAATTAAGGGCCAGACCCTCTACACACTCACATGCACGTGCACACATGCATGTGCAAGAGGCCACTGTTCTTACGTCAGCCTTCTGCCCTCCTTGCCCCTCGCAGAAACCTCCGCAGACTGGACATCTCCGACCTCCCCGCCGTGGACTTCCCAGGCCTCACGCAGATCCTGGTGGAGGAGATGCTGCCCAACTGTGAGGTTGTGGGGACTGACTGGGCCCAGGGCCTGAGGCAGGGGCCAGAGCAGCAGCCTCAGCACACAGCTGGCCCCGCCCCTGCCCAGCCTCTGGCCCGAGAGTCGCGGCGACCCCTGTGGAGTGTCTGATGGCTGCCTACTCTTTGCCTTCCGAGGTGGGGTTCATTCAGCATTGGTCTTGGGGGCTGGGACAGCATGAGGCTTGGGGGCTGGACAGCGAAGGACAGCATGAGGCTGGGGTCTTAACTGCTGGCTGCCCATGGCTGGCAGCCCTCTCCATACCCCTCGTCCCCTGCCTCTGGAGCTGTCTGTCGGTGGGACAAGGAGCTGCACTCCCCTCCATGCTTCTCCACACCGTCCAAGATCCCAGGGACCCCGACAGACCCGAGGTGCTGCTGGCACTTCGCAGCAGCGGCTTCTCCCCGTGCAGGAGTGGCCAGCTCACTTCCACCTGTCCTCCATCTTTCGCCCTTGCTCTCTAAATGCCAGTAGCACCCCAACTCCCATGGTGTGGCCGGTTACTGATTTATTAGATTTCACTTTCAAATTCAACATTTTTCTGCTGCTCTCTGGAAACAGAGCTGGGGCTTTGGACTTACTTCCTTTGCCAGCCAAGGATGCTGGGGACCTATGCCAGGACAAAGGCGTTGTGCTTTGTGCCCGTGCACCCTAGCTTCCCCAGGTTTGGGCTCCAGGGCATGTGGCTTCCCCAGCACAGGTCCTGGAGAGGCTCGTGGTCCCATGGCCCCTGCATGAGGCTCCCCAGCAACCCAGCTGGATTTCCAGCCACTTCTGAGGCATTTACCAATAAACTCTTGGGATTCTAGTCCACTGTTGAATAACCCTCTATATTAAAATTTCCGTTGCATTACTGTGTGGCTTTCTCTCTTCATTGGCTCTAGACTGATCCAGAACTTGTACCTGGAGTGCACCAGGACTCGGTCTCCTGAGATGGAATTGGGGGTGGTTTGGGTGCACCCCTGGGCTCCAGCACAGTCCAGGACAGTGGGAGGCCGGCAGTCCCCGCTATGCAGTGGCACTGCAGCCCAGCTGTGGCTGATCTTGAGGTGCCAGCTGAAGTACATGACTCAGAGCCCCCGAGAGCCCTGTGCCCAGCAGCTGTGGCAGGAGAGACACTTCTAAAGACCAGGGTGTTGGGTGGATTCTTGGGGGTGCTCGTAAGTGCCTACGGATAGACAGTGACAAGCTGGAGTCTGTCCAGCCGCAATCTGAGAACTAATAGCACCAGAAGTTCTTTGGAATAGAGTCATCTGGCTGGATCCAGAGTAAACAGAAGACCTCAAACCCCCCGAGTTAGGCTGAGCATCCCTTCTCAGTGCCAGGGGCGTCCCAGCCTGCTGTTCTTCCACACCTTGTGAGGATCACTTCACCTTTAGAGGAGGCACGTGTTCTTCAGACTCAAGCATGCCCTGCTGCCACCAGGCCCATAAATACCCGGGAACGGAGGCCAATAGGACTCAGGAGGGAGAAACTTACTATAAGAACAAGGAGACTGTAAACTAATATGTAGACAGAACCCTGGGAAATACGTGCAGGAGTGGATGGAACACTAGCTCAGGCCAAATTCACTGGATGGGTGTGATTACTAGACATTCCAGATTTAACAACTTGCCATGTGCATCTGGGGGTGATTTTAACAGTTACTCGGTTGGCTGACTGCAACCTGGACCCAACAGCAGTCTACAGTTGAAGAGTCCAAGGGACCAGAAGTGCCCTGGCACACTACAGATGCAGGAATCCAGAGGCTTAATCAGGGAGACAGAGCACCATGATTAATCACTTTCAGTCTGCACATCCACTCACCCACCGGTTACGTGTGATCCACAAATCTTAGTACGGATCCCTCCTTACTCAATCTCACAGTGTAATCTCTTTTTTTCTTTTGGGTGGTGGTACTAGGATTGAACCCAGGGGCACTTTCCACTGAGCTCCATCCCCAGCCCTTTTTCATCCCCAACTCTCCCCTACCCCGTTTTTTTGTTTTGTTTTTTTTAAAAAACTCAATCTCCCTAAGTTGCCCAGGCTGAACTTGAATTTGTGATCCTCCTGCTTCACTTCCCTAGTGCTAGGATTACAGGCGTGCACCACATTACTCTTTGGGTTGAACGTTCCCTGTTCCAGTTGCTGTGTGGTTTCTCTCTCCTGACTGGACCCAGACTGACACGAACAGTCCCCTGAGAGACTTCCCAAGGCCCAAGGAGGGACAGTACTACCCTGGCCCAGAGCCTCTGTACCCACGCAGGAAGTGAGATGGGCCAGGAGAGCTCACCCTGACCCTTTCCCTGGCCCTGGGGTGAGGCAGGCTCAGCCCTGCCAGTCCCTGGCTGTCCTCCCCACTCTAGCTTTCATTCCATCAGCATTCACCAACCACTTCTTCCCCACTGGCTTCTTCCATCTGTTCCCATGGGCTCCATTATTCAGACTTGGAAAGCAGAAATCCGGGCTGGATGGATAAGCTGCAGCTGACAGGCTGGGCTCCCGACATGATCTGGACAGTCCCTCTCCAAACCAGGTGGGGTGAAGGGGGTCGGTTCTGGCTCAGTGGGCCGCCCAAGTCACACCCCAGGTCCCAGGAGGTCCCAACCTGTGGGTCTCCCCAGGCAGCTGGTGCAGCCCCAACAGAGGCAGCCCCGGGAGGGTAGGGAAGTAAACACAGGCAGACGCCCTCTCCACTCCCAGGGGGCTGGAGAGAGCTACCGGAGTCTGAGCGAGGGGTGGGGCCCAGCGGAACCACAGCCCCGGCCGGGAGCCCCAGCTCGGGGACTTCCGGTGTGGCCCCCAACGTTATTGCCCTCCTTTCGGTTCCCCTTCGCCTAACCCTTAGGCTCTCTCCGGTCAGGATGGGGGTTCTGACTCCCTCCACCTGCCTTTCCGTCTCCGGCCCTGAGCTCCGTGGGCTGCCCGTTCACGCCTCCCGTCCCACCCCTCCACTGGCAGCCGGGTCCTCTCGGCTGTCCCCTCCCGGTTCAGCCCCTTTCCCTCCTCTCTTCGTGGTGCCTCCCCCAGTTCTCCGCGCTGTCTCTCCCTCTCGGATGTCCCAGCTTCGCGCCCCTATCCTGCCTCTGGGCAGCAACCGCAAGCAAACATCCCTATCTCTGGCAGCCGATCCAGCCCCACTCAGCACATTCACGCCTCCTGGCTGTGGCCGCGCGCCAGCCCCTCAGCCTCCAGCCCCGTCCTTCCTCCGTGGGGCTCGGCCTCTCCCTGGTCACTTTGACACCAGGCAGCATGGCTCAGGCCCTGCCTCGGCCTCACCCTCCCTCAGGCTCTTCCCCAGGTCCCCGGACCGTCCTCGTCTGTGCGGTGGCCACCCCTCACCTCTCCCGCTGTCTCTGGAGAAAACCAGTCCTAACACGCCGCGCCCGCCCCGCTCCCAGGTCGGCCTCCCTCCCCCCAGCCCGGCCCCGCCCCGGCCCTCTCGGCCCCTGGGGCCCTCCCGCCCGCGCTCCTGCCCGCCCCTCTGGACTGGCAGCCGGGCTGGGCTGGCAGCTTGCGACGGGAGGGAGCCGAGGCAGGGCCTGAGCAGAGGCCCGGCGGCGCCGGAGCTGGGAGCTGGCGGGAGCCGGACCCAGAGGTACTACAAAGCGGATCCCTGACCGTCCAGACCTTAGGGTGGGGCTGCTGGGAGTGGGGGTGGGCTGGGTTTCCAGGAAGCCAAAGGAGCTCACCTTGTGAGCTGGGGATCAGTGATCCCGATTCCTGGGGAGCAGGATGAATGGGGAGAGGAGGTGGCAAGAATGGCGGTGGGGTAAAGTGCAATAGGCGGACCTTCTGGGCTTCTGGGAAGGTGGATAAAGAATGGGATAGGAATGGGGGCTCCTTGGGTCCTGGGGGAGGGGGCTGCTTGGGGCATGGAACTGAGAGCAGCGTTTCTGGGGGAAGCTGAGGCTGCAGGAGTGAGGCTGCACGCTGGGGTCCGGCGGGGCCCTCCAAGGCCCACCCGCACCGCACCTCAAAGCCCTCCCTGGCTCCCTCGCAGCTCCCCCGGCAGCCCCCTCCCTGGGCCAGGTCATGCGCTGCTCCAAGTGTCTGCTCTGCCTGTCAGCACTGCTCACGCTCCTGGGCCTCAAAGTGTACATCGAGTGGACCTCGGAGTCCCGGGTCAAGGCGTACCCACAACCCCGGGGCACCCTGCCAGACCCCACCGCCGCCAGTGCCGAGCCCACCCTGCCCGCCAACCTCTCCGCTCGCCTGGGCCAAACTAGCCTGCTCCCCTCAGCTTACTGGAACCAGCAGCAGTGGCGGCTGGGGACCCTGCCCAGTGAGGGCCCTGAGACAGGAGGCTGCCAGGCGTGGGGTACCGCCGCCGCCGCCGAGATCCCTGACTTTGCCTCCTACCCTGAAGACCTCCGCCACTTCTTGCTGTCAGCCGCCTGCCGGAGCTTCCCGCAGTGGCTGCCTGCAGGTGAAGACAGCCAGGTGGCCAGCTGCTCCGACACTGATGTCCCCTACTTACTGCTGGCTGTCAAGTCGGAACCAGGACGTTTTGCACAACGCCAGGCTGTAAGGGAGACGTGGGGCGGCGCAGCTCCTGGGATCAGGCTGCTCTTCTTGCTGGGATCCCCAGTGGGCAAGGGGGGACCTGACCTACGCGCACTGGTGACCTGGGAGAGCCGTCGCTACAGTGACCTGCTGCTGTGGGACTTCCTTGATGTCCTCTATAACCAAACACTCAAAGACCTGCTGCTACTGACCTGGGTGGGTCACCACTGCCCTGATGTGAATTTCGTCCTGCAAGTTCAGGATGACGCCTTTGTGCACATCCCTGCCCTGCTGGGCCACCTGCGGGCCCTGCCACCCACCTGGGCAAGAAGCCTCTATCTAGGCGAGGTCTTTACCCAGGCCAAGCCTCTCCGGAAGCCTGGAGGGCCCTTCTACGTGCCTGGATCCTTCTTTGAAGGTGACTACCCAGCCTATGCAAGTGGAGGCGGCTACGTCATCGCGGGGCGCCTGGCTCCCTGGCTACTGCAGGCAGCAGCCCGTGTGGCCCCCTTTCCTTTTGGTGACGTCTACACTGGCCTCTGCTTCCGTGCTCTGGGCCTGGTACCCCGGGGCCACTCAGGCTTCCTCACAGCCTGGCCAGCAGACCACACCATGGAGCCCTGCGTTCTTCGAGACCTGCTGCTTGTACGACCCCTCAGCCCCCAGGACACCATCCGGCTCTGGAAACAACTTCGGAGCCCCAAGCTCAAGTGCTGACCTTCATGGGTAGTCGGGGGAGGCAGGCCGGGGCCCCTGACGTCTGCCTGCCCAGCCCCTCCCTCCAGGCCTGGATGGAGGGCGGGGGTCCTAGAACAGGACTGCAAGAGCACCTCCTGAGCCCTCTCTGGGGAGGGACAGGGCAGACAGGACAAAACAGCAGACTGTTTCAGTCTTGTTTTGTTTTTGAAAAACATGCACTTCCCACTGTGAGGCCTGGAGTTGTTTTTGTGTCTGTGGGGCTCTGGAGTGGTACTGAGAGGGCTCAGCTGTGCCCTGACCTTCCCATGAGGCACTGCCCCTCCTGGGCGGGGCCAGCACCGTCCCACAGAGGAGCAGGGGACCATCTCTGGAGGGTCTCTGACCCCATCCACCTGCTGAAGCAGCAGACATTTCCAGGGGAAGGCGGTACCTCAATGGTTTGGGCCTTTTTTATCTAAAGTGGAGATGCTGGGGTCCCAAATCAGTCATGCTGGACTCTACCATGACCCCAAACTCCAGGAAACACAAACCAGAGGAGGTAAATAGCCAAATGCAGAGCCACTGTTTATTCACTCTGCTGCCTGCCCGTCCGGCCAGCGGAGGGGGTTCTAGTCCAAGGGGCCCTTGCCCAGCCCTTGGGAGAAGGCACTGTAACAGCAGATGTAGGGGGCGGACCAAGCCTCAACAACACCGGAAACACTGGCCCCCACGTATAGCAGCCTGGAGTAATGGGCGGGGAGCAGGAGCCTCTCCGCTACAGCTTGGGGTGCCACCCTGGCTGCTGTTTTAGGCTAGAGAAATGGGAGCATCCTGTCAGCCCTCCCAACTCCATTCAGAGCAGAGCTACCCCTCAGGATGGCTGGTGCCTCACTTGTCAAAGTGGTCCAGGGGATAGTGCTCCCCATAGGTCTGCAGGTGCCGGGCCAGAGACTCCTGCTGCTTGCGCAGCTGGGCAGGCATCTCCTGGTACACATCGGAGAACAGCAGGTTGGGGTTGGGCTTCAGCTTCCGCTCAGCCTGCTCGAAGGCCTCCATCACCTGGGAGAACATGAGCGGGCGGGAGGCAGCAGACTGCACCGCCACCCTCTCGGCCCTCCCTGTGGAACCTCAGCCGGGGGTTAGCCACTGGAGCGCAGCAGTGATGCTAGTGCCCCGAGTACCAGCAGCTCCATCCCTGACAGGGACCAGGTGGTACTCTGAGCGTGTGGGTTCCTTCCTTTAGCATCTCACTAGCCCTAAGTTGCAGGCAACTTGAGATGAGAAACAAGGGCATAGAGAAAAGAAGGGACTCGCCCTCCAGGAAGTAGCTGGAGAGAGCCGGGACCAAGATGAGCAACTTGCTGCCTCTGGCAAGACACTCTCACCACACAAGGGACTAAGCCCCTTACCCTCCAACCACCTTGCCAAGTGGGCACTCAGGGGTGAGCAAGCGTGCAGACAATTTTCCCAGGATGCACAGCAAGGATGCAGCCAAGATGACATGATCCAGGCAGCCTGGCTCCACAGGCCGCAGCTGGGGACAGCGCCGGGTTACTTGAGCTTCCCAGCCTGACAACCAGATCCCGGCACCCCCATCCTCCCAGGGCTCTCCCTGTGCAGCAGCCCCTCCAGCATAGGCCCTACCTTCTTGCGAGACTGCTTCCGCCAGGCCTTCTCTTGCTCCTCATCCCACCAGCCGCGGCTCACCAGGTAGTGCCTCAGCCTCGAGATGGGGTGGTCCTGCTTGTCCCAGTAATTTACCTCGTCCACCGAGCGGTAGGCCGAGCTATCGTCACTGGTACTGTGATGCCCGATCCTGCGCCACAAGGAGAGGGCGTGGGTCGGCCTGGGGACCCTGAAGTCAGGGTCAGGATGGAGGGAGGAGTAGCCAGGTAGGAAGAGGTGGAAATGAATGGAGCAAAAACAAGGAAGGGGAAGCAGTACAGGGTGATGAGGCCACGGTTTGGGGATGGTGACATGTGAGAGACGGACAGTGGCTATCAGAGCCGAGGGCAGCAGTGGGGAGAGGCAGGCACCTGTAGGTCATGGCTTCGATGAGGAAGGGCTGGTTCTCCGCCACAGCCCGCCGCCGGGCCTCCTTGGTGGCGTTGTACACGGCGAACACGTCGTTGCCGTCCACGCGGATGGACATGATGCCATACCCAGGGCCTCGAGCCGCTGCAGGGACAGAGAGGAGACTGGCCAGGTCCAACAACTCAGGTGGAGAAAATTCATGGAGGGGAATAAGCAGGGAGAGCAAGACCGAGTCCCCTGTCCACTAGGCCCTTCCCGCTCACAGACGCCACTGCAAGAGAAGGGGCGCCCCTTACCAATGCCGTCCCCGCGGTACTGCTCGTAGGTGGGCGTGGAGATGGCGTAGCCGTTGTTCCGGCAGAAGAAGATGATGGGGCACTCAAGGGTGGCAGCAAAGTTGAAGCCGGCATGGGCATCCCCCTCACTGGCTGCCCCCTCACCGAAATAACAGATGACAATCCTGTTGGCATTGGCTCGCTTGGCTGCGTAGGCTGCCCCTACAGCTGCAGGGAAAGGAGGGGGCAGTGAGCAGGAGCAGACACACACACACACACACACATCACCCCCATTCTCTCTCACCCCACAACCAGAGCTGGGCTCAGGCTGGCTATCACCAGGCACCAAGAGGAACACCCCCGAGCCTGTCCACCCTAGTCTTCTCCTTGCTCAACTCAGAGCAGGCGCCTAGGGCCCATCACACACGTCAAGCGCACACACCTGCCTCAAGGTGTCCGCCCTGCTGCCTCCTTCACGCCTCCTGCCTGAACTTCTTTTTTTTTGGTACCGGGAATCAAACTCAGGACATTGCGCTTACCAGGCAGGCGCTTATGCCTCGGAGCAGCTGCCTGTACTTTAATGTTACCTTCCTGATGTTTCCCAGGCTTCCCTACTCTCTGGGGGATGAACCACCCCTCACACACTTCGGCCAAAGTTGTGTCTCTTTTGCTCACTAATCCTACAGCAACACCTGTCACAAAGCAGGGGCTCTGTACATTTGCCAAATGAGGGACCCAGGGGGCCCGAAAATGGAAGGTTAGGCCAGGGGCAGCCTTTGGAAACTCTGCTCACCTTAGCTTGAGGCCACCTCCTGCAAAAACACTTCCACCTGGCTCCCAGGAGGCTGCAATGGCCCTCTGTTCCCCAGGTCACTAAACTGAAGCGCCTCAGCCATGAGGCCGTGGAAGCACCGAGCTGCCCTGGCTGAACCCCTGACCAGGCTACAGGCCCCACAGGCAGCAAGGAGTCCAATCCCTTGGTCTCTGCTGCACCGTTCGGGCACAGGCCTGGCCCCCTATGGGGCTGCTTCCTGAGCACCTCTGCACGAAGGGGCCCAGGGAGCCTGGGTGGGTTCTGGGGATCTGCGTGGCTCTGAGGGCTGAGGCTGGTAAGGGGCAGGGAGAGAACTTGGGCTCTGGGTTCCCACAGTCCATGACTCAAGTTCCTGCTCTCCTCCCTGACTGCTGTGTGACCCTCCAGGCAGTCCCTTCCCTCTGCCTTCAGTTCCCTCTTTATAACAGAACAACAATAGGCAGAAAACTTTACTCCCATGGCCATGGCCAGTGTCCTATTAGATGAGAAAACAAAGCACAAGCACCATGCCTGGATCCTGGTGCACATTCGGGACACGCTGGCCGTGTGTGTGAGCAGGCAGGGCGGCGGGTAGGAGTCCCGGAAATGGGGTGTTGTCCATCTGGCTCAAGGCCGCTGAACAGGGTGGGGACAACACCAGGGCACTCCTCTGGAGGATTCTAACTGAAAACTGTTTTGCAAGTCCAGAGCGTAGGCCAGGTTCTGGGTGCTGCCCACCCAAAAAAGCTGGGCCCCGCCCAGGGATGTGACGTGCGTCTTTGTGCATGGGGCTCCGGCATGCATCCTTACCCTGAGGGATCTGTGTGGCCAGCGGAGAGGAGATGGTGACAAAGTGGCGCTCCTTGCAGCCATAGTGGACAGGCATCTGGCGCCCCTTGCCCGGGTCACTCACATTGCCGTAGCACTGGGCCATGAACAGCTCCAAGGGGTAGTCCCGGTACATGAGCACGCCTGGAGGGGACAAGGCAGTGTGAGCCTAGAGGGTGACACACGAGGGGCAGGGCTCAGAGCAGCCCTGAGGGTGACCCAGCACAGCCCCCTACTGCCTGGGGTTTCTGATTCCCCATCTGTCCAGAAAGAACTAGACAGGAGCAGAGAAGACAAACTTGGGTGCTCATGGGAATCACGATGGTACCCTAGGTGTGAACTGGCAGGCAGACTGGAAAGCACAGCCCTGAAGAGAGAAGCCAAGGTTCAGATCAGACAATATGGTTTTCAAAGGTGGCAGAAATTCAGTCTGGTGCTAGGGATGGGACCCAGGGCCTCAGGTATACACAGCAAGTTCCCTCTACCACCAAGCTAGAGCCCCCGCTAAGCCCCCTTTTCCCTTCCCCCTCTTCTTTCTTCTCTCCTCTTTCTTTTCTCTTTCTTAATGAGAAACTGAGATTTTTTAAAAAGCATTTTCACTGGGCATGGGGCCATACACCTATAGTCCCAGCTTTTAGGAGGCCGAGGCAGGAGGATCACCTCAAGGTTGGACCCAGCCTGGATTACATAGTGAGTTCAAGGCCAGCCTGAACTACAATGAAGAGACCCTATCTCCAAAAAAAAAAAGTATTTTCAACTAATTCAGTAACTTTAAATAAATCCTTCTGCACAAGGACATATTCTGCTTTCTTACAGCAATAAAATTATTTCTTCAAACAAAAGCCCTAGTAAATGCCAGCTCATTATCAAAGAGAACCACCCTGGCAGAAGGAGACCTGTCTGCCAAGCTAGATGGGAGGATGGGTCTGTGGTTGTCTTAGGACCAGCTAGGACCCCCTGCCCCACCTGAGAGGGGTTATGACTTCACACCCACACCTCTGAAAGCAACAGCGCTGGGGACCAGCCACGCCCCACGGCCTGCTCTGAGGGCAAAACCTCTCACGGAACTGTTTCTAAATGCTTTCACTGCTGAAGGGCTCTTCCTTCAGATAAAAATTTAATGGGGTCAAACACGTAACACGATGCACTCACTCCCTAAAAGACAACTGCAAACATGACAACAGCGCTCATCTGCGGTTCTTCTAGTAACTTAGTGATGCTTCATAAAGTTCCTGTGTGGCCTGGGGGAGCCTCCTTCCAGCTACAGAGGAGCAAACCCAGACCACAGTTCTCCCACAACCAGCTCCACACAGCCACTAAATGGCAGGGGCAGGAGCTGGCCAAATGTAAAACGCAGTTCAAGTCTGCGCCAGGGACAGCCAAGGGACATATTCCTGCTTATTCTTAAGGGGAGTCCTCAGACACTGACAGAGGACTGCTCAGCGCAGGTTGGACGCCCAGCTTTGAAATGATGCCCTTGACGTTTTAGTTAGGATCAAGCATACCTTCAACATCCACCTTCGGTACAGTTCATTAGCTACATCCTGTCACGTGCCCTTGAACAGACACGATACAGATTCACGCACTATGTGGCCACATACATAGAAAACACTACAAGAGGAGATGCTTGGGTAGGACGGGGAAGGGAGCCCTGTGGAGGGCCAAAGGCGCTACAAGCAGTCCCATGAGACACGGGAGTCAGGCCACCTCAAAATGTGGCCTTAGGTCCTCCCACTGAAGCCGGGCATGGTGGCACACACCTATAATCCCAGCACTCAGGAGGCTGAGGCAGGAGGATTGTTGCAAGTTCAAGACCAGCCTGGGCTACAAAGTGAGCTCAAGACCAGCCTGAACTGTATAGTGAGACCCTCAAAAGAAAAAAAAGAAAAAGGAAAAGAAAATCACTGGGCAAGGGACAGGAGATATTAAAAATACAGGTGCTCAACTGGGAGTGGTGGTACAAGTCTTTACCCCAGCACTCAGGAGGCTATAGGGCAGGAATGTGAGTTCAAGGTCAGCCTGGACACCTTAGGAGGATCCTGTGCCAAAAAACCAAAACCAAACAAAGCTGGCATAGTGGCCCATGCCCATAACCCAAGAACTCTGGGAGGCTGAGGCAGAAGCATCTCAAGTTTGAGCCCAGCCTGGGCAACTTAGCAACTGAACAAGACCCTGTCTCAAAAGAAAAAAATAAAAAAAGGGCTGGGGGTGGGTGTAGCTAAGTTCAAATGCCCCGGGTTTAGTCCCCAGTAGCCACAAAAAAAATTTACAGAGTCTCAGGGTTGGGGTGTTGCTCAGTGGCACAGCATTCACCCAGCAGGCACAAGGCCCCGGGAACGCAACTGCATCAAGGCAAAAAAAAAAAAAAAAAAATATATATATATATATATATATATAAAAATAAATAAATCTGTCTCAGGCCCAGCACCCAGATGGTTCTGACTTGCATCAGGAAACTACAGGTCCTGTGGGAACCACCGCTCTGGCTCGATATCTACTACCTCTTCACAATCCTCACCAAACGCCACTCCCTGCCGCTGCCCCAGTCAGAGCTCCACACATGGCCCCGAAGGCAGCCGAGGTGGCACAGGTTATTGCTGGGTCAGGCTGCCACAAGGAGGACTCCGCCCCAGACCTCAGGAGGCCGATGGCCTGGGCCCCATGACCTCACTGTCTGACTCAGGCTGCCGACCTGGCTTTCACAGGTAATAGGAACGCCTGCCTCTCGTGGCCGGGGAAGGGCCTCCACGAGGCACAAGGCCACGTAATCGGGGCCAGCCCTTACTCCCGTGTGCCCATGCTGTGGCAAGGGGACAGGACAGCGCCTCCGATGCCGCTGGGAACTTACAGCAGGTAGCACCTTGTCCTTCCAGAGCTCAGTGAGGCTGGCTGTTGCTAAGACCAGAATTCTCCCCATGTCATCGAGGAAGGTGGCCTCACAAGGCGAGCGGCTATGATCCAGGGCTGGAGTGTTAACTGGCCTTGCCTATTCACAAGCCCTGTGGCTGCCCAGTGCCTGAGAGCCTTGTTCTTGTTGCTAAAATGCTCAGCCTCAAATATCACAGGCCATTTGTCCGACCCCAGGCAGGGGCATCTGAGGGGAGTAGGCAGCCCAGGAGACTGGAATGTCCAGCTGATCTAAGCAGGACTCGGTGGCCATTCTGGCACGCTGCACGCCCCTACCAGAGCTGTTCCCAGGAGAGGCCCTAACTACGGTGGAGGCCTCGGACTGTGAGTGCTCACCTTTTGTGGTGCCCTGTGCCGATGACTTTGTACCGGGGACTCCTCTCAACAGCTGTCTGAGGTAACCACCCCTCGTAAACAAGGACACAGAGGCACCACACGTTCAAGATGGTGCAGTCTCAGAAGATCAAGATTCACCTCCCTGGCACATGCCTGCTGACCTCCAGGGCAGCCCCCTAGCACAACTCCCATACCAGCAGCCCCAAAGTACTGCACTTACTGCTTCTTGGGCTCAGCCTTCAGCCCAAGGTACTAGTTAGTGCTCTGTGAGCTCCTCAGTCCTTCTCTGCTCCTTCTCACTGACCTAGCTCCCCAGGTGGACTGGCCAAGCCCCATGGTGCACTGCGCTCTGGACCCTCCCCCGATTCTGCTCCCTGGAGGTCCCAGTGCCCGGGGAGAGACAGGGGAGCCCTGCACTGGTGGAGAGGGTTCCACGGCACATAGCGCCCGGTACTAGGCCTGAGCTCACTGCACCCTTCCCTTCTGCAAGCCCTCAACACAGGACCTGATCGCTAATCTCTCCTTTGTTTTTTTTTCTGGTACTGGGAATCGAATTCACGACCTTGCGCTTGCCAGGCAGGCGCTGTGCCGCTGAGCTAAATCCCCAGCCCCTAACCTCTCCTTTGGAGATGAGAAAACGGTGGCTTGGAGAAAAGCAGTGACTCACTGAATGTGACAACTGGTGACGAGTGATTCCCAGCAGAGTCCCAGCCTGTGGGGGGAAGTCAGTCCCCCGTGACTCTCCTGCCTGGCCCGTCTTGCTGTGGAAACTCCTCTCTGGCTTCTCAGGCCTATGTGGCCTTGTGCTACTTCCAGAAGAGCCCTTCAGAGCAGAAGTGTGGGCCAAGCCACAGCAGACATACCTGCTTCCCGGTACTGGCCAAACACCAGGTCCGTGGCGTCCAGGGCGGCTGCACTGCCCACGTGCGTGCCCTCCTCTCCGTAGTTGGTCATGTAGAAGGAGATCCGGCCCTGGGGGCGCATAGGGCACAGAGGCACAGGCCTGGTTACGCTGGGCCATGGCAGGACCATGCGAATCCTGCTCAACTTCTCGGAGCTCGGTCATCAGCAGCCCTCCTGCAGACTGGCCCTGGTCAGGCATGTGGGGCTCCTGCATTGGCAGAAGAACTGCCAGGATGGTCAGGGCCAGTGATCGGGTACCTGAGCCAAGAGCCCAAAGGAGGGACTTACCTGCCACTGCTGGGCATCAGGGAGCACTGCCTAAGCTGAACTAAGGCAGGTGGGTAGAGGGATCCAGGCGGAGACACAGTGAGACCGTGAGCCAGGAGGGCTGGGCGGAGAGGGGGAGGTGGGGAGAGGGGAGATGAGCTGGGAGAGTGAGGTGGCACCTGGGCAATGGGGAAATGACACAGCTGGATTACTCTGACTGCTCTGCATGGAGCAGGGTGCCATACCTGTGTTTGGAAACTTCTTAGGCTGCAGCATGGGAATGAATAGGGAAGACGGGTCTGACTGCCGTGAGCCAGGAGAGGGGGTAGTGGGGTAGCCTGGGAGCTGGGGAGGCAGCTCAGGGGCTAGTGGATGAGTCTTCAAAAACTGAGTTAGCATTGCTGGGGCAGCCACACAGGCGCCCAGGCCAGCTCCCTTCTCCCAGAGCCTCAGCCGCAGAGCCTGGGAAAGTTAGTCAGGTTCATAACCTCCCTTGCAGCCAGAGGCGGCCAGGGGCAGTGTTAACCCAAGGCTTCAGTGAATTTGGCCTTTGCTTTCTGGAAAAGGGGGACCACTATTAGTACCACCCCTGCCTCCATCTACTTCTTCCTGCCTCACTTGGAGCCGTGATGCCTGGACTGTGGAAGCCATTCTGTGAACAAGAGGCAACAAAGCACAGTAAAAAGCCAACTTGGTGCCAGTGATAAAGCAGAAAGAGGAAGGATCTGGGTGTTTGACAACGCTACTGACAGCTGACCGACTTCTAAGGCAACACCTAGACAGGGCATGAGGAGAAAGGGAGGCAAGGTGAAGTTGGGGAAGGGCAAGAGATATAGACCCGTTTGGGTGAAGGGTGGGTAGCGGTGCCCACCACTGAAAAATGAACTAGGGCAGAAGGGGAGCAGATTTGGGATGAAGAGGCTGAGGTCAGGTCTAAACAGGCTGATTCTGCTGTGGGGCACCAGGGCAAGATGCCAAGAAAGTGTAGGGCTCTAAGAATTAGTGTAAGTGGAGAGCGGGGGAGCCCTTGGCATGCTGTAGAAATGAGGTCACCCCAGACTGTGTGCTGCGGGGCAAATGAGCCAGGTACGGCCCGGAAGGACAGCCCTGGCCAGCCCCCCTGGGCTCAGCAATGCCCTCCTCAATGTTTGCCACGGGGCCTGGCTTCCCAGCTGCCAGGGAAAGGCCAGTGAAGTGCTTTCCTTTAACTGGGGAGCCAATTAAAAGGTAAGTGACCTGCCGTGCCAAGTGAGTGGGTGATGCTGGCTGTGGAGGTCGGCGTCGGGAGGAGCTGCAGATGGGCTGGAGGAGGCACGTGGGCTTGTGGCAGGTGATGCTGCCTACCCAGTGTCCTACCCCTCCTCCTCTCTGTTAAGAGATCTCATCTGCAACAGGCAGCAACTGCCCAGCCTAAAACAATCCATTTCCATTTCCCTGGCAGCAAGGAGGGACCGAAGAAATGTAAGCGGATGTCACTGAGTTGGATACCCTAGAAGTCCCTATAACAGTGAGAGAGGGATGCGCCATGTCCAACTTTCTACCTCCCTTCTACTTGCTGCCTGGGGTGACATGGGATGCAGGCGGCTCCCACGACCATTTGCACTGCAAGATGAGCTTGAAGAAGGGAGAAGTGAACACGCTGAACAGATCAGAGCAATGACAGGAGAGCAGCATCCATCGGCATCAAGGTGCCACCAGCCCAGCCCCAGACCTATCCCTGATTTCCTTTATCTAAGAGGACGAACGATTCATGTTAAGCTACTGCTCTTGGTTTTGTTTTTTTTTTTTTTTTTTTGGTTTTTCGGTTTTTCTCCGGTACCGGGAACCGAACTCACAACCTTGCGCTTGCCAGGCAGGCGCTTTGCCGCTCAGCTAAATCCCCAGCCCTGCTCTTGATTTTGTTTAAGGCTTTTCTTTGGAGTAGGGAGGGGGTCTAGCACTCATGGCTAATCATCATGCTAGCAGGATACACTACAACATATACGGGCGAACTACGATGAATGAACTGACCTTCCCATGCTAGCCAACGCGCAAGGGGACTTGTGTGCTAGCTCACACACAACTCTCACCCTGACCCTACAGGGTGGGTACTATTACTAACCCCATTTTTAAAAAACAATGTATTTATTCTGTGGTGCTGAAGTTTACAAGGTACAGGGCTGAAGTTTACAAGGCCCAGGGCCTTGCACATGCTGGCAGCAATCTACCTCTGAGCTACAGCCCTAGCTACTAGCCCCATGTTTTAGCACAGTGCAAAAACTGAGGCAAAGGGCTGGGGATATAGCTTAGTGGCACAAGCACCTGCCTGGCAAGCGCAAGGTCCTGAGTTTGATTCCCGACACCAAAAAAAAAAAGAAAAAAAAAACCTGAGGCAAAGATAAGAACACTCTCCTGCCCAAGTGCAACTATACCCAAGTGTGTCAGGTCAGAAGGTGAGGCAAAGCCAGGAATCTGTGTGCTCAGGAGTGGCCTGGCCTGGGCCTGAGGCTGTGGAGGGGGGAGTAAAGGACAGAATGAGAAGGGGTAGTGATCAGAAAGGGCCAGACTTGATCCTGTGCACAGTCAGAGGCTAGCAACATTTCTGGGCTGAGGGAAGCTACCACCCTTACTTGTGGAACCCACACAGAGTGTTCCTGTGAGTGGAAGGTCTGATGCAGGCTGCCTGCTCCCACCAGGGCTATCCTCTAACCCCATGGGCCTCCTGCACTAGGAGTCCCTGTGGCCTGGCACAAAGGCATCCAGATGCCCAAGCCCACCCCGCTTCAGCGCAGTGGGAGTGACGGACAGCGGAGGGCCTGCCTATCCAACACTGTACCCCTTTTCTGACAGGACCCCTCCAGTGTATCTGCACAGCCCAGAAGGGATGGGCTCTATCTCTCTACTCCTCGGTTCCTAGGGGTAGGCATGTTGGCAGGCCTGGCCAGTCAGTCGCAGTGACTGGGTCAGGTCAGGGTCTTGAGCTCAAAGCTCGGCCAATGAGCATCAGGCCTGGGGCTTCTGCTGGAACATGAGGACTCCTCTTTCCCCTACCAAGTAGAGAGAATAGTAACTGTGAGTCTGGGACGGCCATAATACGTAATAATAGCTAATGTATATTGAGAACTGGCTAAATGCCCATTTCACTGTCCCTAAGGCCTTTACAAATGTCACCATCCATCTTCACGGCAAGCTCGCAAAGCAGGTAGAAGACAAGAAAATGGAGGCAAGGAGAAGTGAAGCAGTTTTCCCAGGAGCACAGAGCTAGAGGGGTAGAACTAAGACTTTGATCTCAGAGCCCCATTCTTTTTTTTGTTTTGTCTTCCTTTTTTTTTTTTTGGTCTTTTTGAGACAGGGTCTCACTATGCAGTTCACACTGGCCTTGAGCTCACTTTGTAGCTCTGGCTGGCCTAACTCATAATGACCCTCCTGCCTCAGCCTCCCCAGTGCTGGGATTACAGGTGTGCACCACTGCATCCAGGTTTGATAACATCTTTTGATAACATCTTGGATCCAGTTATGCTTGCAAACAGTCATGCCTGTAGACTTGCAGCTGAGTCAGTAAATTTCCTCTTGGTAAGCAATGGTTTGACTTGGTCTTTGTCTGCTGATACTGACATTTCTAGGGATCACAGCACATTTGGCATGGGCCTAGAGTGGGCGCTGGGCCTTGCAGAAAGCATAGTGGGTCTCTGCTTCTCAGGACAGTGAGCTCCTGAGAGCAACTGGGCCTTCCCCTCCCTGCCCTCTGCCAGCACAGTGAGCTGGGTCCATCTTCCTGTCCTTGGGCCAGACCTCTCCCACAGTCTTCTTCTAGAACCCAAAAGAACCCTAAGATCCTCCAAAAGGATCTCATTCCTCTATCTTCCTTAGGAGTTATCCTTTGGCCCAAGCACAGGTAGGGGGTCTGAGGTAATTCCCACCCCATCCCCACCCACCTGCCGCTGGGACTCGTAGAGGATGCGGTCCATGGTGTTGAGCAGCGTCATGCTCCTGTAGAACTTCAGCACCTTCTCCTGGGGCAGCTACAAACAGAGACAGACAATTGGGACCAGGAAGGAGACAGGGAAGGCACCTGGGTATGGGGTATGGATTACGGGATATGGGCACAGGTAGGGGAGTGGCCTCACATGGGGGTCCTCGCTGGGGTTGATGATCTGGCCTTGGCGGTCCATGACACGGTAGATGGGGATTCCAGAGATGACATTGGGCTGGATGAACTCAAGCTTGTCTATGAACTCTGCTGAGGCCCCTGGGAACTGGGGTTTGTCATCCAGGGAGGAGAAGGCCTGTTGCTGCTGCCTGTGAGGGTGCTGTGGAGAGAGACAGAGGGGCGCCATGTCAGCAGCAGTACTGAGGTCCTAGCTGGGCCCATCCTGGCAGCCAGCATGGTGGGTGAGCTGCAAGGCCTGAAGAGACTTGGCCCTGCACACAAGACCACAGATATAGGGTCTGAACCCTGTTCCGCCAAGTTCTTGACATGAGACCTCAGTCAAGTTACTACAATGTTATGCCTCAGTTTCCTCATTTGTAAGATGGGATGAAACAGTGATACTTCACTGGAGAAGAGCCTGAGCACGGCACACACAAGGCCCTGGGTTTGATCACCAGCACTAAAACAAAAAACCCATAGCATCAATCCCACACTGCACTTGCAAAGATTAAATAATGAAGCGCTAGGCAGCTTATAAACTGCTGGCTATTACTATTCTCATTATCACAGGCCCGAACTCTTCATCCTGGCATTACTACGGCAGGCAGAGACACCCCGATACCACCCGCATGGGAGGCTACCTAAAGAGTTTAAGGTTTTGGGGCTGGGGATTTAGCTCAGTGGCACAGCGCCTGCCTGGCAAGCGCAAGGTCATGAGTTCGATTCCTAGTGCCTGAAAAAAACAAAAACAAAAACAAAACAAAACAAAAAAGAGTTTAAGGTTTTGAGCGCTTAAGGGGCAGACTAAAAAAATAAAAATAAAAAAAATAAATAAATTAAAAATAAAAAAAAATGGGGCAGACTGCCTGGCTCAAATCTCTTTCTGGGTGACAAGGCAAAGTGACTTCCCCTCTCCCTGTGTGCCCTCATCTATAAAATGTGTAACACCTTGCGAAAATGTGAGGTGTAAAGGAGCCCCTGTGTTTAAGGTATTCAGCCTTGTAGAAAATGTGCAAAATCGTGCTGGCTGTGAGGGCTCCTGCCACATCTCTATTCTCCCTTCCTTACGTGAAGTCCTCCTCTTCCATAACCCAGCAAACTGCTCCACACGCTCCAGGGCCCTCTCAACAGCAGGCCTGGCTCCCCAAACAAGCCCAGAATGACTCACTCAACAAATATTTGCACACCTTTATTTCCAGCCCTCCGCAGGTTTCTGGGAATCTAAGACATCTGTCCTGGTTGCCAGTAGGGGAAACAAGTGCTGACCAAGCAAGGATGAGGGTGATTCATTCTACCTCGCACCACAGCAGAAAGCAGGTAAGACTTCCCAGAGGAAGCGGCATAAGGGTGAACCCCGCAGGATAACTAGGAGGCAGCAAGAGAGAGTTCCAGGCAGGGGGCTGGGATATGCAAAAGACAAGAAGCACGGGCCAGGGTGTAGCTCCACAGTGGAACACACATCTAACATGGGAAAGGCCCTGGGTTCCATTCCAAGCACAACAAAGAGGAAAGAAAAGAAGAAAAACCAAAAAAAAAAAACCCTTCCTTTAGCCAGACGCGGTGGCACACCATACCTGTAATCCCAGCACTCTGGGAGGCTGAGGAAGGAGGATCACAAGTTGGAGCCCAGCCTGGGCAACTTAGCAAAACATTGTCTCAAAATAAAAAAATTAATAAGGGTTGGGGATATAGCTCAGAGTTCAAGGCCCCTTGGCTCAATTCCCAGCACCTCAAAAAAAAAAAAAAAAAAAAAATTTATCCTTCATGAAAACTGCTGGCGCTGAGTGTGGAGGAGCGCTGTGAGGACACCACAGCTCCTCAGATCCAGAGCCCGCCAGCGGGGAGAGCCGGGAGACCTGCGGGAGGCCTAGCGCTCAGCAGGTGGCCCAGTGAGACGGCGCCAGGCCCCACTGCGCACCACACTACCTTACCAAGTCCTCGGGGCCTCAGGGAGGCGGGACTGTTTGCCACTGCCCGTGAGATGAGGAAATCAAGGTGTGGGGAGGTAAGAACCCTGCACCAGGCCACAAATCTTGAAAAAAAAGTTACGTCATGACTGGGTTTCTAACTTGCAGGGCTGAGATTCTGACCTCAAAACCCAGGCTCTGGACCCCAGCTGCCGCGGCTGACCCAGTTCTCCCACATCTGCGTCGTGTCTTCCCACCACTCCCGCATTCCTTTCAGGTCAGCAGTTGTGGCTTGGCTTCCACAGTGGGAGCTAAAGAAGGAGCTCACATGTGGGGGTTCACGTGTCCCCCCCCCCTTCCTTTAATTGCAGTGAGGAAGCTGCCAAGGCTCCACTGGGGTGGTACGTTATGCGCGCACCATTATCTACATTTGTGGTTGTGCGGAAATTACACTCCCTGCAGCGGGGCAGGTTCAGGCCCGACACCATGGCAGACGTGGCCTCCCCTTGCCAGGAAAAAGCGGCCTGCCCCTTGCAGCAGCCCTCTCCTCCTTCCCGGCACCTGGGATGGCTGGGCCTTTACATCTGCCTAGAAGATTCCTTTGCTTTATGTCTGTCTCCCACACACAGCACAGGTTCCAAGAGTGATGGGGCAGCATCCAGCTTGCCTTATGCAACAAGCGCTCCACAGGTAATTACCCAACCAACAGATGAATGAGCGGTCAGGTTCAGTGGCTCTGGAGTCAGACTGACCTGGATTCTAGTTACTGAGCTCACCATGTGGCTCTCTGCAAACACTTAAGTCTCTGTGAATCTCTCCATGTGCAAAAATGCTGCTGAGAGCTGTGGGCCACGTTCCTGGGATGAAGCATGCAAGGGGTTCAGAGCAGGCTGGGGCAGACCATGTGCTTAAAAACTGGGAGGACACAGAAAAACAAACCTAGGAAGGTTAGAAAATGGGAACGGGCAACGATGAAAGCAGGGTGAGAAGGAAGAGCTGGCTGCACCTTTTTTTTTTTGCAGTCCTGGGGATTGAACCTAGGGCCTTATGCATGCTAGGCAAATACTCTACCTCTAAGCCCACCCCACATTATTATTTGTTTTTTAAACTGGATCTCACTAAATTGGTCAGGCTGGCCTTGAACTTGGCAATCTTCCTGCGTCAGCCTCCTGAGTAGCTGAGATTATAGGTGTGTGCCACTGCACATGGCTTAAAGTGAATTTCAGTATCAGATGGTGCCCCCCCCCACCACGCATATTCCAGGGGGAGAAGCTAAGGCAGAGAGGGGAAGATATGCCCACAGAATGGGCCTGCAGGCTGAAGTCTGGGGGCGCGGGGGGTGGTAAGAGGGTAAGTGAGGGGCTGGCAGGGGTGAGGAGGGAAGAGGCTAAGGGCTGAAAATAGGCCATGGCAGGACTGCTGGCCTCTGGAGGAGGGGACGCTGCCATCAGAACTCCACAGTGAGCCTCTGACACTGCAGCTGGGCCCAGCTCTTGCTACCCCTCCTTTCCCGAGCCTGTGCAGGTGAAGGTCATCCCTCCTGCGAGGTCACTGAGCAGAATGAATGAGCTATGCAGAGGGCTGGCCCTGCGGAAGGGAAGGGCTTCTTTATGGTGTGGGTGCAGAAAAGCCTGCGGAGGAAGGATATGACTCCACCCAGCTTTTCCTTCAGCTTTTAGTGGTGGGGCTGACCTGGTAGCCTGAGGCTGCACAGATCTACACAAAGCCTTGGAGCCGCAAAGGGGCATGGCTTACCCCTGAGGGTGGCTTGGTCCACCCAGCAGGTTTGGGATGGGCCCTGAGGTGCTATTCCCTCCATGACACAGTTCAGCCACAACATCAAGCAGACCACAGCCTCCCTGAGCCTCAATTTCCTCCTGCGGATGAACGGAGCTGACGTATGCAGAGGACTTGCCCCAGTGCCCGCACGCAGGAACACCGAATAAACACAAGTCACTGACAGGTGTAGCAGATGACCCTTCTGATCTGATAGGCAAATGCTCAAAGCTGGCTCCAAGGCAGGCCTGGCCTGACGCCTGGGGACAGGGAGGGGCGGGAGGTGTGATGGTTAGCCACACGGCAGGACAGAGCTGAAGTGCCTGGGTGTGAATCCTGGCTGTGTCCTCTGCCAGTCACACGACAGGGCTTGAGAGATGGACCAGGCTCCCCAAACCCACGTCCCTGTGCAGGGAAGCGCAGCTGCGTCTCAGGCTTCGGGGAGGCAAGTGAAGCCCCTGCTACCAACACCCAGGAGGAGCTTTCTCCAGCCACCAGCAGGCAGAGCCGCTGCAAACTGTCCTGGAGAACGGGAGCTAAGTGAGGCTGCTGGACAGGCAGGAGAGAGACAAAGGCAAGGGGCTGGAGCACGTGGGTTCTGGGGAACCAGGGCTCACAGCCTGGCACTCCGGGACACTGGGCACCAGGACACCAGAGTAGGTTCATAATGGGGCCCAACGCACTTCACTCATCTCTGCCCATACCACCCCAGGTGAGGCACTTTGATCAACAAAGGTGTATCGCAGGCTCAGAGAAATCACAAGTGATGTCACCACCCGAAAGCAGGCAGCCTGACCACAACTGCCCCAGGAGGCTGGAAAAAAGTGAGGTCCACAGAAGAGGTGGCTTTATGCATGGGCCAGATACATAACTCCAAGGCCTCTCTATTGAGGACAGCTAAGGATACTCAACCCGGCTCTGTCTCTGCTCTAGGACAGCAAAGAGCTGGGCCTCGCCCTGGGCCTCAGGGACCCAGGAGCTTTAGCAGCAGTCCCCAAGGAACCACAGGTATAAGCCCTGATGGAGGTACTTTACTCTTTCTCTCATTCAGTCAAGACCAAAGCGCTGGGCGCAGGAGCACACGCCGGGCTGAGAATATACGCTAAGTGCCCCACAAGAACTACTTTCTTTAAACTTCATTAATGCTCTCTAACAGAGATAATACCTTTTTTTGAAAGGTAAGGTTTCACTATGCAGTTCAGGCTGGTCTTGAACTCACTGTGTAACTCAGGCTGGCCTTGAACTTGCTGCGATCCTCCTGCCTTAGCCTCTAGAGTGCTAGGATCACAGGTGTGCACCACCATGCTTGGCTTGGCACTACTAGGGTCTTACAGAAGGAGACCTGGTACTGGGGTCCAAAAGCTTCTATGAGGAAGCAGTAGGTTGGCCTTCATCTGAAGGATCACATATCTACAATGGTGTCCAGGTGGGAGAAGGTATGTATATTCAATTAAAATAAAAACAACACAAGGCCATTGTTTGGAGTTAGGCTCCTGCAGTGGGCCCTGACAGACTAGACCAGTGATGGGCGCACACATGCTGCAGCCAGCTGTTTGTATCATTGAAAGCTCTTCCATCACTGGACCAGACTAAAAATCAAAACAGAATCACTATGCTGAATTTCGCTGTGACCAAACCAAAACTAAATTGTCATCTGACCACCTGAAAAATAGGACAAGAGAAGGACAAATTTCCCCAATGGACCAATTATGAGGAGCGTAACAGTAAAGTTCTCTTTGCTTTAATCCTTATCAAAAAAGACTTTAATAGCTGGTTGTGGTGGCACACGCCTGTAATCACAGAGGCTGAGGCAGGAAGTTCACGAGTTCCAGGCCAGCCTAGGCTACATAGTGAGTTCAAGGCCAGCCTGAACTACACAGGAAGATGCTGTCTCAAAGATACAAAGAAAAAAAAAACAACTTTAATCCTTACAAAAAACATAACCCAAAAGAACCCGGTGTGAAGTCATCAGTTATTTTACTATTGCTCTCTCTCCATACAAGTTACAAAGAAAGTAACCTTGAAAGCGCTTTTGTGGAACACTTCCTTGTTTCTGCTTTCTTCCTCCTTCCTCTTCTCTACAAAACCAACCTCCTCTGCTACGGTCCCTGAAACACACTGTCTCATGTAATGAAGTGTTACACTGTTCTAGAATCATACATGAAGCCAATTAAGGGCCCCAACTGCAGTGGGGAGTTGGCCCAGTGGCAGATCGCTGGGCTGGCACTACGGTTTTATTATAGAGAGCTAAATTACTTAGAAATATTGTAGGCCGGGGCTGGGGATTTAGCTCAGTGGCACAGTGCCTGCCTGGCAAGCGCGAGGTCGTGAGTCCGATTCCCGGTACTGGAAAAAAAACAAAAAACAAAGACAAAAAAAAAAAAAGAAATATTGTAGGCAATCAGACAGGGCTGGGCCCTCAAAAGGTCAGTGCAGAAGACAACTGTGGCTGGAGGTGTATTCACTGAAGGCCAGGCTTCAAGAAAAAGTGGAACTGCTCACCCACATACTTCCGCTAGGGATGAACAGCAGTGATTGGTATTCTAAATAGACATCGATCAAATGGGGGGGAGACACACACCAAACCTCCTTAACCTAGCTAGCCCTTCCAGGAAAGTTCGTGTCCTCCCACGTGCGCTTGCTTCGTGACTTGCTTCTCAATTTGATCCCCGTTTAATCAGTATTACTCCCTTGTTGTGATCTTATTGGTTCACCATTGTTTTATCCCACCTCACACCCATCCTGTGATTTTTCCGCTGGATCAATATTACCTAGGCGACTATATGTGTAATCTTATTGATTGGTTATAGTTCTGTCCTCTTCAAACCTGCCTCACTTCGTGGTTTTGCTCAGTAAACACCCTTGAGAAGCGAGGTCAGTGGATAACCCACTTTCCAGGCCCTCTTCTGTCCCTCTTAGAAGCTTTCTTTCTCTTAATACATTCTTCCTACTCTTAACCTCTGGTGTTCGTAGAACTCATTCCTCGATTTTAGAGAACGTGAACTCAGCGTTTCAGACACCTAGTAGGTTAAGAGTTTCTTTCCCCGGCTGGGGATATAGCTCAGCGGCACTGTGCCTGCCTGGCAAGTCTGACGTCCTGAGTTTGATTACCAGTACCAAAAAAAATAAATAAAAATAAATTTCTCTCTAGACGTCCCACTAATCGTAGGCAGGACCTTTGGCAGGTGACTAGATTATGGGGCATTATTCCTAACTTGCTGTTCCAAGGTGGGCCCTGGTTGGAAGAGATGGGTCACTGTGAGTGTGACCTGGAAGTTTATAGCTCCCTTCTCCTTTTCATTCTGTCTGCTTCCCGCCCACCGTGCCACAAGCAGCTTTCCTCTGCCATGTCCTGCCACGCTCTGGGCGTTTGAGCCAGCTGACTATGGCCTGAAACCTCTACGAATTATAAGCCAAAATAAACCTTTCCTCCTTTAATTTCCTAGTGTTGGGTATTTTGTCCCAGCAACAAGGGAAGTGACTAAGACACCTGGTATGCACAAGGACCTTAGTTGCATCCCCAACACCACACACACACACACACACACACACACACACACACACGATGGTCTGTAGGGTTGATGTGCAGAGAGAGAAAGGCACTTTGAGCTTGAAGCCAGTTCTTTCCAAACTAAGTTCTACAGGCAGGTTGAGCAGAGGCTGGCGGTACAACCCAGGGCTGGATCCAGCAGGACGATGCAGGACTGAAACCTAAGTCCACCTTCCTCATGGTAGCTTGGAAAAAGCTGGGCTTTGGACTCCAGAGTATGATGTTCAGAACTTCCATCTCGGAGCCTCAGTTCTCCCACCTACAACAGGCAGGTGCTACCAGCACGGACTGTGCAGCATGGCTGTTTTAAATACAATAGTGAATGTGAACCGGCTCTTTATAATGTGAAAAAAAAAATTGATCTCTTAAGATGTTAGCGAAAGGGAGAAGAATGCCTATGACCAGGAGATCAGTAATGACCACCTCTGCTCATCCCCAATAACCACTGCGCCCCTACCTCCTGGAACGCTGCATGGGACACTGGAGCCCTGGATGGGCCACTCAGAACAGCTGGGCTAGAGAAATACTGTCACTGATAACCAGCATCGCCCAAGCTCCAACTGCTCCCTTACTTTCACCCCACAAGCCAGGATCAGAAAAATGGCTTGGCCAGGCGCAGCCCTGGGGTGGTGGCTGCAAAACTGACTTACTTATGACTACCTGACAATCACGTTTCCTCCCTTGTCTCTCTGAGCACTAGTAACAGTTTTGTGATAATAAGGAGGAAAGAAGATGAAAATCAGGCCCCCTCCAGAGAAGCAGGGTGTTCGGTGATGGAAGTGATGAGAGGACAGGGGCAAAGCATGGCTGCCCAGTCCCTCCTTCCCAGCCCCCTGCCCCAGAAGCCCCCCTCCCAGCCCTTCTCAAGATGCCAGCTCTTCATCGCCACCTCAGTAAACCCATACTTCCAATATGGCAGCCACCAGACACTTCCTTTCTCAAACTGCATAATGCTAAAACTTCAATTCTACAATCACTCTACCCACATTTAAAGTATTTATATGTGGCTAACATAGAACATGTCTACTCTCACAGAAAGTTCTATGGGACAGTCAAATCTTTGACTACTACTGCCTGTTCCCTCCATTCAAAAAGGTAGGAATTTAAGCCAGGCAGAGTAAGGCACACCTGTAATCCTAGCACTTTGTTTTGTTTTGTGTCTTTTTGAGACAGGGTTTCACTATGCAGTTCAGGCTGGCCTTGAGCTCACTTTGTAGGCCAGGCTGGCCTCGAACTCGCAATGATTCTTCTGCCTCAGCCTCCCAAGTGCTGGGACTACAGGTGTGTGCCACCACACCTGACTTTTTTTTTGGTACGGGAAATCGAAGTCACGACCTTGTGCTTGCCAGACAGGCGCTGCGCCCCTGAGCTATATCCTGACCCGATCCCAGCACTCTGGAGGCTGAGGCAGGAGGATTACAAATTCAAGCCCAGCCTGAGAACTTTTCCAAAAAAAAAGGAAGGAAAGAAAAAGAAAAACAGGACTAGAAATACAGCTCAGTGCAAAGCCTGTGGCTTCAATCCCTTGTACTCCAAAAAAGAAATGAAATACATGGTGTTTGTTTGTTTTAAAGTAGTGACTGTTTCAAAAACCTTAGAACATAGGGCTGGAGGGTGTAGGTCAGTGGTAGACCATTTGCCTAGCATGTGCGAGGACCTGTGTTCAACGCCCAGTATTGGCAAAAAAAATTACAACGTGGGAAAAGGGAGGGGGGGAACCGTGACTTAGAAAATGTAAAATTTTGCCTGGCATGGTGGCTCACACCTGTAATCCCAGCACTCCGGAGGCTGAGGCAGGAGGGTTGCTGTGAGTTCGAGGCCAGCCTGGGCTACAAAGTGAGTTTGAGGACAACCTGAACTGCATAGGGAAACCCTGCCTCAAAAAAAAAAGTAAAATTTTAAATATATTGAAAGTAGAGACTTTTCCCTCCAACTTCTCCCTAAAAATAAAGGAAGGCAGAAAAAGAAGAGGGAAGGCAACAGAGAGACTGAGGCATACAGGAAACAGATTTAACCACTCACAAATGACCTTTCCCTGGCCTGCGTCTAGCCTGCTCACCTCCTGACCCACTTGCCCAGCCAGTTGCTCTTGAGACTCAGGTCAACTGTGGAGGCTCTGATTGCATTTTCAAAGTAAAGCCAAAAAGAACAGCTCATGAACAGAAGAGTTTCCTTCCCCTACCCTGCTCCTGCAACCCTTCTACATTTTCCTGTTTCACGGGTCTTCCTTCATGCCTGGGTACCCACACCTCACTCCCGGGCCTATCCTCTTCACTCTCCTGTGTTTCTCCTCCTACCCAAAGCTCCTTCCCACAAATTCTACCTTCCTTGTTTCATGAACTGGCGATCAAAGGGTCAGACACAACCTTACAAGATCTTGACTAAAGATCTTAATTCTTCCCCAGGTCGTTTCCAATCCAGCATAGATGAACAGAAAAAAAGAGATGGAAGTCCAGAAAAATAGGAACCAGGTCCCCCCCTTTCCCTTCCAATCTCGTTTCTGTCCCCTCTCTCCACCCTAACAACTGCAGCCACTATTCCTATTGCTTTATAATGTCCTGCGCCCAGTTCTTAGCACTTTTTCTATTTTCACATCGCTATGAGGTGGCCACTATCACCATTTTAGAGAGAGGAGAACATTTAGGTCCAGAAAGGGGGAAAGGTGCAGTCCCTGGCCCGGAGCTACACAACTGGACAACGACAGAGGAAGGATGTGAACTCAAGTGGTTTGGCTTCAAAACCCACTCACTTAACCACTACAAGCCTGGAATTCTAGCTCAAAGTTCTTCTGCTGTCCCCCCTGCTATTCCTGTGCTAAACTGTCTTCCAACTAGAATTATTTTCTTTTAGTGATTTTTCATTTTTTTACTGGTGGAGCAGGGGGTCCATCCCAGGGCCTCCCACACACTAGGTTAGCACTCTACTAACCTACTGAGCGACATTACCAGCCCTCAACTAGATTTTTTCCCCCAGCAAGACCTTGCCCTTGGCAGCATCAACCGAAAAGGATTCCGACCCTTTTAATAAGAAACCAAGCTTTTTCAAATGTTTTTTAAAATGTGGGCAAAAACCTTTTTCTGGACTTCCATCTTTTTTTTTTCTATTCATCCAATAAACACGTACTGATCATCTCTTCCCTACAATATCCACAACATGAAAAGTTCCCGTCCTGGCTTCCGATCAGGCAGGAGTAAAGGAATCAAGCCAAGTTTCTTACGCAATTCATCTTAAAATTGGAAATGGGGGAAAGTAGCAAAGAAATGCAAAGCCTTATAAAAGCCTGAGGCAGGGACCTTTCTCTCCTTTCTCTTTCCACAGGACTCTTTATTCAGGGGAAAGTGTCCACTTAAGAAGTCAGTGCCATTCTCCGATCCCCGCGGGAAAAAGTCCCTCTCCCCGTTCTTTTCTGTCCCTCCAAGGGGCCTCCGCTGTGGAGTGGGCGGCAACGAATGAGGAACCCCCGGTTCACTCTGCAAGCCGTCTCCCTTCGCTCTCCTTCCCTTTCGCGTTCTCTGCCCCCGGACTCCGAGTCCTTGTCCCATCCGAGACGGCCCTTCCTTCACACCCTGCACACACTTTACAGATCACCCTTCTGTCCCGGTTTACACTGAAGGAGAAACCCCTGGGGGCTCGGTACTCACAGATCTCGCCAATCCCCGAGCCCCAGGCCGCTGCAGCAGCAGGAGGGCCGCCTGTCCCAGGCCTCGGCTTTGCCCCCAGAGCCTCGCCGCGGAGACCGCTGCCGCCATCTTGCCTACCAATCACTCAGTGATCCGCCCCTCTCCTGGACTAGACCGAAGGACCATGCCTCTTTTTGAGCATGAGTCAAACGCCCACACAACCCTGACATCAGAGCACCTGCTTCAGATCATACGAAAACTAGAATCCACAGATGCGTAAAGAAGACAATCTGCTTTCCCCTAAGAAGCCCGACCCCTTCGATGTATTAACTCGTCTAACAGGCAAAGAAAAGGGCAAGCTGATCAGAACGTCAATCGTTTAGGACCCGGGGTCCTTGAGTAGAATAAACTCTAGCCAGGCACCGCCCCGTCTTCGCTACTGTCCAATGGCTTTCCCAGAATTAGGAGGCGGGGTGGGCAGGAGAGGTTTGTTGATAAACCCCGAGCCACGTGAGGGGAACAAATCAGAAGGCGCCCACGTGAGCGCATGCGCAGTGAGTATCTGACCTACACGCAAGCGCGCCCGGCTGGACGGAAGTCAGGGTTGCACGTGGGATGTGGGGCAATGGAGGGGGCTATGCGTTCTGACGACAAGGTCTGCACTGAGACTGGCATAGAGTCTAGCTCTCGGGGTCCCGGGTGCAGCCTCAGGCACTTTGCTTGTGAACAGAACCTGCTGTCCCGGCCGGATGGCTCTGCTGCTTTCCTGCAAGGTGAGTACCTAACCCAGGCAGATACTGCCCGAGCCATAGTTACCTAGGTCATATTTGTTTTGAAGACCGGTTAAAGTGTGCTGTGCAATGGAGTACCCACCTCCCAGCGATGTCACTGGCTAAATGCCCTTCCTGCGCTGATGCGGAACAGCTTACTAGATTGATACTTTTAAATAGGGCGGACCTACATCTCTTCCTCGCTGCTTGAACCCAGGCCCTCAGTACTTGAACCCAGGTACAGTGCTTGCTTGAGAGCTAAGCAAGCACTGTACCGTTGAGCTATATGTTTCGCTCTCAACTAGCATTCTTTTCACATGGAATAGAAAAGAAAATTTGAGTACATGGTGGGGTTTTTTGTTTCTTTTTTGGCTGCTTTTTTTGTTGTTGTTTTTGTTTTCCGGTACCGGGAATAGAACTCACGACCTCGCGTAATCCCCAGCCCCTTTTGGCTGCTTTTGATTTGTTAATTTGTGTGAGTTTTGGGGCTGGGGATTTAGCTCAGCGGCAAAAGCGCCTGCCTGGCAAGCGCAAGGTCGTGAGTTCAGTTCCCGGTACCGGAGAAAAACCAAAAACCAAAAAAAAAAAAAAAAATTTGTGTGAGTTTTGCTCCTGTAAAATGCATCTATTATTAGGAGTTATGGTCAGAAAAGCTTGGAAGCTACTGTTCAAATCCAGTATCTTTAGGTTCAGATGGTAAAACTGAGGTCCAGAGAGGTTAGCAAGATCACTTGGGGTCACAGAGCCAAGAGGAGGCGGACCAGACTAGAGGCCAGGCTTTTTATTTCCCAGGTCTTACCTCGCCTCACCTATTCACATCCACTCTGGGGAAATAAACAGGCTTCTCCTAGAGATAGATCCCTTTCTTGGGTGTTTGGACTGCTGCACAATTTGGAGAAAGAGACCTAGGCTGGAGGAAGCTTTGGAAAAAGAAGTTGAAACCACCTCCAGTGATGGAAAAGTTAGCTGTTAAGGAGAACTTCCTGTTAAAATTACTAATGCCAGTTAAAGGCGTATGTTCTGTGTGTACCAGTGTCCTAAGTATTTTAAGTGAATCGTGCCATTTAATCCTTACAAGAACATTATGAGGGAGGTACCACCATTACCTCATTTTATAGATGAGTAATTCAAAGCAGAGAAGTAAAGTGGCTGCTTGAAGAATTATTGCCAACAAATGACGGGGTGCCCGTACTATTAAGTGCTGCACGTTGGGCCCTAGAAGCAAGGAAGGTATGGCTGAGGCCTCCTCCGCTGTCTCCCCAGGTGATACCTCCGTCCTGGCTGGTGTGTATGGACCAGCAGAGGTGAAGGTCAGCAAAGAGATCTTCAACAAGGCCACTCTCGAAGTGATCCTGAGGCCGAAGATCGGGCTGCCTGGTAATTAACTGCGTCCGAATGAACTGCTGAAGGTCCAGACTGTTGAGACCTTGCTGGCTCCTGCCTGCTTTTTGCTGTCCCTACTTCCTCCTCTCCCACCCCCATCTTCCTTCAGCTGCTTCCGCCTTCAGCTTTCTGCCTCTGTGTCTCAGTTTGTCACTTTTTTCTATCTTCTCTTCAGCTCCATTTCCCCTTCTTTGCATTCACTTTTTTATCCTGTCTTCATTCCCCATCAGATGGGCCCACTGGGTTTGAAGCAGCTGTGGGCAGCAGCCCACGACATGGTGACTCCCAGATGGCTAGTAGCCCCATTGGTGGGGGTCAAGGATAGCAGGACTGGGTAGGTGGCAGTCAGACCCTGCCTACTTCCTGCTGTGAATCCTATCACCGTGCAAGTGCTGCAGTATCCCAGAGTAGCCCCTGCTGAGGGCTTTCCTCCAGAGGATGGGGCAAGTGGAGGGCGGTGAGCTGGGAGGAAGGAAAGAGTTTAACAACTGCTCCTTGATTTCCCCAGGTGTGGCTGAGAAGAGTCGGGAGCGACTAATCAGGAACACATGCCAAGCGGTGGTGCTAGGAGCCCTGCACCCCCGCACCTCTATCACAGTGGTGCTGCAGGTCGTCAGTGATGCTGGCTCCGTATCCTTTCTTCAGCTGCCCCCAAGAAGTGCTCCCAGACCTCCCTGATGACTTCCCTTCCGGTAGCCCTGGAATATGACACATGACCACTTACTGTGTGCCAGGCAGTGTTCTGAGCATCTTCTACCTTGCTAATTTAATCCTCACAGCACATAAATCAGGTACCTTTATAAGCCCTGTTTAAGTGGGCCCAAACCACCTGGCTGTGGAGGCTGAACACTCTGGGAGGTGACTGTTCTCATGTTCCCATGCTTTGGGTGAGGAATGTGAGGCCCAGGGAGGGAAGTAGTTTGCCCAAGCTGGAAGGCAGCACAGGCAGGCCTCAAGCCCAGGCCTGCCTCACTCCAGAGCTTGTGCCTTTGACCTCTACTCTGTACCTTAGTGTGGGGTTTCAGGCTCTCAGGACTGAGGGAGCCCCCAGCAGGCAGAGAAGCTGGCTCAGGAGCTCAGGAGCTCAGCCTGGGTCAGGAGCTGGCTGTGGTTTAGATGAGTAAAGTTTTGATGGACATTTCCAGAGGGAGTTGCTGGGGTGTGGCCCTGCACGTGGCAGGCAGTTTATGACTGAGGTGAGAAGACCTGTTGTGTCCCATTTTACAGAAGTGGAAACTGAAGCTCAGAGGAAGTGACAAAGGATCAGTAGCAGAGCTGGAACTGATAGGTTCTAAAGCTACAGCCTTTGTCCACTCTGCTAAACCTGGGAAAGGTGTAAGGAAACAGAGGCAGCCAGCTGACTGATTCCCAGCCTGTGAACCCCCTGGGGCAGCAGCAGTAATGGCGCCATTGCCTGGTATAGTGGCGGCCTGCTAACAGCAATTCCCATGCCGGGCCTGGCATTACCACTGCCTCCTGCCATGTGACCTTGGGAGGCTCCTTGCTCTCTCTGACCATGTTTTGCAGAAGCTTGGTACCTAATTTAATATATGTCTATTAGCTAACACTATGGCCCCCATAGTGTTGGCTAATAAGGAGAATAAGCTAACCAATAAGGACAATAAGACTCAGAATAAGTCACTTACTCAAGGTTATACAGCTAAGAGGTGGCAAGGTCACATATGGAATTGGGGTTCCTTGATCCCAGAGCTACCTATCCACTCTGCAGTTCCGTGATCAATTAGTGATGTCTGCCACAAGCAGAGAGAGATACAGGCGTGGATGTGCTCTGCCTGCCAGCCCCCAGTAGGCACTCCTTAACTGCTCCCGTGGTGCTCAGCTCCTGGCCTGTTGCCTGAATGCTGCCTGCATGGCATTGGTGGATGCAGGTGTGCCCATGCGGGCTCTCTTCTGTGGAGTCACCTGTGCCCTGGACTCTGATGGGACCCTGGTGCTGGACCCCACAGCCAAGCAAGAAAAGGTAGGTATAAAGTTCAGAGTGGCAGAAGGGCTGTGGCCAGATGGCTCTCCCTGTCTTCCTCCAGGCCTTGTTCCTTTGCAAGTCATTTGGCTCGCGCACCTCAGCCCCACTTGGCAGGCAGTCCTCTCCTTAGCAGAGTTCATTCAGCTGCAAGTGCTAGAACTCCAGCACAGACTTGCGCAAGCCAAACAAGGGGTGTATTGGCTTTCATTCCTGTACTCTGAAAGAGCAAAAGTCTAGCTAGAATCAGGACTTCAAACACCATTTCCTTGCTTCATTTCTTGTCCTTGCTTTTTTCTGTTCTCTTCTTTTTTTTGAGACAGGGTCCCACTGTGGACCCGAAGCTGTTCTTTTTTGTGTGTGCGTTCTTGAGACGGTCTCACTGTGTAGTTCAGCCTGGCCTTGAGCTCACTTTGTAGCCCAGGCTGGCCTTGAACTTGCAGCGATCCTCTTGCCTCAGCCTCCCGAGTGCTGGCATTTCAGGCATGCACCACCATGCCTGGCTGTGCTACCCTCTTAAGAGGCTCAAAAGCAAAGGGGAAGGGCGGAGATCTCTTATCATCTCCAGTTCGCAGTATCCCAGAGCTGTTATTCTCTGGCGTTTTCTTCCCAGTACTACCTTGGTCATAACCAGTCAGGAAAATGAGACACCCGTGGGATATAATGGAGAGGAGTGGGAGAGACAGTGTTGGAAGAGTTGGAAGGGTAGAATGGGAAGAAGGGGTGGTACCTGAAACCACTGGCCTCAGGCTGAACCTGTGTGCTGACTCCTGCCCTGTGCTATTGGAGACATTGTGGCACTTGGTTCTGAATGCACAAAATACGTCCTGCCGTTCCTGCCTGCGGAAGGGCAGAATCCACCTCACCTCACAATTGGGCAATTGCCATGGTCAGAATGAGGACCAGGCTTGCTTTGCTCAGCTCTCCTGGTCTCCCCCCAGATTACTGGTAGAACCCAATGGCAAGGGAGTCTGGAGAGTATAGTCTACTGGCCTCCAGGCCCTGCCTCCGAGAGCAGGGAAGGTAGAGGCACCAGGTAAATGACCAGCACTGTGGCTCCCTCTATGGGGCAGAAAGGCTGTGGTCAGATTGAGGGGCTTGAGGAGCCATTACAGAGGAGAGGCGGAGAGAGCCGTTACCCAGGGTGGGGTACCGCGTAGACAAAAAGCTACAGCTGATACTTGAGCACTGGGCTGTGGAAAGGTGAAGCCTTTAGGCCAAAGTTCTGGAATCTTTCCTGGGACTGGGTTTTGTCTGAGAGGAAGGTCCCAGGTTCCCCACCGCCTTCTCCCTCTTATCCCTAGGAGGCCCGGGCAGTCCTGACCTTTGCTCTTGACAGCGTGGACCGGAAGCTGCTGATGTCTACCACCAAGGGGCTCTATTCTGATGCTGAGGTGCCAATGTGGGGATGGGGTGAAGGCCAGAACCTCCCCTCCCACCTTGACATGACATGTAGTCCCAGTTCTGCATGCTGAGAGGCTTAGGGAGGACCCCTCCCTTGTACCCCTGTCTGTAAAAGAGAGGGAGTTTTCAGGCTTTGTAGCCGTGGAAACCTTTGTGGAAATTTTGGAGGGAAGCCCAGTGCATGAGAGGAAAAGAGAGGAAGCTCAGTTTGAAAGCAAGAGGCAGAGCAGCAGAAGGCCTCCGGCCCCCAGCTCACAGCAGTGGCCTGCGCGGAATTCTGGGTCTGTACAGACCAGAGTTTGCAAGGGTTGGGCCAAATGATCCCCAAGAACGTTTCTAACCTGGCTGCCCTTTGAATCTAGGAATATGGCAGTAAAGCTCTGGGGGCCTCTGGTTCTATAGCTTTGAATCCCAGGATCTCTTCAGTTCCGTGAGCCCTAAGGCCCCATAGCTCCTCAAAGCTAAGTTCTTTCCAGCGCATGTCAAATAATCCCCTCACCAGCTGCCTCACCTGAGATGGCGAGAGGGGATGGCAGGTTTGGGGGGTCTGGGAGTCTGTGGGGCTGGGGGGACCTCTCAGGCCAGCTGGACTGTGGGTGGGTGGGTACAGGGCAAGGTCCCCAGCATTGACCGGCCTCTCTCCTCACAGCTCCAGCAGTGCCTGGCTGCGGCCCAGACTGCCTCACAGCACGTCTTCCGCTTCTATCGGGAGTCACTGCAGAGGCGCTATTCCAAGAGCTGAAGCAAGCCAGGGCAGGGCGCCGCTCCCACCATCACCTCCACCCACTGGCTCAGCCTGAAGCAAGCCAGCAGCCCAGCCTTCTCTCTGTCCCCATGTGCCCATGTTGGCTTCTGGTCCCATCGCTGCTGGGGCTCTGGGGGATGGGTCTTAGCAACAGACTCCTGGTCCCTGACATCCGTGGGCCAGCGCGGCATGACCCCCGCCCCTCCATAAGAACATTAAAGGAAGCTCACTGGTATTGAATGAATGAGTCAGTGCCCACTGAGCACCTGTGATGTTGGGCCTCAGCCCTGGGTGCTGAAAATCCCAGTGAACAAGAGACCCAGGCCCCGTGTTCAGGAGCCGTGGACCCAAAATTGGTATTTTTCAGATGATGGTAAAAGCTATGACAAAAATCCGTGGGTAACAAGTTTGAGATCTTAGTTTGGGGAGGGCAAACATAACACAATCCAGGGATACCTTCGTGGGCAGGATGACGTCTAAGGGAGTGCTTGGGTAACATGGGGGGAGATCCTTCATGGGTTATGGGATAGCCAGGCAGCAGTTTTGGCTCGCGTGGGGTGAGCAAAGCAGGAGAGGGAGGTGGGCCAGTCTGGGGGAGGGACAGGCACAGCATAAACACTGGGCCTCTGGGGCCACAGGAGGAATCTGGTCCTGAGTACTCCTTTAACCCGCCTGTTAACCCGGTATAGTCCCTGCGTAAAGATGACATAAGCTCAGAAGCTAGTTAGCTGCTTAAGGTCTCCAGCTAACTTGCTGTGGAACTAGGGTCCCACCATGTTGAGAAGCCCAGGGAGACACTAGTGCACTGGGAGTTCCCCATCCAAGGCTCCCTGGTGCTCAGGAGTGGTAGCACTGCCTAGGGGGTGTTTGGAAATATGCGGCAGGCATATTTAAGTTGTAGGTGGACCACTTCCCACCTCCCAGGACAGTTAGTGGGCAGGGGCCAAATGCAAAAGGCAAATGTCTGACAGCTGGGCCACAAGGGGGCGGGATCAGCAGGCATGACGCAGGGGCCTAGGTTTCACAGGTCCAGCCCTCTGCTGTGTGCTTCCCATCTTGAACTAGTTCACAGAAGCCACTTGATTGCCCCAGTGGACAGACATCCTCGTTCCCAGGAACCAAGAGGGAAATGTGCAAATATCATTCGGTGTTCAGGGGAACATTACAGCAGGGAGAAGTATTTCGTAGCAGGATCAGTCGCAGTGGTGTTAAAAACTGAGCTGATCTGCACATCTGGTCCTTGATGGTAGGCCCCCTTCAGTGACTGGCCCCTCGGTACCTCTGAGCTCTGTGCTGACGTCTGGCCTGCCCGGTGCCTCCACGTTCCCCTGAAGGATCCATCCTTGTTGCCATGTGTGGCCCATTTGATTTGAATGGTGCCGCCAGCCCCAGGCAGGGAAAGGAGAACCTAGGAAGCAGGGCTTGCACTGCCTGAGCTGCGGGGGCCATTTTTTCCCCAAGAAGAGGGTGATGCTGGCACAGAGTGAAGCTACAGTAGAAGCCAAGGGGTGCAGAGAACAGACACTTAACCCCGTGTGAGCCCAGGTCCAGTTCTCCCTCAGTGCTCCCTCCTGCTGGTTACCGCCGCTTGAGGGGAGTCTGCTGGGAGGGGCAGAGCGGCCATTTATCTGGAGGATGCATTTCCTCCTCTTCAAGGTGTGGAGAAATATCAGCCCCATTTTGCCATGAGAGAAAGCGAGGCTGTTCACAGCCTCTGGGGCCAAGATCACACGGCAACCAGGTGGAGGAGTGAGGCCTGCCAACCCACCTCACTAACTGCTGTTGTGAAGAGAACATTCTGCCCCGTGGAAACCCTTCTGCGCCCGGATTCTTCCAGCTGAATTCACACAGCTGTCACCCTGACTGACCCCTCCTGGTCTTGGGTACCTTTCCCCCCAATGCAGAGACAGACTGGGGTATGGCTGCAAGGGTAGCTTGTTTATTTTCTCACGTTGCGGCGGCCTGGGGAGCGGTGGCTGGGGAGGGGAGGGGTGTCCGGCTTGTTTCTGGGCGATGCCGAAGCCGCCACATCATGCACCAGGATTCTCCACTCTCTGCCCATGGGTGCTCCGGGCTTCTGGCCTCTGGGTTCACAGCAGGGGCCGGAGAGGCAATTAGGGCGGGTCTCGGGAGGCAAGGTAGGCGGCCAGGGTCACCAGGGCAGCTGCGTATGTGCACAGGCCCAAGCCAACGGCAAGGACCCCCAGCAGGAAGGCGCGGCGGGAGGTGGCTCCTGCCCCCTGGATATCCCCCTTGGCCCAAGCCTTGTTGGTCTGTAGAGGCAGTGGGCAGTGGTGACCAAGGCGTCCCCTTATCCCCATCTTGGTTCCCACAGCCCCTAGACCCTTTCCGAGTCCTCCCGCACCTGGTATAACCATCCACACACCCACTGGCTTATTCCAAAGCCGTAGAGTGCTTCCTGGGGGTCAGATCAGGCTGAGCTGGGCAGTAGGGATGCTGGGTGAGTAATAAAAGCATATTCTATGCTACTTAAAATACTCCACTATTACAGCTCACTTGGTTCTCACATGACCAGGAGGTGGGAATTATTCCCATTTTACAGAGGAGACAGAGCCACAGGTGAGGTAAGTAGCTTTTACCCAATATCTTACAAAGGACAGCAGACCCAGGATTTGAGTTCAGATTCTTAACTACCACTCTGGGCTGTGAAACCTGCCTCACTTTATCCATGAAGGCTCCTGTGTCTGCAGGTCCTTCTCTCTGTCCTTTTCCCCACTGCCCTCAGGCATGACTCCTCTTGGAGTCTGTTTTTGTTTTCTTGGAACATTTTTCGATTCTATGCCCAGAACCCTCCCAGCCCCACATACAGACTGACCTTCTGGGCCAGGCAGAAGGCAGCGATGCCCACGGGCCAGAAGCAACACAGCATGGAGAAGACTGCCAGGCCGAGGTGGTCATGGGGTAGAAGTGGGGAGAGATGGTCACCCCCATCCCAGTCAGAGTCACTGTCACTAGACGATGTGCCCTGTGGACAGGAGAGGGCCTGGGTGGGCATCTCCATCCTCCTTCCTTCCCCACTGCTCCGGGTTTTTCTGTTTGTTGTTTTTTTGTTTTTGTTTTGTTTTTGAGACAGAGTTTTGCTGTGCAGTTCAAGCTGGCCTTGAGCTCACTTTGTAGCCCAGGCTGATCTCAAACTCGCAGCAGTCCTCCTGCCTCAGCCTCCTGAGTGCTGAGATTACTGGTGTGCACCACTACACCTGGCTCCCACCGCTCTGTTCCCCATAACCAAGGCCAGTACTTCTCTAGGGCCTCCTGAGAGGTGCAGAAACATTCAAAGAGGTAAGCTTGGAGCTTATCTAGATCTCGGGTCTCTTGGAAGGAAGTTGCAGGCCTTGTCTCCCAAAAGATACCCAGCCACACTCAAGCTTTGAGTTTCTTCAAGAGGTTCGTACAACTGCTTGTAATCTCTGAGTTTAAAAAGAAGTGGAGCCAGATAACATCAGGAACAGGAACTTGCCAAAAAAGGGAGATTATAACATGCCCCAGTGTCCTAAATTTCTAGGATAAACCTGCCTGCTGAAAACTCTTGAAGTCCTAGATGAAAAGTGTAAAAAATCGTAGAAGCCAGGTGTGGTGGTACAGGCCTTATAATCCCAGGTACTTAGGAAGCTGAGGCAGGAGGATTGCAAGCTTGAGAGCAGCCTGGGCAACTTAGTGAGACCCTTTCTTTAAAAAAAACAAACAAAAAGACCCCTAAGGCTAGAGATGTAGTTCATCACTCCCTGGGGCTCAATCCCCAGTACCAGAAAAAAAAAGACCAGGATCCCCAGGTTAGAGGTGTGTTGTGTTCTGGAGAGAGCAGACAACAGGGGAGTTAGAGATCAGAGGTATGAGAGCCAAAGGCCAGGCAACAAAGATGAACAAGAACTCTGGAGAGAAAAGCAGCAGAACAGGAAGGATAACCAGGAGTCCCAGCAGCTCCCACACAGTCAAGAGACTCCAGACCTAGGACAGCGCTGCAGCTGCCAACCTGCCAAATGTGACCACAGCTGGCTGCACCCCAGCCCTTTCCCCTGGCTTGCACTGAAGCCTGCTGTTCCTACCTCGAGGTCCAGAGGCCCTGGCTCTCCCAGGCCGGCACTCACAGACGGAAGAGGTGGGGGTGGGAACTCCCAGCCCCTCAGAGACTCTGCAAAGGCTGCTTCTCTTAAGGGGGGCTCCCGCTCAGGTCTGCCCGGCTTCTGGGCCGAGGGGTCACAGGCTGTGCCTGCAAGCAGAGGCTGTTGAAGCTCCTGAAGACTAGGGCTGTCCATGGCTGGGGGGACACTCTTGACAGGTTCCTGGGGGCACAGGGAAGACAAACAAGTTGAAAAGCGGGCTCACCTTCAACCATCCCCTGACTTGAGAGCAATTCAGGCAGAGAAGAGTTAGTTCAATGATCCTCAGACCCATTTCTCAGGGGAACTGAGGCCCAGAGAATAAAAGGTTGACCTAAGTTATGACGGGAACTCAGGAGTCTGACTGTCCAGTTCTGGGCTTTTCTTTCAAGCAAAACCCCTGCATACCTGTTGCATGGTTATTTCAAACTACATTACACACTGGCCCCATGAACTACCCCTACCATCCAGGCCCACACATCCCTCCTAAGTATACACACGCACCCCCTCATCCCTGGTGACATCCAGCGCCTCACTCCGGCCCACACCAGCACCCACCCGCCCAGGCCTGCACACCCTGAGTGCCTAAGGCCCCTGCCACTTAGGGAAACCCACCCCCACCCCACCCCATCCACCAGAAGGCCCTTGAGCACGATCCCAGACAAGATCAGCTCCCAGAAAACATCGGTCTGGGGCCACAGCCTTCATGCACAGTGATCCCAAGCCCCTCGTCGCACGCACACTCCTGATCCTCAGTATGGGAAACCACACACATCCCCCGCACCCGCACAGGACCCCCTCCACGCGCCGCCTCACTTGCAGCTCCTGTCGCTTCCCTTGCTCGCCCGCCCCAAACACGCATCTGGGTCCAGCCCCCCTCCCCACTCCACTCGCACCCGCGACCCCACACACTTGCCAGCTCTCCAGATACCTGTTTACCCCAATCCTCCTTTGCACACCGCTCCCCGTAATCACCCCAGCACGCACATACGTGGGCACACTCAACCAGAAAGATTCTTCTCGCCCTACATCCCCTGAGGGGGCCTCAAGCCTCCTGCCGGCTCACCCTAAATCTCCAGAGGGCCCATTTCTTCGCCAAAGATTTGCATCCCCTCTCCAAAGCCAGGACCCTGGGCTTGGACGCTGCCCCCCACCTCCTCGCCTCGCTCACCGCCCACGGTCAGACGCTCGGACCTGCCGGACGCCCCCCGCATCAACACCCGCCCTGACCTACTGCCTGCGGGCTGCGCAGACCCAGCGATGCCGGCGTTCGGGGCCGGGCCGGGGGTCCGGGGTCTGTGCGCTCTGCTCGGGTCTCAGCGCCCCTGGCCGCAGCGTGCGGGGGCGGGAGGGGGCGGGAGGGGGCGGGGCGAGTGCTCCTGGCCCCGCCCTTCGGCGGCGGAGCTGGTGAGGGGCTTTGAACCCGGTCCCAGCGTCTGCCCTGTTTCCCCCGCAGCCAGGCCCAAGCGCTGCGGCCTGCAGGAGGGGGCGTCCCTGATTCTTTCTGGCTCGGCCCCGCCTCCCCACCCACAACCCTTGCTGCCCAATAACAATCAATAATAATAACAGCAACTACGGCTGTGTGCCCACAAAGTGCTTTACAGGCACACGTTCACATGTATTCCTCAGAACAGTCCTGAAAGGCGCTGTCATTGATTTCCTGTTTTACGCAGCAGGGAAGAAGCGCAGAGAAGTTAGGTAACTTGCCTAAGAGCACACCGCTAGCCCGCAGACTAGGCCTAGACCCTATGTTCAGTGCTTTGCGTTCACGGTGGTCATCGCTCCCAGTAGCTCTGCTTTTATCTCAGTAGCTCTGCTTTTATGGAGAAACGGAGGCTCAGCGGCTAAGGTAAACAACTGGTACCAGGACCGGCCGATTGTAACCCAGGGCTGGGTTCCTTGCTGACCTAAGGGGAGGGGAGGAATCAGAGGCAGGAGGCTCGCCATACGTGCATAGTGAAACCCTGTCTGGAAAAACCAAACCAAAACAATACAAACAGAAGGAAGAGGAGGGGAAGAAGAGGACGGCGGCAGAGTTAGGGGTTCCCAGCAAAGGAGCCTGAGAGGTGGGGCCCAGTAGGCAGCGCTGCACTGATCCCCAGGGGGTAAAGGTGATGTTCCTAAGTAAAGGATTGGATCTACCCAGACCTGGTTCCTTTCCAGGCTCATCAAGGCCCCTGCTGTGTGACCTCGGCACAGTGGCTTCACCTCTCTGAATCCGTTTCTTCGTCTGAAAAATGGAGGAATATTCCTGCCTCCTAAATATGATAACATCCATAAAGTGCTTAGACTAGGTATGAGTACCCAGTGGGGTGCGATGTGAGCCCTCTGACGGTGCATGAAGTGTTTATGAAGGTTGCTATTCACGTTCACCTCCATCAGGAGGACTGGGGGGACTCTCCTCACCCTTTGAGCCCCTACCTCTTTCAAGGCACCCACCCAGCTTGCCCTGCACTTCCCCTCTCAGAAGCCCTCCATCTGGCCAGACGAGAGGATTCCCCAGCCTGATGCGGGGCCAGGCGGAGTTCCCTCGCTCAGGGCTCCGGGGCACGGTGCCAAGAGTCCAGACGCCGGAGCTGGCACAGGCCCCACTCCCGGGGAGAACAGATGGTGTCTGTGAGTGCACTTGGCTCAGCCGGAGTTTCTGGCAGATGACAGACACAGAGACCCACTGGAGGGGAGATGAGAGGGAAAGGGAGCAGGATTTTCTGCGCAGGAGGGATGTCCTGTTACTCACTATCTCCTTCCTGGGCTCTAGCTGTCTTTCCCGATCATAATGAAACATAGCATGTACAGTACTTCTTTCATTTGTGTATTTCTTTTCAATCCTCCCATCAGCCTCGGCTCCAGTGGGGCTGGGATTTGATCTCTTTTGTTCGCTGCTGAGCCTCAGGGCCTAAAACAGTGCCTGGCTCAAACCCGGCCTTCCTTACATAGTTGTGGGATGAGGGCATGAATTCCTCCTCACCTCAGTTTTTCCCCAAATTGCTGAGCTCTGTGGGTCCCTAATCATCCTCAGCCACTGTAGAGATGAATTTGCATCCAGCTAGAGCTCTCTGGCTACCATCAGTCTTGTACAGTCCCCTTAACCCACCCCTCTCAGGGTCCAGAGAAGCCCAAGCTTCTCCGAGTTTTTGAAGAGCCTGGAATGTTAAACATGAGACTCCAAAAAGGATCTGCAGTGGAGGCTACACCATCCAGGGAAAGTGTTGAGGAGAAGCAGTCTACTATTTAGTCTCAAAGTGTCTTCCCACAGATTACTCATAGAGGGAAAAAATAATGTGATGGAAAAAACTAGCAGACGTTCCCCTGACCGGCTGATAGAAGTTAATGTCACCAGCATGGGACAAATCAGTTAGGACAAATGTGCCATCTGAGAAGTGAAGACGCAGTGAGAAGGAGGTGGTGTCGCTTCTGTGGTTTTCCTGTCAAAAATGCATCACCCAAGCCAGACAGAGTTGTTGTACGCCTATAATTCCAGCTACTCTGGACACTAAGGGACGAGGATCCCAAGTTCAAACCCTGCCTGGGCAGTTTAGGGACTCAGTGAGATTCTGTCTTAAAATAAATAAAAAGGGCTGTGGGTTAAAGCTCAGTGTGATGAAGTGCAGTCCTACTATGCATTCCCAGTACCGGCTGGCCTGTTGTATGGTGTGTGTGTGTGTGTGTGTGTGTGTGTTTTCTTTTTAATCTTTTTGAGGCAAGGTCTCCCTATGCAGTTGAAGTTGGCCTTGAACTCACTTTGTAGCCCAGGCTGGCCTCAGACTCGCAGCAATCCTCCTGCCTCAGCCTCCTGAGTGTTGACATTACAGGTGTGCACCACCGTGCCTGGCTTGGCCTGTTCTAGAATAAAGGAGATTGAAGAGGCAATGACATGTGAATACCACATGGGATTCTGGATGGAGCAGAAATGGTGGCAAAGCATGTTATTGGAACAACTGGGAAAACTGGCACACAAGGGATAGATTAGGTAATAGTTTTATGACAATTTGTTGTTTTTTGTACCAGGGATAGAACTCAGGGTCTTATGCATACTAAGCAAGTGCCCTAGCACTGAGATACAGCCCCAACCCTTTTAAAATTTTGAGACAAATTCTCACGAAGTTGCTCAGGTTGGTCTTGAACAAACTTGTGACCCTCGTGTCTGAGCCTCCTGAGTAGCTGGGATGACAGGCACATCCAACCAAACCTCCCTAAGGTACTTTTGTTTTTGTGTTTGTTATATGTTTGCAAAACAAAACATTTATGGGCTGGGGAGGTAGCTCAGTGGCACAGCACCTGCCTGGCAAGTGCAAAGTCCTGAGTTCAATGCCTGGTACCAAAAAAAAAAAAAAAAAAAAAAGACATTTACATTCATAGCTTAATGTGGTAGCACGTGCTTGTCATCCAGCTTCTCATCCCAGCAATCTGAAAGCTGGGCAGGAGGATCACTGTTAGTTTAGGCCAGTCTGGGCTACATAGTGAGTTCAAGGCCAGCATAAACTACATAGCAAGTCTCAGAAAAACACACAAAAAAATTATGCTATTTTGGGGGTATACATATGTATATTATCTTGATATATTTAATCCCCTTTTTCCCCCTCCAGTGATGGCGAACCTTTTAGATACTGAGGGCCCAAACTGTAACCCAGAACCCACTTATTTATCTCAAAGTGCCAACACTGGCATTAAACCCGAATACTGAGGTTTTAGTGTTTTAAAAAAAACTCCTACGTTAACATCTTTTTCTTAAAAGAGAAACATAATAACGCATGTGCCATAGGTTCGCCACCACGGCCCTGTACTCTCCCTTGCCCTGAATCTACTTCCCTACTCTAAAAGGTCCGCCTTTTACTCTTTACTTATAATTGGATTTCTCATAGAAGAGAAACTGCAATAAAAACTATGGAATGCTCCACAAACTTGTGTGCCATCTTTGTGCAGGGGCGTTGTCATAGTTACTTTTCTCTCATGCTGAAATAAAATACAGGACTCTTAAAGTTAAAGGAGCAAAGGTTTATTTTAGCTCACAGTTTGTGGAAGTTTTAGTCCATAAACAGCTGACTCCAAGGCAGGGTGGCATAGCAGAGGGGCACCAGTTCATGGTGGGGAAAGACAGCAAAAGCAACAAGAGAAGAGAAGAGATAAGCCTCTTTCTGTTTCTTATAGTGCATCCAGTCTACCTGAATTAGGGCGGTGCCAATCCAATCAGCGGAGTGATCTAGCAATCACTCACCCTTAATCCCAGTACCTTTAATCCTAGCATTGAACCACGACTCAATCATAAACTCTAGATTCAGCTACTGCCAAAAAACCCTCATCTAAAAGCCCATGGGGTTTTGGGGGGACATCTAGACACAAACCATAACAGCCATACTACTATTCTCTATATCATTCCTTTTTTTTTTTTTGAGAGACAGAGACAGAAAGATTCTACCTATGTAGTTCTGGCCATGTTTGAACTCACTGTGTAGCTCAGACTGGCCTCGAACCCACAGCAATCCTGCCTCAGCCTCCTAAGTGCTGGGATTACATGTGTGTACCATGACACCTGACTCTGTCATTCCAATTTATATATATATATATATATATATATATATATATATATATACTCCCAAATGGAGTATCTGGTTAAACTTATAACATTTAATCATTTATTATATGTGCCTTTTCTGTGCATATATTATACTTCAAAAATTATTTTTGAAAAAAAGTGAATTAGATCTTTATATAGTGGCATGGGTAAGTTTTCAAAATGTATCACTGAGTGGAAAAAGCAAGGTATAAAGCACTATGTACAGCTTCTATGAAAAACACTATAACAAGCCAGGTATGGTGGTGGCATGCCTGTGATCCCAGCACTTGGGAAGCAGAGACAGAAGGATCACAGTGAGTTTGAGGCCAGCCTGAACTATACAGCAAGACCCTGTTTCAAGAACAAGAACAGGGGCTGGGGATTTAGCTCAGCGGCACAGTGCCTGCCTGGCAAGCACAAGGTCATGAGTTCGATTCCTGGTACCGGAAGAAAAAACAAAAAACAAAAACAAGAACAAAAACAAAAACAGAAAACAGCAACAAAAGGAAAATTCAGAGAGATGGAAAGTAGAATGGTTGTTGCCAGGGGAGTGATATAATGGCTGTAGAGAATTTAAGTTTTGCAAGATAAAAATAGTGCTGAAGAGTGGTTGCACAAAAATGTAAGTATAGGTAACTACTAAAATATACAGTTGAAACAATTAAGATGTTAAATTTTATGTTATGTGCATTTAACCACAACTAAAATGATTCCTTGTGTGTGTGTGTGTGTATGTGTGTGTGTGTGTGTGTGTGTTACATCCCTAGCATGTGCTCTTCTCTTCTCTCTTTCCTTCCTTTTTTTTCTTTTTCCTTTTTGAGACAGTGTTGGGGATCAGGCTATGTGATAGATTATGCAGGGGGTGGGGGAGTGGGGGGTGGGCTGACTATGTGATTTAAGCCCCGAAGGCAGTCCTGAGGTTGGTGTTATCTCGTCTCAGGAACAGGGAGGTAAATGGAACGCCACAGGCTCCCTGGCTATGGGTAGAATGCTGATAACCCAGCATTCCTGAAGCAAGATAGCATCTGCAGAGGACAATTTTCAAAATACAAGCATCTGGATATGAAGAAAATCTGCTTCCTCATTAATTTATTTTTTATCTACCCATTCTCTATAGTTGCTGTTCCATGCTGTTAAATGGGTGCTACCCCTCCCCCTGTGGTTCTTGCTTGCTAATGAAAGGTTAGCCTTGAGATTGTTGTGCTTGTCCAGTAAAGACAAGTTCCTCCCCATTCCCTTTGTACCTGACTTTTTTTTTTTTTGAGGCAGAGTCTTGCTAAGTAGTTCTGGCTGGCCTGGACTCACTGTGTAGTCCAGGCTGGCCTTGAATTCATGGTGATCCTCCTGCCTCAGCCTCCAAGTGCTGGGATTGCAGGTGTGCACCACCACACCTGGCTAAATTTTGCCTTTTGTCTTTCTTTATTCACGGATGTTCCCCTCTCAGGTATGGGGCAACTGGCGCCTAAAACAGGGACTCTGAGACCTGGAGGGTGAGACCCACCAGAGTGGGAAAGAAGCAGAAATACACATCGGGGAACTCTGAGGAAGGAACCCAGAAGATGGCTGTTCAAAAAAGTAAAAGTAAGTCACTGTGCCATGGAAAGGCTTTTCTTAACCTGGATAATGGGGCAGAATTTGTTGGTAGAGGAGCAAAGATACGTGCAGTTCCTGGGTATGTTATTGAAACAGGCAGGGGTCCAGATCAGTACCCACCCTCTTTCAAAAATGATTCAAGATATTACTACGCATATCCTATGGTTCCCACAGGTGGGAATCTTGGACACAGAGAATTGGGATACAGCGGGCAAAACTTTGAGAAGTGCCCATACTAGTGATAGAGGTGAAATGCTAGATGTCTGACATGCCAAGTTTGTGTTCTCCAAAGTCAGAGAATGAATTTTAAGGAGCAATGGAGGCTAAGAGTAGGAAAATTTACTGGGAAAAAGGAATGGGGAATAAGAATAGCTCATGAGAGACAGGAGGGGGTCCTACATGGGTTGCAAATGACCCCACTTCTCAAGGGAAGTTTTACAGAGCAAAATCAGGAGGTGGGTACAACGTGAGTCAAAATTATGATCAACCAATAAGATTGTAAGGGTAGTCACTTGGGTAATATTGATTCAATGGTAGAAAGGACATATGGGCAGCACCATTAATCTTGGTCAATAATGTATAGTCTTAGTCTTTTTTTCCGGTACCAGGAATCAAACTCACGACCTTGTGCTTGCCAGGCAGGCGCTGTGCTGCTGAGCTAAATCCCCAGGCCCAGTAGTCTTAGTCTTAGTGGTCTTAGTTTTAAAGTCTTAGTGGATGGGAGAGGATGACCCATCCCTAATGAGGTAAGGAGATATCTCAAAAGGGTGATATCAATAATCTCAAGCTTCTGTTTGCCCCTTAGAGAAGTATGTAAATCTAACCACTGTGACTTTCATCTTCTTCAGATGTGCCTCCAGTCACAGTTTGGATTCATTCTCATCTTCTGCAGACTCCCTCAGGGGCCCAGTTCTGTCTGATTGCCTACAATATTTCTACCTAATTTAACTGTCTATAATATTCCCTTCCTATGAAGAGATATCCCCAACTGCATTTGAGGAGATGGAGCATAGTTTCCATCTAGCTTATTTAGGCTGAGAAGGGTCAGTATAAGGGGGACTGCAGTCAGAGACCTTCTCCAGAGAGCTAATCTAATGGGCTTTGGTGAGAAGTCATGTTGCAGCTTAACAGTTATGAATGCCCTTTACAAAGTCTATCTAGTGGATCTTGTGGATCTTGACAAAAGATTATTGGCACATTTGTTGTTGGTTCAGTCTGCATGATCACTTGGAGACTGGCAGCCTCTATGCAAGAATAAACAAATTTTGTAAGAAATTAAAAAGCATGTATAATCAAAGCATGAGCACTAGAATAAAAAGGCAGGTTGGAGAAAAACGATGTTTAGAAATTGCTCTTAGGGGACTGGAATAGTGATTGTAACCAGTTGGCTCTTAGACCCCTCAACTAGTGGGGGTTATCTATAAGTCTGATATTTCTTGTCATAAGTCCCTCTAGCTTTAGCTGTAAGAAGATGGAGACTTCAGTGGTTTTGAAGGACAGTTTTAGCTAAGGAATTTAAAGACTCTTGCTGAGCTGGGGATATTATTCAGCAGCACAAGCAACTGCCTGGCAAGTGCAACGTTCTGAGTTCTACTCCCAGTACAAAAATAAATAAATAAATAAGCTGGATGTGGTGGCACATGCCTGTAATCCCAGCACTCAGAAGGCTCAAGCAGGAGGATCATTGCAAAGTTTGAGACCAGCCTGGGCTACAAAGTGAACTCAAGTCCAGCCTGAACTGTGCAGTGAGACCCCGTCTCAAAAAGCCAAAAAATACATACATACATACATAAAAAATAAAAACTCTTGCTGAGCTTTTATAGATATTACTGTAGTTTTTCTTAATGTATCATAACAGTGGTCAGCTACCAGTGTAGCTGGAGACTGCCAGGAGTCAGTGATTGGAGCCTCCTTTTTATAGTTTTATTACTATGATATGGTTGTTTTTTTTTCCCCTCTGGTACTGGGAACCGAACTCACGACCTTGCACTTGCCAAGCAGGCGCTTTGCCACTGAGCTAAATCCCCAGCCCCTTATGATATGGTTTTTATATATCTTTTGGTTATACTTTTCTGCTGGGTGCTTAAATCCAACTTAAAGTGAGACTTGTGTTAATCAAAATTAACCTCTTGTTGTCTATCAAGGTCAGTTAAGTCTCCACAGGCATTACTTTTGGAACCACATACAAAGCCTCTCAGCTCATCTGTGAGTATCCGTTGCCAGGATGGGTCGTGGTCTTGCTTGACCATGTTGCTTTCTGGGAAAGCAGGGAAGACTTTTCCCTTTTTGGTGACTCTCTTTTGGAACACTGTCCCACTCCTTTGGGGACTATTAATCTCCCTGCTCAGGAGATTGGGTGACTCACCAAAGATGTAGGCTCCCAGAGAAAAGATTCCCTCATGTCTTCTTGGGTCCTCTTTGATCTTGGAGGGCCAGGGCCGAAATATTGTTGCCCTGATATCCCAGTTAGTGTGTTAGTCTCTAAACTTCACTTGTTGAACACCCAGAAGAGAAGATCAGTATTGCAGAAGGAGCAGTGAGCTTAACTATTATAATCTCATCTGAATATCAAACACTTTGAAATATGTAAAATAACCAGAGGACTGTTATTCCTTACCAACCATGGTTGTTTTAGCAGTTGAATCCCTGCAGAATGTTAATAGACAACAGTTATATAATTTTACAGAGAAAATTTGAAATCAAAAGCCATACATATTATTTCAGCATGACAATCATGATGACATTATCTTTGCAACACACTTTAATGTCCATCTTAGGATAGAACAGCCTTTTTAATGAAACATCTCCATCTGATCAGAAGACATTAGATGACACAAAGAAACTCTCACCTAATTTGTTATCCTTCAAGGATTACATCGAAGGAGAATGCACCTGCCTAAAAATGTACCTTCAAAGTTTATAATGTCTAGCCTTTAAACTTTAGTGTGTGAGATTGTTTGGACTGCCCAGTGCCTGAGCATCTCTGAGTGTAGTGACACATATATAACATACACACCACATAAGTTTTTTTAAAAAACTGTCATTTGACTGGTAATCTCATGTTGGCTTGACATATACCTGTTATCACAAGCAGCTGGAGCACAAGAGAAAGGCAGCTATCAATCTAAAAGAAAAGATTATCACCATAAATAATCCTGGTTTTACATGTTGGAAGACCTGTACACCTGGAAGGCATGAATACATTTAGTATACCATGAAGTTAGCAAGAATGAGTGTCACAGCTGTATGAAAACCTCTATCTTTTAACTTGGTTTTGTATTAAGAGCGCCTTTTAATAAAACCTTGTTGTTTTTACATGCCTCCCATAAGGCTATGGAAATGACTGGGGTCCCATTAGTGAACAAATACTGGAAGAAAAATGTTTCCAGGCAGCTCCTCCTTTATCACCAAGGGGAGTCCTGTCCAGCAGTTTTCTTAAGCCTTAGGGGTCACAATTTAATTATCTTAACAAGTGTTTCAGATTACCTGTGAGAACCAGATCATAACAATTAACACATTATTCTTGACCAATGAAAGACTCTCAAACTATTGTACACAGACAAAAATATGTATTACATTTGTAAAACCAGTCCTAACATCATTTTGATCAGCTCATAACCGGGGTGGAAGTATGCCCTTAACTCTAATGACATTTATCTATGAGCTAACTTAAATTGTAGACAAATATTATAAAAATCTAAAAAGGCAAAAAGATGAAAAAAGTGTTGAGCTCAAACAAAACAGCTATTATATACTGTAACCAGTCACAAATTGGACAGTCACACATGAGAAAATTTTTAATAGACCAGAGAACATTCAGATTTATTTGGCCAAGAAGTTTTTAGGTTTGTAAGTATAAACAGACTAGCCAGTACTTTTTATGGGTCAATTAACAGAGATCTCTTATAATAAAAACCAGAAGGCTCAAGTCCAGCACGAACTGCATAGTGAGACCCTGTCTCAAAAAGACAAAAACAAAAAAGAATCAGAAGGAGTAAAAGCCTTCTACACCTAGGAAAGCAAAGACTGTTTTTTAAGATGAGCCCTAGGCTTAAGGTTTATCTGATTGGAATAACCAGCTTTACAGGCTTTAAAAGACATAGTTGTTTGACAGTCACAGCTGATAGCCAAAACTGCTATTTTGATAGCCACAAGGCTATCAAAGGAACAGATTGCTAAAGGTAATTTAAAGGAACAGATTGCTAAAGGTAATTTAACCAATTTCCAGGAGGCATGTGCAGGCCAGTTTTGGGTCTAGAAAGAGATGAAGTGGTACACTTTGAAGCTAAGTATGGATTCCAGACAGAGGGGGAAGAAGGGCTGCCACAGCTCCAGTCTACCCTGCTGCAGATGTCTACCTATGACAGTTTTTTTCCCATTTTGAAAGGAAACAAGGGGAAAGAAAACATCCATGTCTACCCCTCTTGTTCTGTGCCCAGTCTACAGTGTCACTTAAACTTCACCCCATCCACTGCCAGAAGTAGCAGACTGGAGGTGCAAGGAAGTAGCCAGAGCTGGGTTAGCCGCTTTTACTGTGCAGCTGGGCCCCCTTCCTTGTGATCCTGTGGCCCTTGGACCACACTTAGCTATAGGCCTCCGTTAGTGTATCTCCAGGAATAGTGGCCAGCCTGGCAGGATGTTCTGGAGAGAAATCATGGTAAGAGAGGTAGTTCTCTGGGGACAGAGGCTGCTTCTATTCTTTCATACCTGTTTCTGTTTAAAACTGTTATTAAACTCATAAGGTCATCTAGGAATGTTTTGTTCTATCAATGAAGTTATCTGTGCTATAAAAATCAGTCAGCTTGCCTTGAGCTATAAAAACTCATCAGCATTATTCTTGAGAGGGAGAGAGAAGCAATAGCTCTCCCTAAGGAATAAAAGGTACATAAATTTGGACTAAAACTTTTGCATTTATTCTTTTGAGAGTTTAAGGATTAAATCTGGACCAGTTTTTTGAATATGGCCTGGAGATAAGTGAAGGTCAGCTTCACTCAGGAAGTGTCCCAGGGAGGAGAAATTTACTATTCTGGAAACTTGTTCCTGAGATTGACAGATGATTGGAGGAGAATTATCTTGGACAAAACACTGTTGCAAACTACATTAATTGTGGGGGGCAAGGAAGCAAATAAGGGACAGAAGAGTGGCTCTAAGTGTGGCACAAGAACTAAATCCTAATCATCTTCATGTATAGAAAGACAACTAAACTGGCCGTGGTGGCACACATCTGTAATCCTAGCACTCAGGAAGCTGAGGCAGGGAGATCACTGTGAGTTCAAGACCAGCCTAGGCTATATAAGTGAGCTCAAGGCCATCCTGAACTGCATAGTGAGACCCTGTCTCAAAAACACACGCACAAAGAAAAAAGACAATTAATATCAAGAGCTTTTCCAGGGTTAGTCTTTAACCCTTAGCAAAACATGCCTTCAGAGACAAAAGCTTGACTGACTCCACCTGCATTGCCAAATAGAAAATTAAATCAATAATCAAAGAACCTGAATGACTGATTTTTAACCTTTTGAGAGAGATGGCCAAGGATGAAGTTCAGTGGCACAGCACCTGCCGAGCAAGTGCAAGGTCATGAGTTTGATGACTGGTACCAGAATAAAAAAAAAGAGTGAGAGATAAAATGAAAGTGCTCCAACTATGTTGTTTTAGGGCTCACTTTCTAAAAATGATTCTGAATAAAAAATTTCTAAAATCCCAGACTGCAAAAGAGATCTGTCACCTCCAGGGACAAGTAATGCTCCAGAAGAAGTCTCAGCCCTAGGATAAAGAAGTTTTGGGACATTTGGGGTTCTTTATCTAGTCACCTAGGTAATGCCCCACCACAGCAGTGCTGGCTAGGTTCTACTTAAACCCACTCTGAAAATATGTATCCCCAGGCATCTGTAGCCTGTACTTAAGAAAATCTGAGTCTGTACCCATTGTCTCTCATGAGAAATTGATGTTTGATTTAAGCATAACATTATACCTTCCCAATCTAGTTTATAGGTCTGAGTAAGTTCCTCTAAAGACCTCAATGTACTTATCAGGGTCACCGGAGAACTTTCCTAGATCTTCTTGATCTGTTTTATGTCACTGAGAGAAAAGGACCTATAATACAAGTAGTTCCAAATTCCCCAATTTCTTCCTGTAAAGTTTTTTTTTTTTTTATTTTTGGTACCAGGAATCGAAATAAGGACCTTGCACTTGCTAGGCAGGTGCTTATGCCACTGAGCTATATCCCCAGCCTGTAAGGGATATTGTACTTGAAGAGTTTAAACAAAATCAGCAAGGATGGATACAGCCTCATGGAGGCTTTAATTATGGCAAGTATGGGAAATCTCGGACTCAGTAATAGTGCGTGAGGCTTTTACTAAAGTTGTCTTAGAAACCTCATCCTCAAGTTCCAAAGGTCCAGGAAGAGTAGCCTCAAGCTCAGTGATAGGGGATCCCTTAAGAGCTAGATGTCTGGTTTTCCTGTGGTTTACATTTACATTTGAACACAAATAAGAATTATTTTGTAAGTCTGAACAGGGTAATTTTGACCATTTTTTCTCTTTCTTACAGTACAATACAAGTTGGGAAATAGCATCATAATCAATACTTCTCTCTGCATTCCGTCATGGCTCTAGGGGATAGGCAGGCCATGTGTGGGGGTAGAAAAATAGTAAACTGCTTTTTTTCAATATGTGAGGATCAAACCTCCACCAGTGCTTAAAAGTGCATTCCAGCGGCTGGGATTGTAGTGCAGTGGTAGAGTGCTTGCCTAGCATGCATGAGGCCCTGGGTTCAATCCCCAGTATCACAAAAACAAACAATAGAAATAAGAATACATTCCAAAGGAGTAAAAGATTTTGACATTGAGCACCCTAGCAAAATGCAAAAATAAAAAAATCAGCGTCCTTTTAATTTCCATTTGATTGCAGTACCCTCAAGGCCTCCCCTGAGTTGATTCCACTCCAGGGCAGGTGGCAGCGGTCTGGAGACCCAGGAGATAAATTCAACCAGACTATCCATCCACCATTGTACTGGTGCACTATCTTACCTTCCTAGGAAAGTCTATCTTTAGTCACATAGGGGTTTTTTTGTTTTGTTTTTTTGTCTTTTTGAGACAGGGTCTCGCTATGCAGTTCAGGCTGGCCTTGAGCTCACTTTGTAGTGCAAACTGGTGTCAAACTCACAACAATCCTCCTGCCTCAACCTCCCAAGTGCTGACATTCCAAAATTTCTACATTTCTGAAGTTCACAGGTTAAACTTAGTCACATCACCTAGCAACCACAATTAATATGTTAGTAAAGGCACATCTATCAGTCTTCTACATGCACATGAAAGAAGAAAAAGGCTGGCTAAAATCTCTTTCTTACTCTTAGCATATGTAAGGCACAAAAGTAAATTATTCCTCTGGTAGCTGTTTTTCTCCATAAAAGGCAAACATTTGTTGCAAGCTGCCTCAGCCTGGTTTCTGGAGGGAGGCATGGTCTAACAACAAGGTGGTTCTAAACTAACTCCCAGCAAACTGGAGAAAAGCTGGAGTTTCTAACATACTAGTAGAGCAAAGTCTGATCCTATCACTCAACTCTGAGTTGAGGCTTCAAGAAAGGGCTCTAACAGCATTGTCTTTGATCTCTGTGGGACAAAGTTTACCAGAAGATTGCTGAAAAAGTTTTCTCTCACCTCACTGGGGAGTGCAGGTAGGGACGATAGATAAGTGGAGATTTTTCTGCTGGTTACCCAGTTGGGCTGTAGGAACTCAGGTTTCAACGAGGAATCTTTGGGTATCTACCGAGGAGTAACCCTGGCCATGATCCCTCAGATTCCCTCTCATTTTCCAATGATCCACACAACCAGAGATAGGTCACTGGAAAAGAATCCAGCTGCATGTCTGGTCTACAGTCCATTGACCATTGGCTTCAGTGGTGATTCACCAGAAGGTGCTTGGAAACCTGTCCTCTGCTTTAAGAGTGGCAGCTTCTCTAGGCATGTTTAACTGGTTTGTAGAGTGACCACTGCTTATTAAAATTGTATAAGGGTAATATAAAAGCCTGAGTTAAATAAAAAGACATAAAAACACATATTTTACAGTATTTTATGTCAAAGTCCAGTAGGGGGTGGTCTAATAGTCCTTTACCCTACCTACCTTGTTGTCTAACAAGTCAAGCAAGGAACATCAATAAATTGAACAAATACCTCAAATGCAATGTACACAAAATAGGAATAAAATTTCCACTTGAAGAAGCATCATGGCTGAGGCAGGAGGATCGTTGCAAGTTTGAGGCCAGCCTGGGCTACAAAGTGAGCTCAAGGCCAGCCTGAACTGCATAGCGAGACCCTGTCTCAAAAAGACACACACACACACACACACACACACACACACAAAAGAAGCATCATAACCTTCCCATGTTCTCAATTTAAATTTGGCATCATTTTAACAAAAGACAATGCATAAAGGAGAGAAGGCCAAGGCAATTGGCAAAGACAAGACATAAAATACAAGAGTGACAATTTTTTTATTATTTCAATGAAAATATAAAATAAAATTTCAAAACAAATAATAGGAGAGTAACAATAATTAATACATTGCACATTGTTATCTTCAAAGTAGTTATTCAGAGTACAAGATATAGGTATGAAAAATTGTCCAAATGATATTGGCATAAACCTTTCTTTTCAATGAACTAAGGGAAACTAGTAGAATAACTATCTTAACTATCATTTTTTTCCATTTCCCTTCCTTCCTGTCTCCTTTTTCCTACCCCAGTTTCTTTTTCTTTTTGAACAGTTTCTTCCCAGTTTACAATATCTATTGTACACTTTGGACTTTACTTACTCTTCTGTATTCCTACACCAGGGAACCAATACGATGTTTACACATGTGAGTCTGATTTATTTCACTTATGAGTATGGTCTCAAGTTGCATCCACTTACCTATAAAAGTCTCAAGTTTATCTTTCATGATGGCTGACTAGTATTCTGTTGTATAAAAATACTGTGTCTTTTTTTACCCATTCCTCAGCTGATGGGCATTGGGGTTGTTTCCAAGATCTAGCTACTACAAATTTTGCTGCTATAAACATGGGTGCACATATATTGCTGTGGTATGATGTTTTTAATTCTTCTGGGAAGATACCCACTAGGGGAATAACTGGGTCAAATGGGACCTCCAAACCTAAGTTTTGAGGAATCTCCATACTGATTTCCACAGTGGTTACACCAATCTGCATTCCCAACAGTGGAGAATGGTTCCTTTTCCCCAACCGCCCCTCCAGCAATTGTTATTGATTGATTTCTTGATGATAGCCATTCTTTCTGGAGTGAGATGGAATCTCAGTGTTGTTTTAATTTGCATCTCTTGCATAATCAATGATAGTGAACATTTTTTCATATATTTATTTGCCTTTTGTATTTGTTCATCTGAGAAGCATGTATTCATCTTAGATGCCCATTTTCAGATTGGGTCTTTAAATTTGTGGGGTCTGATTTTTTAAAAATTCTTTACATGTTCTACATATAAGTCCTTTGTCTGAGGGACAACTGGCTATAATTTTTTCCACTCTGTGGGTTGTCTTTTTGCTCTGTCAGTGATTTCTTTTGTTGTGAAAAAGCTTTTTAATAAGATGAGATCCCAGTTGTTGATTCTTTGTAGTATTTCCCAAGTGATCTGGGTTTTGTTCATAAAGTCTCTGCCTACTCTTTTTTCTCTGGTACCGGGAACCGAACTCACGACCTTGCACTTGCTAGGCAGGCGCTTTGCAGCTGAGCTAAATCCCCAGCCCCCTGCCTACTCTTACGTCTTCAAGATTTCTACCTATTTTCTCTTCCAGTAGATTTAGTATTTCTGTTTTAATATTTAGAACTCTGATTTATTTTTACTTTAGTTTAGTGCATGGTGATAGACATGGGTCTAGTTTTAGTCTTCTGCATGTGGAAAGCCAGTTTTTCCAGCACCATTTATTTAAGAGGCTATCTTTCTTCCAGTGAAGGTGTTTGGCACCTTTGTCAAAAATAAGGTGGCTGAGTGTGTTTGGAGTTGTGTCTGCATCTTCTAATCTGTTCCACTGATCCTCAGGTCTTTTTTTGCCAGTATCATGCTGATTTTATCATAGTAGCTTTGTAGTACAATTTCAAGTCAGGGATTGTAATGCTCCCTGACTTGCCTTTGTTGCCCAGAATTGCTTTTGCTATGCTAGGTATGAATTTTAGGATTGTTTTCTTTTGTTCTGTGAGGTATGCTAATGGTATTTTGATTGGGATTGCATTCACTCTGTTCAGTAACCTTGGGAATATAGCTATTTTCACTATGTTGGTTCCTCCTATCCATGAGAAAGGGATATCTTTCCATTTTGTGATATCCTTTTAGATCTCCTTTTTCAGAGTACTGTAATGTTCAATAACTAGATCTTTTACTTTCTTTGTTAGATTGATTCCTAAGTATTTCATTTTTTTGGATGCTATTGTGAAGGGTGTGGTTTCCCCAACTTCTTTCTCTGTGAGTTTGTTGTTTGTGTACAGGAATGCTATTGATTTTTGAGTGTTGTCTTTGTAAAGGAGGACAATTCTGAATATCTAAGGGAGTGACAATACAGAATCCACATGAAATATTTTAGGGGTGCCATGAAACAAAAACAAACTCTTACCTTCTTCCAACTATCTTAGTGGGACCTCCCATATGACATAGGGGAAATGCTAGATGTCTGATATGCCAAGTTCCTGTTCCCCAAAGTCAAAGAATGAATTCTAAGGAACAACAGAGGCTAAAAGTAGGAAAATTTATTGGTAAAAGGAATGAGGAATAGAAATAGCTCATGAGAGACAAGAGAGGGTCTCAAATGGGTTGCCAACGACCCCACTTTTCAAATGAAGTTTTAGAGAGCAAAATCATGAGGTGGTTACAACATGGGTCAAAATTATAATAAATCAATAAGATTGCAAGGGTAGTCACTTAGGTAATAGTGATCCAATGGTAGCAAGGACATATGGGTGACACCATGAATCTTTGTCATTAACCCATATCTTAGTCTTGTCTTTATTCTTAGTAGTCTTATTCTTAGTGGTCTTAGTTTTAGTCTTAGTGGGTGGGAGAGGATGACCCACCCCTGATGATGTAATGGCAAAACTCAAAAGGGTGATATCAATAATTTTAAGCTTCTGTCTGCCCCTTAGGGGAGTATGTCATCTAGCCACTGTGATTTTCATCTTCTTCAGATGTGCCTCCAGCCACAGTTTGTATTCATTCTCATCTTCTGCACTGATTCCCACAAGGGCCTAGCTCTGTCTGACTGCCTACAACATTTCTACCTAACTAGTTATCTCCAATACTGGGGGACAACTGATTGCCCCAGACACTCTTTTTTTTAGTACCAGGAATCAAACTCAGGGCATTGCACTTGCCAGGCAGGCGCTTATGCTGCTGAGCTATATCCCCGGCCCCTGCCCCAGACATTCTTTCAACATGGAGCTTGGTGAAATCCATATTGGAACCCTTGTGTGCTGCAACGATTGCCACAACTGTTATTGCTCCCCTGATCAAGGAAAAAGGAAAAATCAGGAAGAAAGTAAAGAGACTCTTTCTTAGCTTGCACCTCCAGAGTTTTTAGAGGGTGACACAGCATACCCAAGATGATCATCCTCAGGGGTACAAGATCTAGGCTGGGTGAAATGAGGTGGCCACATTGTGCCAGCAGTAGAGCCCTGTAGCAGGGAAGCAGCTTCCCCCTCTCTGCATCCTTTGATGACACTGGCTGTGGTGGCATGTGTCTATGGTCCCAGTTACTCAGGAGACTGTCATGGGAGGATCACATGAGTAAAGGGACCCTTTACACTGAGACTCTTGGAGTTCATTTTAGGAGCTCTGTATATGGTCCCACAAGATATTAATCATCTTGTCCATACCCATCTACTGGCAGGGAAATATCTCCATTTTAACATGCAGCTACAGGAACTTGCCCCAGAACAGGTTGGCTGAAATAGGGCAGCTGGAAGGGCAGGTATTATGAAAGATGTGCTGCTAGGAGCAGGACTTTAAGCAGATCTTATGTGGCAATTGACATATCCTAATGGAGCATATGACAAATATATTTGATAATGAAACAGGCATGGGCTACAGTTCCCAAAGAGAGTACTCTAGTTCAGGCTTTTCACATATTTTACAGCACTCCCAAAAGCCTTATGCTCGGTTCCTTCCTAGATTACAGGAGGCAGTCTGTAAACAGATTGCTCATTTACAAGCAGATGAGATTACAACTTGTGATCATGTGATCACAAGCAGATGAGTGTTACAACTGGCCTTTAAGAATTCAAATAAGTACTATAAACAGGCTGTTGGGGCAGTCAACACAAAAAATGTTAGAAATTATTCAAAAGCTTGTCAAGATGTAGGGACCAAATCTTACGAAAGTTCAATGCTGGTCTGAACTATGTTAAATGTTATGTAATAACATAACTATGTTAATATTACATACAGGGGAATCCCACAAACACTATTAGAAGAAAAAGAAGGTCTGAGTAGGTAACAGGAGGTATTGAGATGACTGAGTCCAAGGCTAAATGAAAGTAGAAAGCATTGAGTTGCCAAAATTATTAGGAAAAAATAAAATACAGAAGCTGGGTGTGGTGGTGCACATCTGTAATTCCAGCACTTGGGAAGCTGAGGCAGGAGGATCACCATGGACTCAAGGCCAGTGTGGGCTACATAGTGAGACCCTGCCTCAAAACAAAACAAATTAAAATATAGGAGAAAATATAGATCGTGACTAAAAGGTTTTTATTCAGTCTGATTCTTATTAGAAGAGCTCTCTGTTAATTGACTTATAAAAAGTTCTGACTAGTTTGTGTATAGTTGCAAATTTAAAAACTGTAAAAGAGTTGCTATAATTCATTTGGGCCAAATACATCTGTGTGGCTCTGATTTTATTCTTTTTTTTTTTTTTTTTTTTTTTTTTTTTTTGTCTTTTCTCCGGTACCGGGAACCAAACTCACGACCTTGCGCTTGCCAGGCAGGCGCTTTGCCACTGAGCTAAATCCCCAGCCCCGACTCTGATTTTATAAACAAGTTGTTTCTCATGTGTTTGTCTGTCTGTCTATCCAAAATACAACTGGTTACCATATTCACAGGTGTTTTGTTTGAGCTCCACAAATTTTCTCTTCTTTTTGCCTTTTTCGATTTTAAAAATATTTGTCTACAACTTAAGTTGGCTTATAGATAAGTGTCACTAGAGTTAAGGACATGCTTCTACCCAGGTTTCCAGCTGATCAAAATGATGTCAAGACTGGTTTTACAAATATAATGCATACTGTTGTCTGTGTACAATAGCTAAAGAGTCTTTCATTGGTCAAGAATAATGTACTAATTATTATTACATCATTCTCATAGGTCATCAAAATTTGTTATGATAATTAAATGAGGACCCCTTAGGCTTAAGGAAACTGTTGGACAGTATTAGTGACCCTTTCCATGGAACCAGTTATTAAGGATGCCTGCAGTGAGTCCCCAACCTCCTGTCCAAGTTATGGCATGTTGGGAGCACCTGGAAAGTAATTCTACATGCAAGAGGAAGCCAGCCCGAGAACCCAGGAGCTCTGAGGCCACGGGATCTGCAAGGCCATGGGAGCTGCAAGGCCATGGGAGCTCCTCAAAGGGCATAAACAAGCCATTGTAGCTTGTTAACTGATTGCTGGGCAGTGAGGTGGGAATTATCCAACCTCTTGAAGGGTTGGATAAATAGACACTCTACTGTTCTTGGGCAGTTCCTCTTCTCTGTTTAGGAGAGGGAGGACCTCCATCTGATCCCAGCTTTTTGTCTCTTGTCTATTTTTCCCTCATTCTCACTGTCATTCCTTCCCGGGGTACAGCAAGAACCCAATGGATCCCTACAGTGGCACACAATGGAAAAGAAAGAACATGAAAGGGACAAAGTAGAGGGTCCAAGCCAGGTGTGGTGGCACATGCCTGTAATCTCAGTAGTTGGGAGGCTGAGGGAGGAGCATCACTATAAATTCAAGGCCAGCCTGGACTACATAGTGAGTCTCTGTCTCAAACAAACAAACAAACAAAATATAGAGGGATACAGCAGGACTCTGGGATGATCTGTGACCTCTGGGGACAAAGACACAGAATCTCCAGCTAGTCACCATTTTGTTTAGCCCATACAGAAGGAGAGGAGGGGTAGGTGCTTTTCCTGGAATAGCATAGAAGTAGTGATTCAATAGGCAAGTTTAACATCGTAAAGGAAACAGTTAAGATTCATCCCCACACTTGGGTACTATATTGTCCTCAGCAGACTTTATCCTGCTCTGTGAGCCTCATTGACCAAAAGAAAATGGGATTTCCATATTCTAAAACTGGCCCACAAGGCAAGGGCAATTCAATTTATAATTTGTGGTTCCCAACAGGTCAGAACTCCCCCTGGTGAATGAAGGAGTAGCTGCCTCGAAGCATTTTCTTCCAGTATTTGTTCACTAAAGGGACCCAGTAATTTCCATAGCCTTATGCGAGGCACACCCCAATAAACTTCGCTAAACATATTATTGTGATATGTTTACACTGGTCATCATCAAAATACTAAGTTTTCTGTGGGTAAAACAATAAGGTTCCATTAAAAGATACTCTTGGTACAAAACTAAAGGACAAGGGTTTCTATTTCTCTATGACATTCATTATTTCTAATCTTATGGTGTACGAAATGTAGTCATCCTTCCAAGTGTATAGGTCTTCTAAGATGTAAAAGTAGGATTATTTATTATTATATTTTTATAATTTTATTATAAATACATAATTTCATTAATAAAAATTTAATATTAATATATTTTATTAACAAAATGTTAATATCTTATTAATAAAATAAAATAATTTTACTACTATAACCTTTTTCTAGGTTCAGATATCTGCCTTTTTGTTGTGCTCCAGCCACTTGTAACAAGAGGTATATGTCAAACCAACATGAGACCTGCAGTCAGATGATAGTTTAAAAGAAAAAAAAAGGCTTATGTGATACTATCTATGTGTCACTACTCTTAACAATGCTCAGGCACTAAGAAGTCCAGACAATGTCACCAACTTCTTCAGTGACATACCATTAAAGGATAACAAATTATTTGAGAGCTTTTTTATAGATAAATGGTCAGATTGACTAAAAAGATGATGGACTAAAAAGGCTATTCTATATCAAGATGGGCATTAAAGTGTGTTACAAAAATAATGTCATCATGATTGTCATGCTAAAATACTATGTGTGGTTCTTGATCTCAGATTTTTTCTATAGACCTTATAACTGCTGTCGGTTAATATTCTGCAGGGATATAACTGCTAAGACAACCATGGTTGATAGGAAATAACAATGCTCTGGGTATACTTTATATTTCAAAGTACTTAGTATCCAGATGAAATTATAATAGTTGAATTCACTATTCCCACTGCAATACTGTTTTTCAGATTGCAAATGGTGATTCAAACTTGCTCTGCCACCTTTTATATTGGACATATTAGGTCAATCCTAATTTACCAGGGCCTTTTGCCTACAATAACCAACAGGTTGATTCACTAGTTGCTTAAGTTTGTCAAGTGAATGTTACCCATATCCCATCCTTGTGGCAGTTACAATATGTTCACGTCTTTCTATATATTTATTCTCACCTGATTCATGCCATCTGCCATGGGGGCAAAAAGGTAGGACACATTCAACAACTTTATCTACCTTTGCTTTTTTTTGTTGTTGTTTCTAACTTTGCTTTTATGGGAGTCCCTCATATAATAAAAACTGGCTGGGTGTGTGTATAATCCCAGCCCACAGGAGGCTGAGGCAGGTGGATCACTGTGAGTTTGAGGCCAGCCTGGGCTACAAAGTGAGTACAAGGCCAGCCTGAACTGCATGGTGAATCTCTGTGTCAAAAAAGAGAAAAAGGGGGCTGGGGATTTAGCTCAGCGGCACAGCACCTGCCTGGCAAGCGTGAGGTCGAGAGTTCGATTCCCGGTACCGGAAAAAAACAAAAACAAAAACAAAAAAAGAAAAAACAAAAAAGAGAAAAAAAAAAAAAAGAAGAAGAAGAAGAAAGAAAGAAAGAAAAAGAAAAAAGAAAGACACTTTGGCATATTAAATGTCTTACAAGCATCCCTTTTAATCCTCAGGGCCAAGCCAGAGCAGAGCGTGCACATCTTTCTTTAAAAATGCAATTACTAAAGCAAAAAGGAATAGAGCTACCTCCACAAGCACGATTCGATCTTGCAACCTTCACTTTAAATTCTTTAAATCTGCTTTCCGAGAGCAAAAGTACTCCATTAGAGCTCCACTGGCAGAAGGATGATGCTATGGATAACCCCAAGGCACGAGTTTCATGGAAATACGCCCAAACAGGAAAGCGGGATGGCCCAGTGCCACTAGTAACATGGGGACAAGGGTGTGCTTGTGTATTAACGGACAATGGAACCCTGTGCTGGGTGCCGTCCCAGACTGTGTGATCATGAACAGAGGACAACTGCAAACCTGTGGGGGAGCCTACTGCCACCACACCCACCAGTGTGATGATCCTGGAAGAAGCACCTCAGCTGGTGAGAACCACAGAATTGTCGAAACCCATGACATGGGGACCAGTGAAGATGACAGCCCAGGAGGCTGAAAGACTGATGATGAAATAGGGGCTCCCACATACCTCAGAAAATAAGTTTATTGCCTTGATGGTCATCATTGCTTGCAGTGCATGTGTAAGTCCCTTGTCTGGAAAGGCATATTGGCTGTATGTCCCCAAACCCCCTTTGTTACGACCTCTTATTTGGGCAGATTTTCCCAGAAGTTTAACATGATCATTCGAATTGGGTGTCAGGGATTTATGTGGCCTCCAAATTTATAGATACTAATATTACCTTAAATTATACATCACACTTCTTACATCCACCCTTGCCTGTCGAGCCCATATCCTTACAATCTAACTACTGCTTGTCTGGCACAAATCTGGGTGGTTCACCAGGAAAAACAATTCATAATTCTAGGAATGGGATCCACTGATATCTCAGGGGATTGGGTTAACACCTTTGTGCCCAATGTTGCCCTGTGTACACAGCTCCCACAGGTGGGAGCTGTAAAGGAGGCAGGGGTAAAAAACACACCTAAATCAATTTGACTTCATAGATTGGAGACCCTGAGCAGGATCAGAAGGAAGAGACAATCACTGAGCCCGTCATGTGGCCCACTGGCATTTTATAGTGACTGTTATGGAAGAAACACCTCTGTCATGTATAGGTGATGAGGAGCAGTTTGTGTGGCATGGGTCCAGCTTCATTCAGCAATATGGACTCCTTCAGAGGACATTTTGGAAACTGGCCCTTTGCTATTACTGGGCATCTGTTGGTGAAAAGTGGAAGGGACATTTATACAAATTTACTGATAATACCTCCATTATGCAAATGTGGAAAAACAAAGTCATGTGGTTTTCCACATGTATATGCAACCCTTGCTTTTTTTATATGGGACTGTTGAATGGAATCTACCTCATTTACATGTAGAGAATGTATGTTGAACAACTGTGTATCAACTGACACCTTAGCAAACAAGACTTTACTAGTCTTGGGGTGTATGCCTGGAGTCTGGATGCCTGTGAATCTTATGGCATCATGGGCCGATACTCCTGCTATTTACCTGTTGCAATCATTGACTGATCACTTTGTGTGCTGAACAAAAAGGATGTTAGGATTTATTATTATAGAAATGATCTCTTTGGTATTATTAATTTCCAGTGTTGCTATATCTTCTGTAGCTCTCATTTACTCTATGCAAACTGCTCATTTTGTAAATAATTGGACTGGAGCTACAGACAAAGCCTAGAATATACAACATTCTACTGATACACAATTACAGCCACAAATCAGCGTTTTAGAGACCACTGTTATGTGGATGGGAGGTCAAACAGAAAGTCTGCAGTTACAACAGGGCTCCAGGATCATTTTAATATGACTCGGTATTATGTAACTCCTCTTATGTATAACCAGTCTACCTGTCCTTGGGAACGTTAAAAAAAAAAAAAGCACATACAAGATTCTGTGCAGAGTAATACAAGTATTGATTTAGAGGCATTGCAGAAAGAGGTATTATCTATGTCTCAGCAGAGTCAAAATTTTGATAAACAAGATTGGGATAAATTTGGTGATACTTTTGATCAGCTTAATCCATGGAACTATTGCAAAGCCCGTTTTAGATTTCATACTGGCTTGATTATATCAACGTGTTTCTGTCTCATATTTTGCCACAGGAAAAGCCAAACCAGACAACGCCGAGACGCTCTTCAACCTTAAGTCATGCTGTTTCAACTGCCGCAATTACAAAAACAGAAAGGGGGAACTGCTGGGGACCAGGCTATGTGGTAAATTATGGAGGGTCCCCTGACTACGTGACTTAAGCCTCGCAGTACTGAGGTCGATGTTATCTGGCCTCAGGTGTGTGGAAGGCCACAGGCCCCCTGAATATGGAAAGAATGCTGATAACCCAGCATTACTGAAGCAAGATAGAATCTGCTGAGGACAGTTGTCAAAATACAGGCGTCGGGGTACGGAGAAAATCTGACTCCTCATTAATTTATTTTTTATCTATACATTCTTTATAGTTGCTGTTCCATGAAATGGGTGTCACCCCTAGTAGGTTCTTGCTTGCTAATAAAAGTGGGTCAGCCATGAGATTGGTGTGCTTGTCCACTAGAGACAAGTTCCTCTCAGTCCCCCTTGTACCTTAAATTTTGTCTTTTGTCTTTCTTTATTTCCCGCCGTTTCCCCCTCAGATATCTGGGGATCTAATCAGCCCACGGCAAGACAGGGTCTCACTAAGTTGCCCAGGCTGGCCTTGAGCCTCCTACCTCAACCTCCTACCTCAACCTCCTACCTCAACCTCCCAAATAGCTGAGATTATAGGTGTGCACCACCATACTCAGTGTAAAAGAACTTCTTTTCTTCCAGTAGTGGGGATTGAACTCAGAGGCTTCAAACTGAGCTACATCTCCAGCAAGCTCTCCCTTTTTTTAAGACAGGCTCTAACTATGTAGTTCAGGCTAGTCTTGAACCTGCCTCAGCCTCCCGAGTGCTGGGATTACAGGTGTGTGTCAGCAGGCCTGGTCAAAAGAACTTTTAAATAAAAATATACAAGTAAATAAAAGATAATGTGCTTCTGTAAAAATAAAATATGTAAACTACTATTTCAGTAACAACATTAAAATTTTAAAAAATCAATAGCAAACATTCAGAGTTTTCTACGTCCTGGATTCATTGCATATTTGTGTTAATTATCTATTGGTGCATGAAAAACTATCCCCAAAATTTAATACCTTAAAATAACAAACACTTATATGTTGTAAAGGTTCAGTGGGTCAGGAATCAGGTGACAGTATAGTTGTGTGTTTCTGGCTCCAAGTCTGTCATAAAGATGCAGTCCAAATGTTGGCTAGAGCCAGGTATGGTGGTGCATTTCTGTAATCCCAGTACCTTGGGAGGCTGAAGCAGGAGGATCACAAATTCAAGCCCAGCATGAGCAATTTAGTAACTCAGGTAGGCCTTTTCTCAGATAAAAAGAGGTGGTGGCGGTGGAGGATGCTAGCTCAGTGGGAAGACCCTGGGTTCAATTTCCAGTACTGCGCAAAAGAGAATAGAGGAAGGGAGGGAGAAAAGCATAGAGGAAAAAAAAGAAAGAGCTAAATCCCATTAAAAAAAAAGAAAAGAAAAGAAAAAGGCCTGGGGATGTAGCTCAGTGGTGGAGTGCTTACCGAGCATTTATGCAGTCCCTGGTTCAAATCACCAGTACCAAGAAAAAAAATTAGTTTTGAAATTTGCCTATCATAGTAAAAGATTCTACTTAATTATTTGATTTACGTAAATGTTATCGTATTAATATATTTCCCCTTCTTCCAATAATTTAGAGTTGATGAAGCACTGAGCAACATTCTCAGCCCTTTTAAAAATATGAATGACCAGGCATGGTGGCGCACGCTTGCAATCCCAGCACTTGGGAGGCTGAGGCGGGAGGATCACTGCAGGTTTGAGGTCAGCCTGGGCTACATAGTGAATTCAAGGCCTGTTTGAACTCCATAGTGAGACCCTATCTCAAAAAAAACAAAACAAAAAGTATGTATGGATGGATGTATTTTCAGGCAGGGTCTCACAAAGTTGGTATGTTACCTGGGTTTAGCTTAATTTTGCAATCCTGCCTCAGGCATTCAGAGTGCTAGGATTACAGGTATGCACCATCATTAATGCAAACTTTTGTACTCCTTGCTTTATGCTGTTGTGGTGGTGGTTGTTTATGTTTTGTTTTTGTTAAAAACAAGGAAATTCTTGCGGTCCTGCTGGGCATGGTGGCACACGTCTTTAATTCCAACATTTGGGAGGCTGAGGTATGAGGATCACTGTGAGTTAGAGACGCGCTTGGGCTACATAGTGAGACCTTGTCTCAAAAACAAAACAAAGCAAAACAAAACAGTTCTTGCTGTTCTGGTCTGGGCTGCAGGAATAAAGGAGCAGCGTTCAGCTGGATTTAGAGGGTGAGAAACACACTGCTTCAGAATTCAGACGGAGTATTTGTATGTGTGCCCACTCATGGATAAAATAACTGAGACCTACAGCCCAGCAAAGTCATTGTACAGATTACCGGCAGCGCCCAGACATGGAAAAGAGGTCTGTCAAGGCTGGGGATGTAGTTTGGTGGGCAGCGCTTGACTACCATGTTAAGGCTCTTGGTTCCCTCGCCAGCCTCCGCAGAGAGCAGTACTTTCTGCAGACCAGGGAACCGCGTTCCTCACCTCTCATCCTCACCCCATCCCCACTGCTCAGAATCAGCGCTAACTGGATTTAGCAGCAGATAAGAAAGAAGCAGGACTAATAGATCCTTCAGAAGCCCGAAGAGGCTCAGAACGGAAGGGAAACCCGCTCCCCAACTTCTCCGCTCGCTGTGTGAAAGATTTCTCTCCCCTTGGTTCTGACTCAGTCCTGACTTGTGGTCCTGGACTGGAGCGTCTTGCTTTGTTTTTTAAGTGGGGAGGTGTGGGCGCAGAACAGCGAAAGATTTATTTCACGTAGACGTTATCCGGGAGAAAGCGCTCAAACTTCTCAGCCACAATCAAAATGGAGCTGCCCCGCCCCGCCCCAGTGGCTAGACAGCGGGTGACAGGAACACTCTTTCCAAAATGGAACGGGACAGGGAGAGAAAATGTCCATCACATATCTCCCCGCCCCCAGAGGCAGCTAACACCAATCACTAGCGTGTAGGGCGGGGATAAAACCAGGGGCGGAGCCTGCTGTTGCCCTAGCAACAACCAAAGGCACCCAAGAGGAGCGCGGCCGCGTACAAAGGTCCTGGGAGAGGCGTGAGCTAGGTCTGGGTCGGCGCCCGTGGAGAGAAGGACAGGTCAGGCCCATGAGCTACAATTCCCTTAGCCGCTTTCGTCTCTCCTAACGGTTAAGAGCGCTGAGGTAGGAATAACGCATGCGCTGCACTTAGAGGCGGCGCTAAACCGGCCCTGCATTCGAGATGCGGGCGCCTCTTGGAGCTCGGGAGCCGAGCAGACGCGAGGGGGCGGGACCCTTGCGGTGGGCGGGGCCATAGTGCCCTGGGGCGGGGCTTTCCCCGGATTGCTGGGTAGATTTATTTTAGGCGCGGAAAAGCCCAGGGTTGCTTCCCCCAGTTCTTCCCTGCTTTCCTGGGAGGCAATTAGGCTCTGTGGTTAAGACCGCAGCGTCAGTGGGCTGACGAAACTAGCTTGGAATCCTAGTACTGCATTTTACATGATGGGCCTCAGTTTCCCCACCTTTCACGTGGAAATAATAACACACTTACCTCCTAGAGCTGAGATTATGTTTTTCCCCTCCCAGGGCCATGGCTGAGGTGCACGTGATCGGGCAGATCATAGGGGCCACCGGTTTCTCTGAAAGTAGCCTCTTCTGCAAGTGGGGCATCCACACAGGTATTCCTCAGGCCTGGTTCATCTCCCCAGCATGGCACCAGCCGCCCTAGCCTAGGCTCCACTCCGCTTTCTTGAATCCCTGATCCTCACTTACTCTTGGCTGTCAGGACTCCTCGCCCAGACCACAGATCTTTGTCTCCCGTCTTATCTTTTTTTCCATCCTGCCTCTGGCAGCTCTGGCTCCTCCCCTCTACCCTGGCAGCTCCTGAGGAAAAGGGACTGTAGGCTAATCGCCCCGCCAGCCCGTAATTCCAGTCCTCAAAACAATAGCACTAACTCTGCTGTTTGGCTTGTACCCTGTAGTCCTAGTGGTGCCCCCTAGGGCTCTCCCCTGTCTCAGTTCTTTGATTAATAGTCTCCATTTACTGAATCCTTACTGCAGAGTGAAAAGCTTCTATCCCAGGTTTGCGGAGGAGAAGACACTCTGGTATTTATAGTTCTCTGTGTACTCCATTCTAGCAGTCATCCAAGCCTGTTCCCACGGCCCAGGAGGGACCTTGGAAGCCCCATTTCCCAAGCCTCCCCTTCTGAAGCTCTGTGGATAGTGGATAGTGTAATGATGAGGGCTCTAAGCTGCCAGGTCTGGTTTCAAATACTAACTTTCCTACCTATTAATTGGGAGGCTTTGGACTTGACCTCTAGGAGTTTCAGCTTCTTTGTCTGAAAATGATAGCACTCGGGAGGCTGAGGCAGGAGGATGGTTGCAAGTTCGGGTTCAGCTTGGGCTACAAAGTGAGCTCAAGGCTGGCCTGAACTGCATATCAAGATCCTGTCTCAAAAAGACCAAACAAACAAACAAACAAACAAAAAAAAACAAAATGAAAGAAAGAAAAACAAAGAATAAGGGGCTGGGGATATAGCTCAGTGGCATAAGCGCCTGTCTGGCAAGCGCAAGGTCGTGAATTCGATCCCTGGTACCGCAAAAGAAAATAAAAATTAAAAAAATAAAAAATAATAGAAAAGAAAAGAATAGCAGCTAAAAGGTAGTGCAGGATTGAAGTTAAGACCACAGTCTTTCTGTTGAAAATCAGTTGTTGCTTCCTATTATGTAACCTTGGACAATTCTGTTGGTCTTGCTTTCCCTGTGTATACAGTGGGAGTAATAATGGTACTTAACTTGTGTGGCTGTCCTCAAGACTAAATGATTATCAGCAACCTTAGACTAGGGCCTTGACTACAGAGCCCTCGGTAAGCGTTTGCCTGGGTCACAAATGGCTTTGACGGGGTCTTGTCTGTAAAGTCCTATGTGTGTTGTTGCCTGTCACAGATAAATGTCCATGAGACAGATGTGGTTATTGCCATTATCATCCTTTTAGGCCTGGGTCCTTTCTGGTTTTACTGGAAAGTGAGGTAGCAATTGATTTCCCTGGGAAATTGAGACCCCCCCAACTGAGCAGAAAAAAGGCAGGCTTTGGAGCCCGGCTTGGTTTTCAGCCTGGACGCCGCCACTCGTGTGCTGTGTGACCCTGGGCAGATGCTGTCCCGTCTAGGAGTTCAGAATAAAGGAGAGAAAAGGGGGGAAAAAAAAGCAGATAAAGAAACAAGCACAATGATTACAGATTGTTGTATTAGGAAGAAAATAAATGGGATTTTATGATAAGGACTAGTCTTAGAATAGGAGGGTCAGAGAGTCCCCCCTCTGTGGAGTGGTACTTGAGCTGAGCACTGAAGGATTAAAAAATTCCAGGAGGAATACCAGTGCAAAGGCCCTGAGGTACTAGAACATGAATGGGGCCAGTGAGGCTTCTGAGTAGTGAGGGAGGGGAAGAGTGATGGGAAATGAGCCCAGGGAGGTGGGCACAAGCCAGGGTATGCAGGGCATTGTGGGCCTGTAAACTGGGGAGTAGTGTGGAGGTCAAGAGTCCTAGGGGGCAGATTTAATGAATGCATTGATTAAAGTGCTTAGCATGGCAATTGGTGTTCAGTAAGTACTCAGTGTGTTCCTTATTTTATAACCCCTTAGTAGGGTCACCATTCAGACCTGTTTTCACTGGGTGTGGTGGGACCAGCACTTGGGAGGCTGAAGCAGAAGGATCACCCATGAGTTCTAGGCCAGCCTAGGCTACTCAGCAAGACCCTGTCTCAAAACAAACAAACACAAAAACCTGTTTTCATGATGTGCTTCTGCAGGGTGACCTTGGCCCCATCTGAGTCTTTGGACAGGCCTTTATGTATGGGATGAGAATAATAAAATGTTCCTGGAACTGGGGATATGGTTCAGTGGTAGAGCGTGTGCATAACACGCACAGAGTCCAGGGTTCCATCCCTAGCACCAAAACAAACCAAAATAACCAATAGCAACCAAGAAGACTTACCCTATACTCATTACGGATCTTCTTGAAATTATAAAACACATTATTTCGAGGCAGAGACAAGTAACTTGCCCGACGCCGCACAGGTAGAAAGAGAGAGTGCCAGGATTCGAACCCAGACATTTGGCTGCTGAGCTCACCCTTTTAACCCTCACTGCCATCTTGAAATGCTAGGGAGAAGTAGGCCTGGAGCCATAGTGGCCTCCCCTTCCTAAAGGCAACCTGACTGTCCAACCCACCCTGACTCTGTCCTCCTTACAGGGGCAGCATGGAAGCTCCTGTCGGGCGTGCGGGAGGGCCAGACACAGGTGGACACTCCCCAGGTGGGGGACATGGCCTACTGGTGCCACCCCATTGACCTGCACTTCGCCACCAAAGGTCTCCAAGGTGGGTAGCAGGCCTGGCCCGGGGACTAGGCTGAGAAGATGGGGTACAGCAGCTGGGGCTGGAAACACCCCATCTTGTCTCATGGGTCCCTTCTAGCCAAGCGTGCCCTGGAAAGGCTGAGCTGAGGCCGTCAGGCCTGCAGTACAGGAGTGAGATGGACCGGGGCCAGGGGTCGGAAGGGGTAGGTCAGGGTCAGGATGAGGGTAGAGGAAGTGGCTGGCAAGTAAGGGACAGACAGCCAGGGCAGGCGCTAAAGAGGGAGCTGGGAGAGGTTGATGAAGGTCAAGGAAGGGTGGTGGGGAAGGAGGGAGAGGGCAAGGGCTGGTTGCTGTTCTTAGGAAGGGCTCCCCAGCCGGAGAGCTGAGTCCTCTCAAAAGGGAAGTGAGTATTGGGGGAGGTGGGGTATCAGTTCTGGTAGAAAGTGCAACAGATTCCAGGAAGTAGCCTGGGTAGAGGTGCCGTGTGTCTCCGCAATGTCAGTACCGTTTACTGACTGCCGGCCAAGCAGCCCGCCTCCCTGCTGTCTTCAGGGGCTCCCTCCTGTAGGGGAGACAGACCTATCTCCAGACGGGGCCAGCCCCGAGTGGACAGGTCTGGGGGCGGTTGTGGAGGAGCTAAAAAGACTGCAGGCCAGAGAGGGCTGCAGGCAGGGTTCTGAGTGTGTGGCAGGCTCACGGGGGAGAGTGAGCCCAGACATTCAGGGGGCGATGGGAGCGCAGAGGATGGCGGGGGTTAGCATGGAGGGGACAGGCTGCGCAAGGCCTTGACTGCTGTCCCCCAAGATGCTGGGAGCCGCAGCTCTTTCTGGCCGCCACATGTGATGATGGATTGGAGAGTGAGGCGGAGAACTCTGTCCTTCCTGCTTGTCGGGTCCCCAGCCCCTCGATGCTGGTTCCATCCCGCCTCCTTGTTTCTCAGCCCCGCATTATATACCCGTGAGGAAATCCTGGCAACTCTCCCTGTGGGGGGAAAAATCTTTTTTTTGGTTTGTTTTTGAGACAGGGTCTCACTGTATAGTTCAGAGTGGCCTTAAACTCATAATGATCCTCCTGCCTCAGCCTCCTGAGGGTTGGGATTATAGGCATGTGCCACCATGCCTGGTGCTCTCCCTGTGAAATTTACCCTAACTTCCACTTCTCACCCCCTTTCTGCCTAGCACCTGATCTGCCCCTCTTCCTGTCTTTCCTGGATTATTTAGTAGCATTAGCACTGTGCTCCCAGCCCCGGGGGCCTGTGCCCCATAGGCAGCCAGCAGGGCTCAGGAGGCATCTAAATTGGGACACATCTTTCCTCTGCTCAGAAGCTTTCAGGGATTCCTGTCTCATTCAGGGTAAAAGACAGACTCTTTCTTTCTTTTCTTTTTTTTTTTTTTTTTTTTTTGGTTTTTCTCTGGTCCTGGGAATTAAACTCACGACCTTGCACTTGCCAGGCCAGCGCTGTGCCGCTGAGCTAAATCCCCAGCCCCAAAGACAGACTCTTTCCATGTGTCACAGGTGCTTGTACAATCTGGTTGTCATTTTGTTTTATTTTTTGAGACAGGGTCTCACTATGTAACCCAGGCTAGCCTCGAACTGGCATTAATCTTCCTGCCTCAGCCTCCATAGTGCTGGTATTACAGGTGTGGGCCCCCATGCCCTGCCTGGTTGTCACTTCTGTTCCTTGTCCTCTTTCTCTGACCCAGCCACACTGGCTCCACCAGGCTCATGCCCACCTCAGGCCTTTTGCACTTTTGGCTTGGATTTCTCTTCCCTTAAATGCCTACACAGCTCACTCCTTTCTCTCCTTTATTTGTTTAAAAGTCATCTTCTTGCTGGGCGTGGTGGCACATGCCTGTAATCCCAGCATTTGGGAGGCTGAGGCAGGAGGATGGTTGCAAGTTTGAGACCAGCCTGGGCTATAAAATGAGCTCAAGGCCAGCCTGAACTGCATAGTGAGACCCTGTCTCAAAAAAAGATAAAAAAAAAAAAAAAAAAAAAAAAAAAAAAAAAAAAAAAAAAAAAAGTCATCTTCTTAAATTCAAACATATTAAACGAAAAAAAAGTCACCTTGTTAGTGAAGCTTTCTTGATCTCCTTTCCCAAACCACACCCCCACCCCCAACCTACCCGGCTTTATTTTTCTCCAGAGCAGTTATCACCATCTGACATACCCTATAATTTGCCTATTTACTATGTTCGTTGTCTAGGATGTCAGCCTCACAGGGCAGGAATTTTTGTCTGCTGTGCTCACCACTGTGTCCCTAGGTCCTAGAACAGGGCCTAGCACAAAGGAGGGGCTCAGAATAGAGGGTGAGCTGACCCTACGGAAGGGGAGAAAACAGGCTTCTTAGCCAGGCGTGGTGGCACACATCTACCATCCCAGGACTCTGGAAGGCTGAGTCAGGAGGATCGAGTTTGGGCCTAGACCGAGCAATTCAGTGAGACCCTGTTCCAAAATAAACAATAGAAAGGGCCAGGGATGTAGCTCTGTGCGAAGGCCCTGGGTTCCATCCTCAGTCCTGGGAGGAAAAAGAAAAAAAAGCTTCTGGCTGCCCGCTGGTGGAAGATGGGACAGGAGCAGAAAGAAGGCCCTGGGTCCTAGGAGGACAAGGCAGGGCCATGAGAAAGGGCAGGTGACATACGGGACAGAGCCCAAGGTGCTGATCTGGAGACTAGAGGAGCGGCAGGCTTTCCTGCCCGGACACTGAGGAGCAGACCAGAACAGGAAGCCGGCAGAGGTCAGATGCAGGGCCTCGATTATCAAGGAGACTGAACTTCATACTGAGGGCACTGGGGCCCCTTGGGCGGCTTCTTCAGAGCAGGGGAGAATAGTGGGTGCAGAAAGATCCCCTCTGCTGCTTGGGTGGAAAGGGGATGGGAGCCCCAGAAGAGGTGGAGAGAAACCTCAGGGGAAAGGACCAAGCCTAGGTCTCCGGGGGGATCAGGGAGGTGGGGACCCAGGAGCAGGAGGCTGGGCCCCACCGTCTGTCCTTTCTTCTCCATCCTGTCCTGCAGGTTGGCCCCGGCTCCATCTCCAGGTGTGGTCCCAGGACAGCTTCGGCCGCTGCCAGCTCGCCGGCTATGGCTTTTGCCATGTGCCCAGCAGCCCAGGCACCCACCAGCTGGACTGCCCCACATGGCGGCCCCTGGGCAGCTGGCGGGAGCAGCTGGCCAGGGCCTTTGTGGGTGGTGGGCCGCAGCTGCTACATGCGGACACTATCTACAGTGGGGCTGACCGATACCGCCTGCACACGGCCGCTGGTGGCACCGTGCGCCTGGAGCTTGGCCTGCTGCTGCGTCACTTTGACCGCTATGGTGTCGAGTGCTGAGGGATCTTGCCTGCAAGAGCTGGCCGTCATTCACAAGCCTGGCCATGTGCTGAGGCCGGGGTGGCACAGCAGTCGAGATCAAGGGCCCTGGAAACAGACCCGATCCGAGCCAGGCATGGCCGCCGCCCTTCGCGCCCCTGGGCCGTCCCCAGTAAGGCCTGTGCAGTCCTAGTTCCCCATGGGTCATGTGGGGTAGTAGGTGTGGGTCACAGGGGTTGGGAGGAAAATGCTGTTTAGCACATGAGAGGTGCTTAATAAAAGTGAGTGATTCTTGCGTGTGTGGCACCTTCCTGACCCCCTCCTCCCACTGACACCCTGCCTGCTCAGGGCCCCGTCTTCGGTCAGTCCCTCTGCCCCCGCCCCTCACTCCCTTCCCGTCAGGGGTGCCCTTGCTCTGAGACTCCTCTCCCGTGTCCCCATTCTCAGATGTTGCCCTCCCCGCCAGATCCCCATTTTCTCGGTGACCCCACACCAACCCCCGAAGCCCCTATCCATCTCTGTCACCCGCTTTGGTAGCGCGCCGCCGCCAGGAGGCAGCACCCTGTCCGTGGGGCGGAGCCGGTGTGCCCGCCCCCTCCCGCGGGGCTGAAGGGACCCCCCTCGGAGCCCGCCCACGCGAGATGAGGACCGTGGCCCCCCCATGCCCTCCCCCTGGGGCTGCCCCCGCCCCGCGCGCGCTTCCTGGGTGGGGCCGGGCGGCTTCAAAACCCCCGCGCCGCCCAGCCGGTCCCCGCCGCCGCCCTTCGCGCCCCTGGCCGTCCCCCTCCTTCCTCCCGCCGCGGATCCACCAGACCGCGAGGCCCCGGCCGGGGCAGGGGGACGCCCCCTCCGGGGCACCCCCGGCTCTGCGCCGCCCGCGGGGCCGGCCTCCTCCCGGAGCGGAGGAGGGAGCCTCGAGGCAGCCCGAGGCCCCAGAGTCTGAGACTAGCCGCCGCCGCCGCCACTGCGGGGAGGAGGGGAGGAGGAGCGGGAGGAGCGACGAGCTGGTTGGGAGAAGAGGAAAAAAAGTTTTGAGACTTTTCCGCTGCCGCTGAGAGCCGGAGACGCGGGGACCGCTTGGCGCAGCGCTGCCCCGCGAGGAGGCAGGACCTGCGGACTCCAGACCGCCCCCGCTCACCGCCTCTGACGCAGGCTACCCCCGACACAGCGTCCCCCTGGCGTCCCCATTCCGGACCAGCGCTCAGGAGCAGCAAACCCCGCCTCCCGCGAAGACTTCACCCCAGACCCGGGGCGCACCCCCCTGCACGCCACCCTCCCCCACCCTTCTCCCGAGCCCCCGCAACCTAGGACCCTCTCTCCTCCGGGCGACGGATCTCTCCCAGACCTGCCACAGCTCCCCTATCCAAGACCACCCCGCTTCTGGTACCAGATCTCGCCCACCTCGATTTTTTCCGTGGGATATTGAGACACCCCGTGACCGAGCCTCCCAAAGACCCCTGCTTCGTTCTCCCCGAAGGACTCAATTTCCCCCGAGACCCTCCTACCTTTCCCCGGGAGACCCCCAGCCCCAGGAGGGGCGGGGCCTCCCCATCCCACCTCTGCCCTGTTCGCGCTCTCGGCGGTGCCGGGGGTCGCCGCCTCCCCCATGCCGCCCTCTCGGCTGCGGCTCCTGCCGCTTCTGCTACCGCTACTGTGGCTACTGTTGCTGACGCCTGGCCGGCCAGCCTCGGGACTGTCCACCTGCAAGACCATCGATATGGAGCTGGTGAAGCGGAAGCGCATCGAGGCCATCCGCGGTCAGATCCTGTCCAAATTGCGCCTCGCCAGCCCCCCGAGCCAGGGGGAGGTACCGCCCGGCCCGCTGCCCGAGGCCGTGCTCGCTCTGTACAACAGCACCCGCGACCGGGTGGCCGGGGAGAGCGCCGAGCCAGAGCCCGAACCCGAGCCGGACTACTATGCCAAGGAGGTCACCCGCGTGCTAATGGTGGAGAACAACCACAGTGAGCTCGGAGGGGCCGGGGAGCCGGGAGGGGGCCCCCAGGGGGCGCCGGAGTGCAGGGGTCACGGGAAGGAAACTACCGGCAGAGGAAACTGGCTGGAGGACGGGGACCCCCGGGGGCTCCGGGAGCGCGTGTTGGAGGGGTGGTGTTCCAAAGAGGATGGCACTGAATCCTACTCCCCCCTCAGCTGTCTGGTCTTAAAAAGGAGGAGTTAGCGAGCCAAGTGGACTACTGCAAGAAGGCAGCAGGAGCATGCGGGATCGTGGGGAGAGTCCCCTAGAGGCACAGAAGCGATGTGGGAGGGCGAGTGGAAGAAGGCTCCCTTCAGGCCGCGCTAGAATGCGGGGATCTCTTTTTCAGAGAGGGGACGCCAGAGTTTGGGAAAGGAGAGGCAATGGGGAAAGCTGACCCAGAGCTCAGGGGTCCTGAGGTGGAGGTTCGAGGTTAGAAAAACTAGGTGAAGCGAACCTCAGAAGTGCCAGGAGAAGCGCAGAGGACTCACTTCCAGAGAGCGCCGGGACCACGCGGGGCAGGGTGGCTCGGGGAGAGAGTGACTGTGGGTTTGGTGTGATAAACGCCGGGGAGAGGGAGGTCAGGTCGTAGGGAGGAGGAAGGTAGCGGGAGAGGGGCGGAGACGGGGCGAAGCGGGTGTTGGAGAGCCGGGATGCGCGGGGAGATGCACGGACCGAGAGATAGCGCAGAGTTCCGCGGAGGAAGCGAGCCCTCAGGAAATCTAGAATACTGGTGATGGGACAGGAGTTTCAGAAAGGAGAGCCGGGCGTGGGAAAGGTAGACCCGCGACGTACGCTCGCCGCAGAATGGGGTGGGAGTGAGTTGAGTGAGTAATCGTGCCCTGGGCGAGGGGCGACACTGCAAGACCGAGGTGAGAAAAACGAGTTAGTAGGGGTGAGAAAGCCCCACGTGGGTGCCATGCGCGGGGGGGGGGGGAGGTGCTGAGCTTCCAGAGGGGTCAGGAGGACCCGGTAGAGCTGAACGCTGGCAGTCTGGACCTTGAAGTCCCAGTTCCTCTTGGGGAAGCTGGGGAAACCCCAGCGTCCGGCGGCCGCGCCCTCCTCCCTTCCCTTTCCTTCTCTTGCCCCGAGGGGGCGGGGATCGCGCGCGGAGCCTGGGGCGAGACAAGGCAGGTCTGGTCCCCGCCCTCGCGGCTGCGTCGCCTCCCGCCCTTCTCACCCCGGCAACAGGCGGGGCTCCTCCTGGGTCCGCCCCGTCTGCGCCCACGCGAGGGCCCAGGCAGGACCCAGGCATCCTGCGGGGCCTGGAGCCTCGGTAGCCGTACCCAGTTTTCAGTTTCTCCCTTGGGCGGTGGGTTTTCGGCTTTTACCATTTCTGCTCCCTGTTTTGTGGCCCAACGATGCCCCCTCCTCACCCGCCTCTCAGTGTGGCCTTTTTTCTGTACAAGGAAAAAAAGGCACTTTTTTTCCTGTCCAGAGAATTTTATTTCTCCCGCAAACCCTCATGTCTCATCTTCCGTGAGCCTCATCTCCCGCCTTTTCCTTCTCTCCCACCTTTTCTTTCTCTTCCGCATCTCCCGTGCCTCCCTGGGTCTGTGTATAGATCACCTAGTGTTTGTCTCTTCCATCTTTGCCGGCTCCCTTTTTCTTCTCCACACCCGGTCCCGTGTCTCCGTCCTTTCTCTTCCCTACCTGCCACTCTGTCCTGTCAAAGGTTCTGCCTTTCCTTTGGGGTTTGCGGAGCAAGGGATGGGCCAAGAACTGGGCTGGGGTTTGGGGGAGTGGGGGCTATGGACCACAGGAAGGGGTTTCCTCTTTCCTGCATCGGCTTCTCTGCACTGTCTTGTACCCGCACCGCATAGGAAACCCACAGGAATTGTTCCAGGTGATCTAGGCGTTCACAGCCTGCCCTTCATCCCAGCTGCGAACTTTCCCTAGACTACACAACACTCTCCTTAACCCCACTGCCCCCGCAGTCGTTCTGACCTAGAAGCTACTTAACCTTCTTTAACTGGCTGGGAAGGGAGTTAAGGGAGGAAGCAATTAATAATGATCATAATAATAGTATCACACTGGCAAGAAGGTAGCAGAGTTGTTAAGAGTCGTCTCTGGGATGAGACTACTTAATCTCACTCTGCCACTTCCTAGCTATATGACGTTGGGGCAGATTAGTTTCTCCATCTATTAAATGGATATAATAGTTTCTTTCTCCTGGCTTTGTGAGGTTTTAATGTCTTCATCTTTGTAAAGTGTTTTGAATAGCATCTGGCAAATGACACTGTTGAACAGAGATGCTATGAGTGACTGGTATATCCAGGACTGTATCTCATGCCTTCACTCATTTGCTCCTGTAATCCTGGAATTGGGAAGTATCTTATAGCTGAAGCTCTGACTCAGACAGAGGAATTCACTTGCTGCAGATTACCGGTGTTTCAATTCGGGAAGCCTGGGTTGGATCAGCCAGCTTGATGTTATTGCTGTCTTTCAAAGAATAACAGGAAACTGAGGTACAGAGAAGGGGTGTGAACTGCCCAAGGTCACACAGCTGAGATGCAGCAAGAAGCCCTTGACCCTTACTCTGCAATTTAATTTGCATTTCAGGCTCTAAATCTTAAGCCCTAGGAAAGCCCCAGCAAACAGAGCAGCTCCCTTGAAGGCAGCCGCTTGCTAGATGTACACTTGATCAAAGCCGCTTCATGGGATAGAGGGTGGTGTGACCGGTCCTATAGAGGACGAAGCAAACCTAGAAGGGTCTCAGAGCTAAACAGTATCAGAGTGGAACTCCAACCCAGAGCTGTCAATGCCAGAGCCCACTCACCTAGACTTAGGGTATACCTGTTCTCCACGCCCTCGCCAAACCTCCAGTACCTTATCTTTCTGTTCTTCCCAACTAGATATCTATAAAAGCATCGAGACTGTTGCGCACAGTGTATATATGTTCTTCAACACATCAGAGCTCCGGGAAGCTGTGCCTGACCCTCTGTTGCTGTCTCGGGCAGAGCTGCGTATGCAGAGACTCAAGTTAAGCGTGGAGCAACACGTGGAACTGTACCAAGTAAGGCCAGGAGCCTGAGCTGTGGGGCGCAGGCCGCAAGGGCTGAGCTGTGGCCAGGTGGGCTGGTTGGAAGGTTGCTGGCTGCAGAGTTTATGTTATTAGTCTCTGAAGGGCTGAGGAGCATGAACTGCAGAATCCTAGGGATCTTCAAAATGTTCCAATTCTTGAAGGGAGATCTTAGAAGTTGGACTCTTTTTAAGAATGCAGGACAGGTTGGGGGTATAGTATAGTGGTAGATCACTTAGACCATTTACCTAGCATGTGTGAGGGCTTAGGTTCCGTCCCCCATACCAGAGAGAGAGAAAGAAAGAAATGTAGTACTCTTGCAGAGGTGGAATATCTGGGGAGTGCTGGGAGAGTCTAGAACTGGATAGTACTTTCCAGAAAGGGTCCAAAGTCTAGAACTTTCCAGAAAGTTCTTATGGAGGGCTGCACTGCTCTAGAAGATGAAGTCTCCAAGAACATTGAGGCCTCCAAGAGGGCTGGAGTCTCTAGAACATTCTATGATCTAGAATTCATGTCCTATGGAACCTTATAGGATGGCACATGTTAGACTGTCATAATGACAGCTGTTTGTCTAATGTTAGCTTCTTGAAATCTAGGAAATGCTCTGTATGCTGTGGCCCCTGATGTACTACATACAGCCCTAGGGACTGTTCCACACAGCATCTAGGGGCAGTGCTTGTCAGATTCTTGTAGATGGGTAGTGTTCTAGAACTATTTAGGTTTGTTATGTGTATCATTCTTGGGATGATACTGAACCCTCGAATTAGGAAATGACTTTTAACATGAACCCCTAGAAACTTGACTGCGAATCCAGGGTGTCAAATTTGCTGGCCCGTATGCTTAGCAAACCCCAGAATGTTAGCAACTTAGCATTATAGGCTGTCTAAGCTGCAAGGGTCCTAGCATTCTGCCAGGGAGAAAACAGGCCTAGAGAGGGAAAGGTGGCTACAGCCCCACAGAGCATCACAGGTAAAGGATGAGGTGGCCCTCGCTGCCTTGACCCCAGCTGGGAGCTCTCTCCTCTCTTTCCAAAGGTGCTACAGGCAAGGGTGGGGCCTGTGAGGTCCCATGGAGTGATGACTGGGAGGCTAGTGTCTGAGGACTGTCTGGAAGCCTCTTTGAGGGGAGCAGATGGAATGGGAGTGCAGCCAGTATATGTGGGGGGTGTGACATGATGGCACCCTCTCCACCGTCTTTCTTCCCATTTGAAATCCTTCAGAAATACAGCAACAATTCCTGGCGCTACCTCAGCAACCGGCTCCTGACCCCCAGTGACACACCGGAGTGGTTGTCCTTTGACGTCACTGGAGTTGTGCGGCAGTGGCTGAGCCACGGAGGTGAGGTTGGCTGCCCTACCTGTTCCTCAGTGGGACCAGCCTTGCTGTTTGTCCTGGGGTCACCCTGAATACCACCACCTACACCCGCTCAACGCTGAGGCTAAAGAGCCGAGCTTGGGCTCTTCCCCGATGATGCTTATACCTGAGTGATTCACTGATGAACCTGTGAATGAGTTAGTCCATTTCTTGAGCTCTTCTCTCTGCCCGGCCTGGGCTGGGTGACGCTGCGGACACAGCAGTGACTAAAACAACCTCGTCCTTGCCCTTGTGGGGCTCAGGGTTCCTTGGGTGGATCGAGCAGGAATGGCAGGGATGAGATGGGGAGACCACAGGAGGTGCCTGACCCAGCCTGGGCTCAGAGAGGGCTTCCTGTTGGGGAGATCAGAGAGCCACACAGGAGAAGAAGTTCGAGGCAGGAGTATTTTGTGCAAAGACCTTGAGGCCAGGGAGAGCCTGCCACTTTTGATCTGTCCAGGAGAGGACTGTGTCTGTCCTTCCTGCTTCTCATGGCCACGGTGCCTGAATCTCACCTCCTTCTCACCTTCTTGGTCCTGCACTCATTCAGTAAATGCCGAAAGGTTACTGCTTGTGCCCGGCCCTGTGCTGGGTGGTATGAGGGACACAGTGGTAACCAAGACCATCTTGGGTCCTGTCCTCACACAGCCCACAGTCCCTTTCGAATACCGAAGAGGTCTTGACAAGGCGCTACCAGGCAGTAACACCTCAGAATGATCAAGACCAGAATGGGGATGCAGGGGCAGAGGGATCGGCTGGGACGAGGGAATCCCAAGTGCTGGGTGATTGTGTTGAGACCCCCGGATGTGTAGTAGTTTGGCTGGATGAAAAGATGAGGGAGTCAGTAGATGCTAGGAGGGGTGTCCTGGGCCCTGGCACCAAGGCCTGGATCTTGTTTGTCTTGATCCATGCTGAGTCTCAAGTACCTAGCGAGGAATGTGGTGCACAGTAGAAGCTTAAACAACATCACTTATGTATTCATTCAGGAAACACATTACACCTGCAATGCAGAAAGTGCCCACGCTTAGATTTTCAGCCTGACCTTTCGGCACCTGTGTGACACTGGGGAAGTCACTCCCTCTCTGTGTGCCTCAGCTTCCTGGTCTGTCAAATGGGGAGTCTGAGGATTACCGGAGGTGATGCACACGGAATTCAGAGTGGACCCTGGCACCTGGTACTTTGTTTTGTGTGACTGTGGGCCAGGCCCAGCGAGGAACAACAGAAATAAGGAAGGATTCCTACCCCAGTGCTTCCTACTTTCTACTGAGAACAATAAATAGCCAAACACGGATGACAGAGAGGGTGTGTGCGTGCTCTGGAGAAAGCAAAGTGATACCATAGTGTGCGGGGGTGGGGGGTGGTGTACATTCTGGAGGGCCTCCCTGAGGAGGCGATATTTGGGCTGAGCCCTGAAGGAAGAGGAGGAGCCGGCAGCACGAAGAACTGCGGCAGGAGTGCTGCAGTGGAAGGGCAGAGCTGGCGAGCAGGAAGGAGCCTCTGGGGTTTGCTCCTTCCTGCCGCAGCCCTCAGGGGCTGGGTGAGCCATCCTCAGTCTGGCTTCCCTGTGTCCCCCCCCCCCCCCAGAGGAATTAGAGGGCTTTCGCTTCAGCGCTCACTGCTCCTGTGACAGCAAAGATAACACACTCCGCGTGGAAATCAACGGTGAGGCCAAATTCCCCGGCCAGGCCCCGTGGCCAGGAGTGATCTGTGTGCGCATGCATGTGTGCCACCATGTGCGTGCGTGCGTGCGTGCATGAGAGAGAGACAGAGAGAGAGAGATCCTGTTTGTTCCCTGCTCACTGACTTCTCCTTCTGAGAATGTGTATGTCCTCTACCCTGACTCCCAAACCCAAGCAGGGATTGGTCCCAAACGCCGGGGTGACCTGGCGGCCATTCATGGCATGAACCGGCCCTTCCTGCTTCTCATGGCCACCCCACTGGAGAGGGCCCAGCACCTGCACAGCTCCCGGCATCGCCGGGCCCTGGACACCAACTACTGCTTCAGGTGAGCTGCGCAGCCTTCGACTGAACACTTGCAGCCTGGGGACTTGACAGCTACCTGCCGACCAGGCACGTCGGGGTAGATGCAGTTGCGTGGCTGGTGCTGTGCCTGGGCTGAGCATCTCCTTTAGTCTGGAGGCCTTGAGAATAAGGTCCCAGAGTGCTGGGGTGTGGGCAGCGGGAGTCCTGCAATGTGGAGATCTGGTTGCTTGCTTGCTAGAGTGCTGGAGTCAGAGACTTAGAATGTTAGACACCGCGAGTTGGAATTCAGTGTTGGAAGACTGCCTTGTTGGGTTCTTACCTTGATGGCAGTTGGGGGTTCGAGAATGTTAGGGTTCCAGAGGGCTTTTGGGTGTTGTTTTGACACTGCTGGTAACTGAACCCAGGGCCTTGTGCATGTTAGGCAAGTACTTAGCATGGAGACAGGTGCCTCAGCCCTGTTGGGATTCTAGGATGTAAGAATTCAGAGAATCTCATCTGTAGTTGAGCAGCCATGTGCTTAGACATTATTTCCTGCCTTGTAAAGGGTTGGGGGAGTAGTGTTAAAGATTGAAATTGAGAGTGTAGGACTCAAGGAAAGCTAGAATGTTGGGATCCCAGTGTTTGGGGAGTCAGAACTGAAAGAGTGCTTACACTGGATTCCTACCCCATCAGCAGAATGCAGTCCTCAGTGCTGGCAGATGAGAGGCCTGAATACTGGACTCAGAACGGTGGAGTCCTATGTTAAAATATTAGTATGCACAGATGTTGGAGGTGGGGAAGGTGAGAACATTGGTATCCCAGATGACTGGACATCAGTGATGGAATGTTAGGATTTGGGAATGCTTGGGCCTTAGAAGTTGGCATGTTAGACTGAGTGATGGGCTCAGAACTGTGGAATGTTGGAATGCGCTACTGAAATATGGGAGTTCAAGAATGCCAAGACTGCTGCATGGTAGCCCCCACCTGTAACCCCAGAACCCCGTAGGCTGAGGCAGGAAGGTTGCTGTGAGTTCAAGGCTGACCTGAGCTACATAGTGTGACCCAGTTTAAAAAAAAAAAAAAAAAAAGAAAGAAAAAGACAAGATCCTCAGGAGTTGGAAGATAAGAATTCTAGAAAGTTGGAAATATTGTAATCCAAGCAAGTTTAGGTATTGGATTCCTGAAAAGTTGAAATTCAGCCAGAAGGTTGTAAAATTAGAATGATATTCTGACTTTGTCCCTCCCCTGCTTAAAATATCTCAGTGGTGTCTCTGGGCTTTGACTTATGCTGTTCTCCCACTGGACAGTCTATCCTGCTTCCTAGATCCTCACCATTCTCACCCTAGAAATCTCTGTGAACTCACAGATTGAAGTCTTGAGCACCAGCAGCTTTGAGAGAGAGGCAGCCTGCCGTGGGAGCCTTTTCAGGGAGGGACACGGCATCACCTTGGAAATCTTTCCTAAACATCAAACTTGCATCTGATCAGAACTTAAACTCCAAGTTCCCTGAAATAGTGGGACAGTGGAACATGGTCAGCCACACGACAGTGACACAGTCAGCAAAATTCAGAGGATGGGAAACCTGACCCAGTTTCTGCAACAAATACAGTGCAAAGAGAAGGGGAATACAGAGCTGGTTCTGTAGTTCTGCAGATTTTTAAAAGAATTCTGAGAGCCATATTAACCAATTTCAATATGTAGACTTTATTTGGATTTTTATTTACATAGGTTTAAAAAAAAAAAGATGTCAGGCAGGTATGTGTAGCCCCTGCTACTCTGAACCCCAGAAATTCAAGACCACTCGGAGCCATGTAGTGAGGTTCTGTCTCCAAAAATCAACCAAATAAAAAAGATGTTTATAAGACAGTTGGGAAATTGCAAACTCTGAGTAGATGAATAGATATTTGATGATAAGGAATCATTGTTAATTTTTTACATGTGGTAGTGGTGGTTATTATTATTATTATTGTTATTATTATTATTGGTACTGGGGATTGAATCCAGGTTACCTTTCCACCAAGCTACATCCCTACTCCTCTTTCTACTACTTTAAAAACTTTTTTTTTGGAAAGAAGGTCTTACTATGTAGTGCAGGCCAGCTTTGAACTTATTTATGTAGCCTAGATTGGTCTCAAACTCACAGCCATCCTCCCGCCTCATCCTCCTGGGTGCTGATTACAGGGGTGCACCACCACGCCTGGCAAAATAATTTTCTTTTTCTTTCGAGACAGGGTGTCACCAGGTTTCTCAGGCTGGGTTTGAATTTGCCATCTTCCTGCCTTTAGTCTCCCAGAGTGCTGGGATTACATGCATGCACCATCTCACCCTACTGAAATATTCAGTTTATAATGCAATACTCTCTGCTTCTGTGTGAAATGTTCTCTTATAAAAAGTTGTTTCTAGCCAAGTGTGGTGGTGCAGGCCTGTAATCCCAGCACTTGGGAGGCTGAGGCAGGAGGATAGCCCTGAGTTTGAGGCCAGCCTAAACTACATAGCAAGATCCTGTCTCAAAAAAAAAAAAAAAAAGTTAGTTTTACATCAGCTCAAATACCAGCTCCATTAGGAAGCTTCCCAGACCCCTATCTGCAGCACCCAAGGTAAATGTGAGGCCTGGGGCCTGGCTCCAGATGGAATCCTTTTACTGATTAGCTCTTGCTGGGCCTTGATAGACTGAACAGCAGAGATTTGCAAAAACAAGGCCATCCAAATCCCAGGCCTCACAAGTTGTAGGCCCTCGTCTGTCCAGAGGGCCTGCTTTGCACAGACTGCTGCCCCCTTGCCCCGTGGCTTCTGACTGCATGGGTCTGGGAATTTGCATTCCCCACCAGTTCCCAGATGCTGTTACTACGGGCAACCAGGGACCCCATATGGAGAACCACTACTGGGATGATAGTATCATAGGCCATTCAAATCCTGGGACCCAGAACCTCAGCCAGAGCTGGACTGGAAATCAGAGATAATCTGGACAATAATTCTTTCCTTTTTGTGAGTCAGACTCCTCCCCTCTGAACAGCTGAAGGCCAGGGCCCTTTCCCCCAGAAATATGTGCAGATGGTGAAGCTCTCGGGACTCTCCTGGAGGCATCCACTGACTTCCTGATGCTTCTTGGCCCTCAGATTAACAACACCTTATTTGATCCGAAATCCTTTTTGAACAGAGAAGAGAAACTGAACCCTAACCAAACTGGGGAGGGAGCAGACTGAGTTCGTAGGGACCCGGGTTTCCTAACTCCCTCTTCAGGATCCTGTGGCTCCTGGAAACGCCTTACCTTGCCCTGGGAATTCCTTGCCTTTACCACTTCCTCTTCTACTTGTTCGGCCACCCTGGGCGGACGATGCCTTAGGCTCAGGGGTCTTAGAGTTGCTTGTGAATCTGTCTCCAACAAATGAGACAAGTGTGAGTGAGCCACTTTCCCTTCCTCTGAGGCTAGGTTGCTTCATTCCTTCCTTGGGGAAAAAAAAATCTTCTTTTCTTTTTTGTCTTTTTGAGACAGGGTTTCCCTGTGCACTTCAGGCTGGCTTTGAGCTCAGGCTGGCCTCAAACTTGTGATCCTCCTGCCTCAGCCTCCTAAATGTTTAGGTGTGCACAGACCTATCCCAGAGAGGATACTTTGAGACTCTCCACTCTGACCCCAGCTCCTCTCGGGAGAGGCATCCACAGTGGTCCTGTATAGTCTCCTTCCAGAGACAGTCTCCACATGACACATTTATACATGGCCACATTTTTTTTTCCTTGTGGTACTGGAGATTGAACCCAGGGCCTTTGCAATGAGCTACATCTCCAGTCTCCCTCCTTTATTTTTTGTTGTAAGGTAGGGTCTCACCAAACTGCTAAATTACCTGAGGCTGGTCTCGAATTTGCAGTCCTCCTGACTCAGCCTCCCAGAGTGCTAAGGTTATAAGCGGCACGTGTCATAAACCTAACTTTATAGCGCTCTTGGCCTCCCACAATCAACCTTTTACTCACTGGGCTCCTTGCCCATTTTAGCCAGAACCCTCGGCTCTGGCATATAGCACCCTATCCTTCAGACAGGGAGAGGCTGGGCCTGGACTGGGGAGAACTGGCATCTGGATTTCAGCCCGGATCTGGAGTCAAGAGCGGTAGAGTCTTATATAGCACTGTTTTTCACTTGTTTTCTTTTATTTTATTTATTCAAGACTAGATCTCTGTGTTGCCCAGGCTACGCTCAAACTTGCAATCTTCTTGCCTTGGTCTCCTGAGAGGTAGAATTACAGTCATGTGCCACCAGGGTCAGCATATATTACATTTTTTAAAAAAGCAAGTTGAAAGCTTGGGGTGCAGTGGGCACACCTTAATGTAGACCCTGTCTCCAAAAAAAGGAATGTATTAGTTAACTTACGCATCCAACATTTGGTGAGTGCCTGTGTGCCAGCACTGGTGCGGGCTGCAGTCAGAACTTGCCATGGTTAGAGGAAGACAGATAATCTGTCTAATAAAATAACCAGTGGGCCTGTGAAGGAAAAGACATCAGAGGGAAGAAAGAAATGGATATTGGGAACTACTTATTTTTCCTATTTTGATTAAAGTTATTTTATTATGGATAATTTTATTTTATTTTTATTTTGTTTTTGTCTTTTTGAGATAGGGTCTCACCTTGAGCTCACTTTGTAGCCCAGGCTGGTCTCGAACTCGCAACGATCCTCCTCCCTCAGCCTCCCAAGTGCTGGGATTACAGGCGTGTGCCACCATGCCCGGCTATGGATAACTTTAAATGTAAACAAAAGCAGAAAAGATAATATAATAATCCTCTGTAAATTTTCATCCAGCTTCAAGAGTTATGAGGACTAAAAAAAAAAAAACAGTTATGAGGACTGTCTTCTACTTCAAATATGGACATTGTCATAGTTTTTTTTTGGTAATAACTCCAATGCCATGTTGCACTGAATGCAATTAACAATGATTTGGATTAATATTTTGGGTAGGAAGGGCCAGGAAGGTCTCTCTGAGGTGATGTTCATTTTGCAACTGATATTTATTGAGCACCTACTGTGTGCCAGGCACCCTTTCAGGAGTTAAGGGTCCCTGAGTGATGGACATTTTAGCACAGGCATGTGCCGCCAGGGTCAGCATAAATGAAGGAACAAACCAGAGTGGGGATCTATGGGAAGAGCAGGCACGCAGAGAAAGCAGCAGGTGCAAAGGCCCTGAGACATGACTGTGTTTGAGGAACAGACAGGAAGCCAGTGTGGCTGGAGTGAAGTAGGGTGGGTAACAGAGGGTACTGAGATCAGCTAGGTTCGGTAGCACCTTGTGGCTCTGGTGAGGACTTAGTCTTGGGCATTGGCTGAGTGTGACGAACCATGCTTGGGACAGGGGAGTGGTGTACTAAGTTGTAGCGCTGCAAAGCTGGGATTTCTTTCTGTTTTGTGTATGCTGTTTCCCCAGGAGTAGAGTCCCACCTGGTGCACCGTAGTAGTTCAGTAAGCATTGCACAAATAGAGCATGTCGGCACACCGGGAGCAGCATTTTATTTTTTAACGTTTCGTGTGTGGATGTGCCGTGAGGTTTTCTAGCCTTTTTCTGTCGGGTGACGTCGTTTGGCTTCTTACAGATTTGTTCTGAGCACTGTGTGAGATAAATGTGTTTTCTGATACTCTTAGCACAGTGTTTGAGAGACGACGTGCTTTAGAGGTGTTAGTAATTATCATTACTATTGCTGTATTCTTGTCATGGGGGTGCACAGGAGACGAGACGGAGGTGGGGGGCAGTCTTGGGTGACACACGCTGGGGAGGAGCAGCAGGGCTTCCCCTGCTGCTGACCTGACTCCTCCTGCTTGCAGCTCCACGGAGAAGAACTGCTGTGTGCGGCAGCTCTACATTGACTTCCGCAAGGACCTGGGATGGAAGTGGATCCACGAGCCCAAGGGCTACCACGCCAACTTCTGCCTGGGGCCCTGCCCCTACATTTGGAGCCTGGACACACAGTACAGCAAGGTGGGTCTGGCCCACGGGCTGCGGGGAGCTGGCACCAGAAGGTAGAATCAGAGATGTGTTGGCGGTAGGGTAGGGAGAAGAGACAGAGAGATGGAGGGGAGGATAAAGAGGCGAAGATGGGGAGAGACTGGCCAGGTGGGACACCGAGCCAGCCACCTGCCGAGGTCTTTGTGGAGGCTGCCTCGCCCCCGCCTCCGCGAGCCTCGGCTCGCCCCTGACCCGCCCCTGACCCGCTCCTGACCCATCTGGCCTTCCCTCAGGTCCTGGCCCTGTACAACCAGCACAACCCAGGCGCGTCGGCGGCGCCGTGCTGCGTGCCGCAGGCGCTGGAGCCGCTGCCCATCGTGTACTACGTGGGCCGCAAAGCCAAGGTGGAGCAGCTCTCCAACATGATCGTGCGCTCCTGCAAGTGCAGCTGAGGCCCCGCCCACTCCCGCCCCGCCCCGCCCCGCCCCGGCAGGTCCGGCCCCGCCCCCGTCGGGGGCTGTATTTAAGGACACCTGTGCCCCAAGCTCACCTGGGGGGCTGATTAAAGGTGAAAGAGGACTGCCTGTCTCTTTGTCATTGGGTGCCTGAGTCTCCCTCCTTGCCGTTGCTTCCCCTCTGCCTCTTCCTTGACAGCTTTCTCCGTCTGCCGCCTCCTCTCCGTCCCCGCTTAATTTGCCCAAATCACATAAACACTTACTGAGCACATGCTATGTTTGGAGGGCTTCCGGAGGTGCAGAGAGTAGTAAGTGGTGAGCCTCTTATTTACCCGGCAGTTTGAGCACTTTACAGTGCCTTGTATTAATGAATTAAATTATGGCAACACTGAGACACAGGGACTCTGATAACGCCCTTTTCGCAGAGATTGACATGGTAATCCGGAGAGATGAAGGAAGTAGTTCCAGGAACTACTGGGCACTGACTTTCTGAGCTGGGGAGGCAGACAGCAAGAACTAATGGTGCGGTGGACAGTGATCTGCAGACCGGGAGCCCGGAGGAGTGAGAAGAGAGGCTGTGGGAGGATGGCGGGCATCTAGGAGGAAGTGTCCTGGAAGAGTTGAAGGAAGCCGAGAAGGCAGCCCAAAGGGAGAACTGGGGTGGGGTGGGGGGCCGTGCTCCCGGTAGGAGGAGGAAGGAAGCGAAAATCGGAAGTGGTGACCAACTTGGAGGGTAGTACAGTGAGGAAGAGGCGGGCGGAGTTGGAAGAGTGAGCAAAGGAAGGGTGTTGGGAGCTGAGTCAGTCGTAACACTCCCAGGCCAGAGAGTAATAACAATTGTGCATGCCAGGTGTGTCTTCTCCCCTGCTCACTGCGTTCCCCTTGCAGCCCAGCAAAGCAGGAATTGGCAAGCTGCCACCCGCTGCCCTTTCTTTGTAAATAAAGTGAAAGGCGGCCTCACTCCCTCATCTACATATTGTTTATGGCTGTGCTACTGCCTGGGGAGCAGAGGTGAGACAGTAGGCAGAGTCAAGACTTACTGTCTGGTCTTTTATAGAAAAAGCTCCCTGACCCCTCCTGTACTTTACAGGGAGGAATCTGAGGCAGAGAGGTCAGATTAGGTGTGAAGTTCAGACAGCTAGTAAGTGGCAGAGCTGGGATTCGCATCCAGCTAGCTTGAGTAGAGGGTCCATAGTGTACTTCTAAGTCCTATGCCAGGACTTGTCCTCTGAGGAAGATGGGAGCCACAGCAGGGTTGTGAACAGGGGAGGGCGTGAGGTGACCTAGAAGCTCTCCAGGAGGTGCAGAGGGTGTCATCACCCTCTGGCTGATGACAGAGCAGACAGTGAGGGTCAGAGTGGCCCCAGGGAGGCAGTTGTCCAGGTGAGAAACGACAATGGCCTGGGCCAGGGTCAGTTCCCCCGGCTGTCTGGTCTCTTCTCATCTGCTGTAGTCACGCCTGTGAATTCCCTCCTGCTTCCGCTTTCTCTGGCCTCTCATTTCCTCTCTCCTCTGGGCTTTCAACTTCCCACTTCTCTCCCTGCTGTTCTCAGGCCCAGGGGCCTTTGGCTGGCTCCTCTGCCTGGGACTGTCCTGGGAAGAAGGACAGTGTGAGTGTAGAGCTTCCTTTGCCTGTGGGCTGAGCACAGCTGGTAGAGGGGTGAGTGGGCCCTGGGCCCTTCCAGCCTTTCCCTAGCTCAACCACAAAGGGTTGAGCTGGGGTGGGCTAGCAGAGGAGCTCACTTTGCAAGGACATGGCATAACTGTCACCAGGCTTATGTGTGTACACTGCTGTGAGGCCCGGCACCAAGGGGCAGAGACACAAACCGGGACACAGTGTCATGGACTGTAGTCACTGCAGCCCCATGAGGATGTGCGACATGGATGCAGCATGTGGCCAAGCATGCGCATGTGCAGGTACAGGCTCTGCAGAGGTTAATACACGGATGGTGTCCCACAGCCACATAAACACACTGACCTCTCAGAGCTCAGATAGACACGCAGGCTCCCTGCAGGACCCAGGATACATGGACCGTGATACCTGGCAGGAGTCAGTCCACACATACACAAAGTCAGAGTGTCACCTCACCCAGCACGAAATCAGCCTGGCTGTGGGGCTTCAGACTTCAAAAGCAAAACTGTCACACAAATATATTCCATAGGTCATGGTCACCACATACCAGACATGGATTCAGACAGTGTCACACACAGACATGTCACAGCATTAGAACCCCCTGAGGAAACAGATCCCACACACACACCGTTACACAAACATCCTCCATGGGGTCATGGTCATCGTGTGACGCGTCACAGTCCTGACCAAACACGGAGGTTTGACACATTGCAATTACAGGCTGCCAGCGGGTCATACCCACTGTCTGACATCTCACTCCCACCACCACTTTCAGCCTCGGGAGTCCCACAGAGCTCTGACCCAGGGTCCCAGACAGACACACCCCCCCAGGATCACTGTGGCCCTGAGGCTGGGCGAGGCCCCAGGACAAGTGCTGACTGGACCGCAGGGCCGACTTGCTTCAAGTGACACAGCCCGCCCACCTGCTAGGGCTCCCAGCCCGCTGAGCTGGCAGCTGTGCCTCGGGGAAATGTAAAGTGTGCGCTGTGTTGCGGACCCGTCCTGCCACCCTGGCACCTGGGGCGCTGAGTGGCCTGGCCCAGTCAGGACACGTCTGCCCCACCCTCACGGTCCACAGGGGCAGGGCCAGGGGTTGGGGTGCCCAGCTCCTTCTGAGGCCCCGCCCCTCCCTGCAGGCAGCCTGAGCCTTGGGGGAAGTCGTGGGGGGAGCCTGGGTTCCGGCTGGAGTGCGGGCTTCCCGTCCAGCCCCCACGGCAGGAAGTGGACAGGAGGCCAGCGCAGGCCTTCCAGCCCCCTCCTGGACAGACCTGAGACGGGGTTGACCTGAGAAGGGGGAGGGGATGGGAAGCACAAGAAAATCCCCTTCTCCCTACATCTGTGGGTACCCGAGTACGGGTGTTTCTAGTGTGAATATTGGTGTTTAGCATGTGTGTGTGTGTGTGTGTTTGCAGCTTTGCGGGTAATTGTCTCTAGCATGGGGGTTGGGCCCTAACGCAGCAGCCCAGTGTGGATGGCATTGTCAACGGGGCTGTGCCCCAGCACGTGTTTAGCTCTGTGGCTTGCTGCATTTCTGGTGAGCGCTTCTGCAGTGTTGTGTTTTTGCTAGATAGGCTGGGGCACTTTCTGTGGGTTCTGGCACTGACTGGTGAGTCTGTATGTACCAGTGGGCTACATATCCATGAAGCAAGAGTGTCTAAATTTCTCTCAACACCTTCAGTTACCTCTTGGTGTACATTTGGGCTTTCTTAGTGTACGTCTAATTTGAAATGTGTTTTCTGCACGTTTATGGGTGTGTGAGAAAGATGTTTTCCAGGAGATTGTGTATTTTCTTACATATGTGCCGTTTTTGGTGCACATGTGCGATAGTTGTTCGGGTTTGTGTGTCTGTGGGTAGGTTGTTTCCTGGTTATTTTTGGGGTGGTGGTGGTGCTGCTGGGATTGAACCAGGGCCTCACCCAGGCTAGGCAAGCACTGCGCCACTAAGCTGCACCCTAAGCCCTGGGTTTCGTTTTGTGATCAGTGCTTGCACTGCTGGTATGCTGAGCACTTTTGTTTCCAGATGATGTGTCTCTGTGCTGTCTTACCAGTGTGCTTGCTGTGGCTCTCCCAGCATGTGTACGACAGGCTGTACTTCTAGGTGTGGCCTGTGTCTGTGTGTGTCCATGGGACTGGTGTTCTCATCCCATGTGGGTGTCTTCCAGCAGGAGTCTCACTGGTGTCCCCACCTGCAGCCTGGTGACTTCAGTGTGTAAAGAACTACGTTGCTCTTTGAGGGCACTGGAGGTACGTATGGGGCTGCGTTGTGTGCTGGCATCTTCAGGGAAGGGGAACCTCATGTGTCTTCTGTGTTAAGTGAGTAGAGGCTGTGTCTGCGGCATCCCTTGCTGCCTGGTGCCACGCTGGCTTGGGGTTGGCTGTGGCAGCGGGCAGGGCAGGGGCTGTGGTGGGCACTGGCCCTGCGCCCGGCCTCGGTATAAATATCCCCAGGCTGCCAGTGGCTGTGTTTACTCGGCCCCAGGCTGGGGGCGGCAGCAGCCCAGCAGGTCCCGGGGGCGGGGGTGACCAGGCCACAGCACAGACATTTCCTTCTGGCCAGACAGGCCCAGTCTTGTTGTCCCCTCCCTGGTGGGGGCGAGGCGATGACCCCTCATTCTGGGCTCCCAGGGGCCACCGGTGGAGCTCTGAGCTGGATGTCCCAGAAGGGCTTCCCCCAGTCTGGGAGACAGACTGGGATGGCAGCATTGAGGGCAGGAAAAAATGAGGGCTAAGGCAAGGGGAGGAGGGAGAGCTGGATGGGGAACAGGTTTACTAAGACAGTGCCCGAACTGGGGTGAGAAGTGACAAGGGAGAGAAGAGTGAGAGGAGGGCGAGCAGGCAGAGGCACGGGGAAATGAGGCAGGAGAGGGCTCAGGAGCTCAGGAGCCGGCAGATGGAGTCCCGACAGCCAGAGGAGGAGAAGAGAGCAGCAGGAGGACAGGGCACCGAGGCAGGGGATCAAAAGGAAGTGAGGAGAAGCAAAAGACAGTGAGGGACTGGGAGAGACCTCAGCAGAGAAAGGAGCTGAGGGAGGAGGTAGTTCCAGCTCTGGCAGGATGCACAGAGGTGTGGGACAAGGGGGTGGGGTGGCAGCCAGCAGCACGCTGCCAGGGCCACAACACACAGGAGACACGGGAGGTGGGGGCCGGATGCCCACGCAGGGGCTCTTTCTCAGCTGGGCCTTCCCTCCCTGATTCAGCCTCTCCACCCACCCCAGCCCCAGAACTGTGGGGGCTGCTCCGAGACTGCACCCAGGGGGTGTGTCTCTCAGAGTCCCTGCCTGCTGTCTGTCTCCACCTCTCTTCCTGTCTCCTCATCTAATCCCTGTCCCTGTGGCGGGCTCCACCTCTGTCTCAGCTACAGACACTGCGTCTCGACCATCTGACTAACCCCGATTCTGACTCAGTTGCTAGGCCTCTCATCTTTTTTAAAAAGTTACATAACCAAATTTATGTATGGCAAAGTATATCATAAACAAATTTAATGACTGACTCAAAGACCGGTCAAAAGTGCACATCACCAGTAACTGACAGGACACAAGCATGAGTACCTGAGGCCAATGTCCTCAGTCCTGGAGATCCTGCCTGGACTGTCTTCAGCCTCATGGCTGTGGCCTGCTTTGGAACATGGAGTCAGTAGTACTGAGTGCACCCCTTCCCAGGATAGAGCGGCGGCAATTCAGACTCAGCAACTGAGCACCGACTTACAGGAGATGGCGTGGTCTCACCAGGCAGGGCAGGGTCTGGCAGTATGCTAGCATCCTCCTAAACACCCGCCTCCTCTTAGATCCTACCGTCTGTGTCCCTCCACCTTTGTCCAGCTCAGGGTGGCCTCACATCTGACACTCTGGCTCACAGAGAGGTTTCTAGCACTTGGCTCCCATCCCAGCTCGGCCTCTGAGGCCAAGGGGCCTTGGGAAGCACATCTCTGTCAGGGCCTCCTGCGGCACTGTGAAACAGAGTTGACGGCCTCCAGTTCAAGAGCTGTTTAGAGGCTGCCTCGTGGTGTCAGGCGTCTCTCAGGCCTCGCACAGGATGGAACTGCTCTGCAGCTGAAGCTTTCACTAGGTAATAATCCCTCCAGCTGCACATCCCTCTGTCTCCTTCCAGCTTTCACTTGCCTGTCTGGTTTTCATTCCAGTTGACTGAGGGGCAGAGTCCAGGCCTGGGTTCAGGCGGTGCTTTCGAATGTCCTTTGGACATGGACAGGGCACGATGCCGCTGTCTGTCTCATAGGACTGAGGGGTTCAGGGCTCAGGCTTTCCAACCCCTGCCCTGCCCTCCCCTCCCCACAGCAGCCAGTCTCTTCTCTGTGTCTGCTGGGGGAGCAGGGCCCGGGCACGGGGCATGGGAAGGTGGGACGCCTGGGTTCCCACAGGCCGTGGCTGAGTCACAGGCAGCCATCTGGCTCCCATTAGCCTGGGGCGGCAGGGGGCTCAGTGGGGCGGGCCCTGCGGCTGGCTGGGGCAGGGATGCCGGGGCAGCCTGTGTGTGGGATGAGTCAGGACCCATGATAACAGCCTGCGCACATTTGGGGAGTGTAAACAGGAGAGGGAGAGGGAAGCAGGCAGAGGATGTGAAGAAGGGAAAACTGTCTGGGCAGGGGGGCTGGTGGAGGAGAGCCCGCCTTCTCTGCCCTTCCCCACACCCAAGCTGGCAGGCCCCGTGAGCCCCAGTCATGCTTCCACCCAGCCCTCCTGGGTACCCTGCTTGCAGTGAGGCTGCGTTATTCAGCGGTCAGGGATCTGCTGCCCACAGCAGCCGAGCCTGGGGAGGGAGACTGGAACACAGAGATAAAGCTGAGGCAGAGGGGGACAGAGACAGCTGGAGAGGAATGGAAATGTACAGGCAGAGAGAGTGGGGCAGAGGTGAGAGGGGAACACAGCACAGGAGGCTGGTGCGGCACGCCGGGCAGGGGCACAGACACAGGCAGAGGTGGAGAAAGACCGAGGTAGCCTGGAGCAAGGGGAGAGCTGTGCTGGGTCCCAGCTGCGGCCACCCTGAAATCAACTGCCCAGTTCCGCTGTCACAGACCCGCCGGCTGGCCTTGGTCAAGGGGATTTTCATCCTGGACTGGACCTGCTGTGGGGACGAAGGGGAGGCAGCAGGAGAGGGACAGAGGGAGAATGAAAAAAACAAGCAGGTGACAGAGAGAATGAGGGAAAGCGAAGGAAGGGGAGGAGGCCTTGTGAACAGGTGGTGTTGTCCGAGAGACCAGACCCAGGGAGGCTAGTGGGACCTGGGTGCATGTGTGCGTGTGCGGTGCCCTGCTACCCCGCAGAGAAGAGTCACTGAGCCGGCCTGTAATCAGCTGCTTGTTGGGGTGGGGTCGGGGTGGCTGGCTACAGGGGCGGCAGCCATCAGTCCCCATCCAGCTCTGGGCTGGGTGCGTCCTCCGGTTCCTCTTCGTCGAAGTACCTCTCTTCTTCATCCCGTGCCACGATGTCCAGGTTGTCGAAGTCGGGATTGTCGTCCACTGTGCTGCAGGGGGAGGAGGCTGTTAGGGGCCCTGGGAGGCCCAGGTGAAGGGCTGGGGGATCCCCAAGGTCAAAGGCCATATGGTGGCAGCTGCCAGTCACAGCTGACCCTCAGAGGTGACACTAGGCCTTTCAGGACTTAGTAACAGAAGGAAGCATTTTCCAAGTAGAGATCTTATATAAAGACCCTGGTTTCTTTCTTCTTCTTTTTTTTTTTTTGGCCTTTTTGAGACAGGGTCTCCCTATGCAGTTCAGGCTGGTCTTGAGCTCACTGTGTAGCCCAGGCTGGCCTCAAACTCGAGGCAATCCGCCTGTCTCACCACGCCTGGCTCCTGGTTTCTCTTAAAAGCTGGTGTGAGAGGGGGCCTAAGTTTCTTGGGCAAACACTGGAGTTCTGTCCCTAAGGGCATGCTGACATTTTGATGGTCCCCAGCTGTGATGCTGCCTCACAGGACAGACTCCCAAACAAAGAATTACCTCGCCAGAGGGTAGAAGAGGCCCAGGTAAGAAGCCCTGCGGGACCTGAGGCCTCCTGCTCACCACTGCTCCACGGAATGTGCCGAGTCCAGGCATTTAGGCCTCCTCCCTTCCTGTCCTGCACGTTAGTGCTCAGATGTCACCTCCTCAGGGCTTCCCTGATCACTGGGTACCCCCCTTTGTTTTTCACGGCCCCGTCACCACTGGACACCGCCTCAGTCTTCATCCTCGTCTTTGGCGTGGGTGTGAGTGCCTTCTGAGCAGCAGCAGGATTTGTCCCCTGCTTTGACCCCAGAGCCTGGACACAGCACACACCTGTAACCCCAGCACTAGGGAGGCTGAGGCAGGAGGATCACCATGAGTTCAAGCCCAGCCTGAGCTACATAATGAGAGCTTGTCTCAAAAATGCAAAGCAAAACCAAAAAAAGTAGTGCAGACCCATCCTTGTCCTCTCAGCCTCCCAGACATGTCCCTCAGCTGGTCACTGACTCAACATGAGCTGAGCGTCTGCTGTGTCCAGGCCAGTGGTCACGGAAGTCTCTCTGAGGAGGTGACACCTGAGCACCCGACCTGCAGGACAGGAAGGGAAGAGGCCTAAATGCCTGGACGCAGCGCATTCCATGGAGCAGTGGTGAGCAGGAGGCCTCAGGTCCAGCAGGGCTTCTTACCTGGGCCCCTTCTCCCACTGGTAAGGGTCTGTAGCGCTCTGACTGTCTCTGTGGCACCTGGTTTGGGAGTGGCAGTGGTGCAGCTTCACTGAAGTGCCCCACAGCCTGACTGCTGTTCGCCACATTGTGTGTGAGAACCCAGGGTCTACGAGGCTCCCTTCTGGCAGGGGTGGATCTCCCACATTCAGTACTATAGCTGCGGGATCCAACAGCGGGCCAGCGATGCCCTTCACGGGTGCTGACTCTAGGCTGGCCCTGTAACAATAGTAAGAACAGTCCCCATCTTAGCAAGGGCCTGTTTGTAGCCACACAGTTTATGTGTCACTAGGCTGGATTTGAAAGCAGGGAGTGGCCTCTACTACCAGGCCCCATGTTTGGGACCAGAAGACAAGACTGACTCAGAAGACAAAACCATTTATGTTTGACTTTCACACTGCACTGTCAGTGTCCTTGTCCTGAAGGCAAAATCCTTTTCCAAAGCAGGTAGCCCATGTACCCCTGCCCCAGGTTATTCTAGAAACACCAATGACTTTCCCTTTGAGCAGGGAGGGGCACGGTGGTGGCAAGCACCCACTACAGGCTCCTCTTCGCTGGACGGCAACCCTGCCAGAGACTAATTCCTGCAGCGTGAGGTGGTCTGGGGTCCTGGGAAAGAGGTTGGGTTTCCTGGCTACACATGAAGGCTTGGGGTAGCAGCATCCTACCAAGTCACTGCCACTGGCACAACCGAAATGTTTCAGTGTTTTATCAATAAAGGTAAATGTCAGCCTAGCTCATTTCCTTCCTTACAGGTGAGGCGATGGAGGCTCAGATGGACTGAGGCTTAGATGGACAAGGTTAGTCCAAGATCATCACTCAGCCTTCTTCGATTGATTACAAACTCCAGGCTCTCTGCCCCTGGGCCCATCTCCTGGAACTGTTGCAGGGCTGTCTAGGCCCTATCTAGACATGGACAGGATACCCATGGGATCTGCACATGGCCCAGGGCTGGGGGAAGAGGAGACAGAGCGCAGTGGCACCTGTAGTCAAAGTCCCCATCCTTGCCGTCTAGGAAGCGCTGGTGCATCCGGCTGGTGAACTCCTCCCGAAGGATCAGCCTCTCCTCTGAGTCAGGCACCCAGACCTCTGAGTCTTTGCCTGACCTCTGGTCTGTGGAGGGAGACACCAAGGAAGGGTGGTTTGAACGTGAGCTCAGAGAGCTGCTTTTGTAGCTCAGTGGTAGGGCACTTGCCTATCACATGCAAGGCCCTGGGTTTGATCCCCAGTACAGCAACAAACAAAGAAACAAAAGCCCTCAAACCCCAGAAAACTACTGCTTCCATGACCTCATGCCATGTGGCAGAGGGAACACAGCAGTGACTGTGACAGCCCAGGTCCCTGTCCTCCAGGGGTGCCCGCCAAACACCTAAGGACGAGGCAGAATTCTGAAGATTGTATGCCAGGGACAGGACTGAGAAACGAAGGCTGAGGAAAGCAGCATTCATTTCTGCAGAAGGAATGAAGCTCAGGCCAGGCCTTGGAGGAGTGCAGGGCAGGGATGCTGGAGATGGGAGGGGCTCGCAGGATGGAGGGTCAGGGCAGGTAGGCTGGGGCCTGGCCGGGTGCCATGGAATGCAGTTGGGGCGTCCAGACTCTGGGGCCTCCGTGCTGCTGGTTCTCACCTTCCTCGTCACTGTCCTCCTCCTCTTCCTCCTCCTCCAAGCAGGCCTCTTCCTCCTCCTGCTGCTGGAGCAGCCGCTGCTGTAGCTCCCGCTCTTCGTAGGACTGGAGCAGCAGGTCGGAGAGCGGGCAGGTGGGTTTGCTGGGGGATCCAGGTCTAGGGGGCTGAGGGACCGGTGTGCGGGTGCTCAGCTCCTCCTGGGTGAGGTACTGCCCGATATACTGCTCATACAGCAGGGGGGCCCGGAACCGCATCTGCTCATCGCTGAAGTATTCACCCCCTGCAGAGGAGAGCTAGGTGGGCATGCCTGGGTGGACACGTCCTTGCATGTGTGCGTGTGTGTATATGTGCTCATACGCGTGCATTCAGATACGGAGGGAAATATATGCAGGCACCTGAGGGCATGTGGGCATGAGTACTCACACCTGCGCTGATCATGTGCACGTGACCAGGTCTGCATCTGCCCGTGTATTCGTGTGTCCAAGTATGTGTGTGCACAGGCAGAACCTGCAAGCCTCTGGCCATGGTGTGTGTGCACAGTTGCACATATAAATGCACGTTTCAGCAAAAAACAAAACAAAACAAAACAAAACAAAAAAAAGAGGCTGGGAATACAGCTCAGTGGCATAAACGCCTGTCTGGCAAGCGCAAGTTCCTGAGTTCAATCCCTGGTACTGCAAAAAAACAAAAAACAAAAAAAACCCAAAAAGCAAAACAAACACACGTTTTTCTGTGTCTCAGCACACCGCCTATAGGTACCTGTGTGTCTGGGGGTTGGCATGTGGGACAACACACATGCTCCACGTGTAAGTAGGTTGTGTGTGCCTGTTTGTGGAGCTTGTTTGGCTGTCAGTGTACATGCCTGGACAGGCCTGCACTATTGGACATATATGTGCATCCATCCACATGTACCTGACATATGTGTGCACACACTAAGGTCAGGTGAGGCATCTGCCTGCGTGCATGTGCCTGATGGCAGCAGGGCCATCTAATGTGTGTGTGGACATGTGCACCGGAGATGGCAGACCTCAGCTGTGACCTTTCCCCAGTGCTCTCTGCAGCCTGCCTCAGCTTGGGCCGGTGTCGCCATCCGGGTCCTTCTCTCCTGGCTGCCTGTTCTTGCAGGAGCAGCTCTGTTCCCTGTGGCTCCTCACACACCAGGGGCCCAGCCTGCCTTCAGAGCCCAGGCCCACAGTCCTGCCAGAACCCTGCCTCTACGGCACTGTGGTCTGTGACTCTCCCTGGCCTGTTTGGCCTCCCCAGTCCTGCCATCACCTTATCCCATCTCTGAATCTTCTACCAGGTTCTGTTTCTACCCTGCCTCCTGGCTCAGGCAGGTTGGGGCCTGGCTTGGTGCCACGGAACAAAGTGGGGATGCCCTGGAATGGAATGCAGTGACAACCCTCTCCTCCTTCATCCCCATTTCCCTGCCTGTCTCTGCCATCTGTTTCCCCTGCTTGCTCAGTTGCTGTCAGCTTACGCCACCAGTCATTCAGTAATCACTGCCTTTCTGCATTCTTGTTCCTCTACCTGTCCCTGTGTCTTGCTCTTTCTGCATTAATCTCTCTAAGCTCATACCTGGCTCTGAGCTGTCTTAACTCATTTTCTGCTTCATTCACTCTCATCTTTTAACTTTGGTTCTGGTGATTTTAGTCATATGATGTTTTTAATTATGTCTAGGTCAAAAAAGTATCTATACGTTTTTCTTCATGAAGGCCTCTGTCTACCCAAGGCAGCAGACATATTTCACTTGTTTTTCCTGGGTGCCTTTGTGTGTACTATGGGGCCAGCACCTTGTGTTCCACTGGCACAATGAATTATCACAATGTTGTGTTCAATGTTTTTAGTCCACTTCTAAGGGGGCTGCTTCTGTCTGCTACTAAATTCTGACCTCTCCCTACTGTGCGCCCCTTCTCTTTTCCAGATCTCATCTGTACCCACCTCTCTTTCTACCTTACTTCACATTTCTGTCTATTTGCCTCAAAACTTTTCTCACAGCTGGGCATGGTGGTACAGGCCTGTAATACCAGGACTCTGGGAGGCTGAGGCAGAAGGATTGCAAGTTCGAGCCAAACCAATTTAGCAAGACCTTGTCTCTTCAATTTCAAGTATTGCCAAAAAAAAAAAACCAAAAAACCAAAAAAACAGAAAATAACTTTTCTCACAGGTTCTGTTTCTGCTCTTGTATCCTTGTTTCTCAGACCCTCTGCCTCTGCCCTCCTCACCCCTCAACTTCCCATCTCTGCCTGTCTCCCTTCCTCTCCATCTTTGCCTCCTCACACCCACAAGCCCCTCACACCTTGGATGAGCTCACGCAGGGCAGCATAGCGCCGATTTCGTAGGCGGGTGCGTAGGGCGCGTGGCCGGGCAGCGCCCTGCCGAGCCACCTCAGCACAGTAGAAGTCGGCACGATGGTCACCACGTAGGTGGCCAAAGCAGGCCAGGTGCTCCTCGCGGAGGCCTGTGCGGAAGCGCTCCAGGAACACCAGCGGCTTCTCGTGGTACAGCTGGCTCAGGATGGCCACCTTCTCTTGCTCCGTCAGGTCAGGCTCGCCTTGCTGCTGGCTGCACACAGGCAGGCGGCTGGCCGCCACAGCATGCAGCATGGCACTGACTGCTGCGCTCTCAGTTGTGGGATCGTCACTGTCCAGGGCCCCTGCTGTGCTTTCCGCTGCTTTCACTTGTTCCTGGGGTTCAGATGGAACTGGTGGTATCTGGCTCAGCTCCCCCCAGTGCCTAGTTCTGGGCTCCATGCAGCCTGCAAGAGCGGAGATTAATTAGCTGAGGGATGGGTGTGCAGGAAAGCGAAGGAATTGGTAGGCAGGGGCTGGGCGCTTACTCAGTTCACACTTACTGATCACCTACTATATTCTGGGCTCTGTTCTAGGTCCCAGAGAGACCATAGTAAACAAAAGAATAACATTTTAGTGGGGACTCAGCCAACAACATAATTACTGAAAATGTATACGGAAGGTATGTTACATTACTGAAAAAACATGTAAGGTGTCTCCCTGGCTATGCAAAACAATAGAGAAAGAGGAAGGGAGCTGGGGATTTAGCTCAGTGGCACAGCGCCTGCCTGGCAAGCGCAAGGCTGTGAGTTCGATTCCTGGTACCGGAAAAAAAACCAACCAAACAAACAAAAAACAAAACAACAACAACAAAACAAAACAAAACTGGGGCTGGGGATTTAGCTCAGCGGCAAAGCGCCTGCCTGGCAAGCGCAAGGTCGTGAGTTCGGTTCCCGGTACCGGAGAAAAACCAAAAAAAAAAAAAAAAAAAACAAAACAAAACAAAACAAACAAGAGAAAGAGGAGGGAATGAGGGATGGCTTCAATTTTAAATGAAAAGTCAGAGAAGGCTCTGCCAAAAAGTGACATCTCAGTAGAGGTCTGAGGTGGGAAGGGATGGAGACTTCTCAAATAAGAGAGCTCCAGGCAGAGGGAACCGCCAGTGCAAAGACTCCAAAGCCTGACTTACTGATTTATCCAATTCTTTGCCTTTTCATTTGCTCACACACTTAGGAATATATTCATTAGTTTGTTCACTCATTCATTCATTATTCTCTCTTACCACTCACACATTTACTCAACCACTCTTCAACTTTAAATCTATGCAAGGCCCTGAGCCAGGCAATTCAGAGGGCTCGCAGCAGGAATCCAACCTGAGTCTTGCCCTCAAGAAGCACTCAGTTTGATGTGAGAAACAGTCAAGATCAAAGATTACCCAGCACTTGGGAGTTCAAGACCAGCCTGGGCTACAAAGTGAGCTCAAGGCCAGCCTAAACTGTATGGTGAGACCCTGTCTCAAAAAGACCAAAGATCATATAGGCAGAGATAAAAGGAAATGTGGGTGTTAGGCAAACCTTGGTGAGAGCTGTTTTCCAAGTATGGTGGGAACTGCAGCAAGCAGGAAATAAGTGAAGGCAGAGCACAGAGACAACTACTTCAGGGAGGAGAGAGGGGCATGACGGCTGCCCATGTCATGATTTCAATCACTGAGATGAGAGAAGACTGAACTGGGGCAGGGGCTGTGGAGGAGAGGCAGGGTGGCTGAAGAGGACAAATTAAGAAAAGGCACATGAAACTGAGGGGGCAAATCATGGGGCGGAAGGTGGAGAGGCGAGGGAGGCATCCAGGATGAGGTCCAGGACTCTGGCTTGGGGGATGACCAAACTGTTCCTGAGATAGTGCAAAAATGCAGAGGTTGGTTTTGGACATGGAAGGTTATGAGGGAGCCGGGGGACATTCAAGGGGAGGCATCTGAGAGACTGCTAGGACACAGGCCTACAGACTGCTCAGGAGAGAGGCAGAGTTGTGTCATCAGAGCCAAGGCAAGAACTAAAGCAGAGGGAAGTGAGAGGTGGGTGTGGGGGAAGGGAGGGAGGTAAGGGAGGAGAGAAGAAGGGCTAGGAAAAAGCACTGAACAGATGGGGGAGGACACGCCTGTGAAGGTCACATCTCAATGCCTGGAACCTGTGACAGTTACTATAAATGGGGGCAGGGGAAAGACTCCACAGATGTAATAAGGCTGTTAAAATGGGAGAGATTATCCTGAATAATCCAGGTGTGGGGGCTGGGGATTTAGCTCAGGGGCAAAGCGCCTGCCTGGCAAGCGCAAGGTCGTGAGTTCGGTTCCCAGTACAGGAGAAAAACAAAACAAAAAACAAAAAACAAACAAACAAACAAACAAAAATCCAGGTGTGCCTCAGATGTAACACAAGCGCTCTTTGTTTGCGGGGGGTGGGTACTCGGAATCTAACTCAGGACCTCGCACTTGCCAGGCAGGCGCTGTGCCGCTGAGCTGTATCCCTGGCCCTTGTTTGTCTTTTTTGACACAAGGTTTCACTATGCAGTTCAGGCTGGCCTTGAACTCACAGCGATCCTCCTGCCTCAGCCTCTGAATGCTGGGATTACAGGCGTGCGACACCACACTCAGCTACACAAGTGTTCTATAAGAGAGGTTGAGAAGAGGGGCACAGTGGCATATGCCTGGGATCCCAGCTACTTGGCTGGCTGGAGCTGGAGGACTGCAAGCTTCTTTCTTTCTTTCTTTCTTTCTTTTTTTTTTTTGTGATAGCACTGGGGATTGGACTTAGGGTTTTCACCTGAACTATACCCCGAGTCCCATTCATTCATTCATTCATTCATTTATTCTAAGTTATCTAGTCTGGCCTCAACAGTGTGACCCTAAGGAGGATTCCATTCATTCAGAGTTATCAAGTCTGGCCTTAACAATGTGATCCTAAGAAGGACTCCAAGTTAGAACCTGGCCTGGCTAACATGGTAAGACCTTGTGTAAATAACCAAAAAAGGCTGAGGAAGAGCTGACACACAGAGAACAGAAAGCAGTATGAAGACAGAGGAGAGACTGGCATGAGGCCGTGAGCCAGGGGTTCCAGAAGCCATCACTGGCTGGCAGAGGCAAGGAACAGGGGAGAGCTGTGCAGGACCTAGGCTTGGGGATACACTAGTATCACTCCAGTGCTACTGATTTCAGACTTCTGGCCACCCTGTTTATGTTTAAGTCCACCCAGTTTATGATAATTTATTACAGTAGCCCCAAGAAACAAATGCAGATCAGAGAATGGTGTCACAAAACCAAGGGAAAAATGTACAAGGATGGAGGGGTCAATGACATTGAGTTTTCCGAGTAATCTAGCAAGAAGAAAACTGGATGGAGTGACTGTGTTTAACTGCCAGTGGGGATAAGTCAGTGGGGACTCTAACCACAGCAATTCTGAAGGAAAAAACTAGACTGCAGTGGGTGGGAGGTAAGCAAATAAAAACAAACTAACGCGACTCTTTGGAGAAGACAGATGGTGTCTGGAAGTCAGCACAGGGCCAAGGGACAAGTTTTCTTTTGTTCAGAAAATAAAATTTAGGTTGGGAGCCTAACTCAGTGGTTGAGCACATGCTTAGCATGTGTGGGGCCCTGGGTTCCATCCCGAGCAGTGAGAAGTAAAAAAAAAAAAAAAAAATACCAATAAAACTTTATTATGAAAAACTGAAAGACACTAAAGTAGGGTAGGCTGACACCCGCCCCCCCCATGCATATACCCAGCAACCCCTTTCAACAATTACCAGTTCTTAGCTAGCAGTGCTGTTGTTTTTGTGGTACTAGGGATTGAACCCAGGGCCTCTGAGTGCAGTAACATACCCAGCCCTTTTTCATTTTTAAAAAATTTTGACACCGTCGTGCTAAATCTCTTCAGTTGCTCCGGCTAAGCTCAAATTCGTGATCCTTCTGCCTCAATCTCCCACAGAGTGAGGCGATTACTAGCATGCATCCAGCCCCAGCGGTGTTTCAGACAACTTCTCAACCACAGCTCCTCCCACATAAAATTACTTCGAAGCTATGGGTCAAATTGTAAGCTGGGTGAAAAAAAAATTTTAGATAGTGATGAGAAGACATGAGAACACGTGAAAAACGTCGAAGATGCAAGGGAAAGCAAAAGGAGATCACAGAAATGGAGCAAGGGCTTGGGGCAGACCGGATTGCGGACTGTGGGCAAGGGGAGTTAGAATGGAATGTGGAGCGGCTGGTTAAGTCTGGGAAACGCAGAGTTCGCGGGGACGGGGGAAGGGTCGCCAGGAACAATGCGAGGGCTGGCCCGGCGCAAGGGAAGGCTGTTTGTCACAGAGAGCTATCGTGAAATGAAGGGATGGCCAGAGACCGTGGGCATGTTGGCCCAGGGCGGGGCAGAGGTTTATGTTAACGTGAGAGTTAGCCTACTAAGGAAAAGGGTTAGCCTCGGGCATGGAAAGGGCGGAAGTGGGAAAAGGTTAATTTCAGGGAAGAAAATGGAGGGAATGGAGGTCAGGCCGCGATACGGGGGCGGACAACACGGACAAGTGGTGGGGCGGACAGGTGATCCAGAGAGCTGTCCCCCCCAGAAAGAGTTCCCTTTCGCGGCACGGGGGAACTATTTCTCGGTGACACCGCATCTGTACCCTCTCGCTACGACTGCGTGGTCAACATCTCACCCCCATCGGGTTCCTTCGCCGCCGCCGCCGCCGCCTCCGCCGCCTCCATCCTGAATCTGTCCGACTTGTCAACTGCCGAAGCAAGACTCGCACGCCAACCTCGACCGTCTGCCCTCAATAACCACTTCCGTCTGTGCATTCTCCAAAGGGTTGTATGCTCTCGCTGCGCCCGGGCACTAAGGTTCCGCCTTGAAGCGGACCTTCCTATGCGCATGCGTGCCTCTCTCGGGCCCCACCCTCCACAATCAGGAAGGAGAGGACCGTTAGCCTCTCCTATTTGAAGGTGGAAAGTCAGGAGACCCAAACCACGGTTTATTTGTTCGCTGCTGTTTCTCCAGCTTCTGACGTGCTTAATATGGGGGACAGATGGTCCAGTGAACACCCTCCAAGAAGTGGAGCTATCAGACTCTTGAGGTTTTGCTTTTTTTTTAGAATTCCGTTACTTTCGTTACCACCACAAGGAGCGTTTCTAAGCCTCAACTCCTGTCATCAGTCCTTGGGCGGCATGAGATGGGTGAGAATAATGATAGAACTTACCACTTTGTGTTCCCACAAACTGTGAAAACCAGAGACACGACTACCTTGGCCATGCTGCACCCCCAGCACTGTCCAGGACAGCTGAAAAGAACAGGCAACCAAAGCATACTAGTTGAGTAATGTGCACATTTGGAGGAAGAACTGTGTTCTTGATTTGCAGACAGACACGTCACCAGTGACAAATGAATGGCCAGGTCTCTGACGGACCTAGGGGCTGAGGGCTGTGCCTGCTCCAGCCTGGGTTAGAGCAGGTGTCTTTCTGGAAGGGAAGCCCAGGCTGAGACTCGATGAGCAGTTCCTTCAGAAGGCTGGCACAGATAGTTCTGATTGTGGCAAGCACTTCAGTACACTCAGGGAGTAAAACGGGTTCTAACTCGTCAGGTGTTCCTGCATTTTTAAGTCCCCAAAAGGACTTATGATCCTCAAATGAAAGAACTACTGATCTGAATCTGAAATAGGGAGTAGAGAGGTGAAAGCCTTTTAGGTCACCAGGTTGGGGCCATGCAGGGACTCATAAGCCTTATTAAACGGCTTGAGCTCCTTTGTCCTACAGGGATTGAGCCAGGGGATCAATGTAAGGGACTGGAGAGAGCTGAGAAAGTGGCTACAATAGCCCAGACACCGGCTAAGGACAGAGCCAGAACGTCCTTATTTATATTCTCATGAGATTGGATATGTGAAGGCTTTGAGGCAGGGTATTGCCACACCCCATAGGTGGGAACACTGCCATATAAAGGCCAGCAGAGGGCGCTATCGCCCAACACACGCACCTGCTGCGAAAGATCTCGACTCGAGGACCTGAGTCCTCGAAGCTCTCTTCCGGAGCAGTTACCACTTTTAGCAGCTCACTCCGGGCTCATCCATGTTCAGATGCTCCACACCAGAGTTCAAGACGAGTCAGCTCACCCCTTCCCGTTTTGTTTTGGCTTTTTGAGACAGGGTCTTGCTCTGTAGTTCAGGCTGGCCTCTTAAACTCACGGTGACTCTCACTTCAGCCTCCTGGCATGTGTCACCGCGCCAGACTCCTCCCTCGTTTTATAGGATGTGTCCTTTCACAAAGTTCAGCAGCTCTGTGAGTGGCAAGTGGGGTCTGAATTGGTCACTCCCGCACCCTGGCACTGTCTCTCCAGGGCAAGAAACAGCATGTACAGGGAATGGAAAAATTTTTTTTTTTTTTTTTTTTTTGAGATAGGGTCTCGAACTCACAATGATCCTCCTGCTCAGCCTCCTGAGTGCTGGGATTACAGGGGTGCGCCACCATGCCCGGCTTGGGAATGGAAAAATGCAGCTAGGGCGAGGTTGATGGGCCAATGGAGATGTGAATCCCACAGCTCACTCCTGTCACTTCTCCCCTCCCAACATCCTCATGCTGTCACTTTCTGATGACAGGTGTACATTCCCTGTGGAGTGAGGTCTTTGTGAACATCAGAGATAGGACTACCTTGGCCATGCCGCACCCCCAGCACTGTCCAGGACAGCTGAAAAGAACAGGCACCCAAAGCATACTAGTTGAGTAATGAAGCTCCTGGAACTCCAATTAGCGGGCCACACGGTAGGCCTGAGCTGCACAGCCAGTCAATATGCAGTCCTGGCTCTGAATAAGTCAGCCCCAGTCTATTCCATTGGTCCCACCTGTCCCTCTGCCTACAGACCTATTCTGTGCCTTCTAGAAAGATATTCCTGAAGGGACTTGGGACAGAGAGAGAAAACCACTTTAAAAAACTGTAAGCTGGGCATGGTGGCACACACCTGTACCCCAGCACTCAGGAGGCTGAGACAGGAGGATCGCTGCAAGTCTGAGGCCAGTGTGGGCTAGTGAGTTCAAGGTCAGCCTGCATTACAAAGACAGACTGGCTCTGAAAACCAAACCAAGCCAAAACAAAAAAAATACATAGTGAGACCTTGTCTCAAAAAACCAAAGCAAAACACCCCATTAGTGTATTTTAAACTGGGGCTTTAGGTTAAAGGGATATCCTCAGCACTAAAATCTTGGGGCCAGGAACACAACTCCCTCAGTAAGTGCTTAACAAACAAGTAAATCATTTCCCCTTGCAAAGGCTCCCACCCCAATTAAAGGTAAAGTGCATAACACTTCAGGGTTTCAACCCTGCTTCCTTCCTACAAGGAGGTGCCATGTCATTTATTGAAAGAAAACAAAAGAGGGCAAACATATTTCTTAGTAAGTGCAGTTTGTTAAAATCCTGTTAAAACATTTAGGTCAAGGGGAAGTAATAATCAGAGGGTCATGTAGGAAAAACTGAGATCTGGCCCCGAGAGAGCCCCCGAGAAGGTGCACTGGGGGAAACTCCGCATTCTGGAGCTTCGGAAGGAGCCCCCCACCTTTCACCCTCTCACCCGCTTAATCCCACCAGAAACTACCAACACGCCTGGAATAAAAGGTTTCAAGTTCAATAGTCACACTCTCTCCAAATACAAAAAGCAGTTACAATTCAACTGAACACAGAAGCTTGTGTGCAAAGTTACGGGGAACTGAGACATCATATAAAAAGTTAGGTTAAAGATGATTCTGTGGTTTTGTGTGTGTTTTGTTTTGAGGGTGTGGCTCTTCCCCGTCACCTGAACTCAGCAAAGAAACGGTTATTCTGACAAAGTATCAATGGTGGACTGACAGTAAAAACAGACAAGTTCTAAAAATTAAAAAAAAAAGCATAATTACCAAAAAAATATGTCACTGCTCCCTCCCTCTGCATTTTTTAAAACTTTTTTTAAAAAAGTTTTTGATTTTGTTTTTAATCTTGAAAAGTAGACAGTAAAACAGCTCCTGGAAGAATTTACAACCAACTGCATGAGGGTCTGGGAAGCTGAGGGACTAGAGCAGGGTTGGGAGGACTGAACAGGAGAAGGTCTTCCCTTCAGTCACTGTGGCCTCACCATGTGATGAAGGGAGAGAGGGGCTCTTTAGTCAAAATGTGGAGAAGGAAGAGGGAGAGGAGGGGGGAAGTGAAGGGACAGACAGAAAATAAAAGCTCATTGTGGCCTGTTTAAATCCAGAGAAAAATGCCTGGCCTGTGTGTGGGAAGAAGCCCCTCAGACGGGAGGCAGTGGGCCGAAGGGAAGCAGCCCCGGGATGACCCCAACCCCAGCACCACAGGACCCAGTGGGGGTAGAGGAGGGGCCAAGGTAGGCGCTGGTGGAGGAAGCCGGCAGGGGCCTCCAGGAGCCTCTGGACACACTGGCTACTGTGTGCTTGCGCCACCCTGTGTGCTGCCGGAGTAGCTCCCATAGTCGTAGTTCCCGTAGTACGGTGGCCACTGGCCCTGGTTCTGATAGTACTGGTTCCATTGCTGAGCATACTGTGGAGAGAGACCAAGAGCACAAAGTTGTCCTCTATCCATTCCACATTTAATTCCTCCCTGGCCCATCCTTGTCTAGGGCAGAGATGGGTGACAACCATGGACATTTGGGTCTACTGAGAGAGAAATTAAGGTACCTCAGAAGGACAATTGGCTGACCTGATGCCAAATGTAAGGCCATTTAGAAACTGCAGCACAGGTCTTCTGGCTTGCCAACACAGAGCCCTTTCAGGTATCATATTCCAAATCAAAATAAAAAAAATAAGCTGGGCGTGGTGGCGCACGCCTGTAATCCCAGCACTCGGGAGGCTGAGGCAGGAGGATCATTGCGAGTTCGAGGCCAGCCTGGGCTACAAAGTGAGCTCAAGGTCAGCCTGAACTGCATGGCAAGACCCTGTCTCAAAAAGAAAAGAAAAGAAAAAACAAACAAACAAAAAAAACCCACCAGGTATGGTGGCCTGGGTTTGGTGCCCCCTGGCCATGGTGCTGAAGCAGGATTTGGAAACCCTGCCCTGCCGGCCCCTCCGTTTTGCTCAGTGCACCACAGACAAGACAGCAGTTGTTTAAAAACCAGTGCAAGCCAGGCTAGATCACCCTAATGCCAGCGTGGAAATACAAACTCCAGAAGGGTCCCTGAAAATCTCCCCCGTTCCACCAGTGCCTTGCTTGTCACCTACCTGCTGATACTGGTTATAGCTGGGCTGGGGGTAGGTCTGTGCAGTAGGGGGCGGTGGAGGGGTATAGGGGGCCGGGTTGTAGCCACCGTAGCTTCCGTAGTTGTAGGCAGGTGGTGGTGGAGGTGGAGGCGGTGGGGCTGTGTAGCCCTGGCTGTAACCTCCCTGGTTGTAGGGTGGCTGGCTGTAACTCGGCTGGAAAATGGAGAGAAAGACAACTTTGTGAAAGAGCCTGCTTACAGCTGGGAAGGAGAAAGGGCCTTTGTAAGCAGTTAGCCCACAGAAGTTCTTCCGTGGTGGAGGCTGTTTGGTACAAGGAGGTGAGCCAGGTCTGACATGGCAGGACAAAGTAGGTTGAAAGGAAAGCCATGGGATGACAGTCTGGACTCTAATCTCAGCTGAGACACCAGGGGAGGAAGACACATGGAATCTCTTAGAAAAAAATTTTTTTGGCAGGGCTAGGGTTCAAATCCAGGGTCTCAAGCGTGCTAGGCAAGCACTGTATCACTGAGCTACACACCCAGCCCCTCAGTTTCATTTTCTGTAAAATGAGAATCACAACAAACTTTCTGACTGTATTCAAAGCTTTTGTGTACCAAACACTAGGCACTTAATAAATGGTGGTAGCTGTCACTGAACATCTGCTAAGAAAAAACAAACAAACAGTGGTGACACTCTGCTAAGTGCTTTTCATGTAGTCTGTACTACAGACTCATTTAATTTGTTAGGGTTTAGATCCAGCACCCACCCCAGCGCTGCAACATGTGCTCACAGGTGGGGCGTTAAAGGTGAGTGGATTATGGGGACCTGTTACTGGGCACATGCCTACAAGTGTTTATGTCCCTGGCTCCTGCCTTCATTCTCTGCTTTCTCCATGTGCCATGAAGTGAGCAGATGTGAGCAGCTCTCCTCTGCCACGTGGCCCTGGTTGGAGCCAGCTGACTGGACTGCAGCCATGAGCCAAAATAATGTATCTTTCCTGTCTTCTTTTTCTTTTTGTTTTTCTTCCGGTACCGGGAATTGAACTCACGACCTTGCGCTTGCCAGGCAGGCGCTCTGCTGCTGAGCTAAATCCCCAGCACCTCTCTCTCGTTTTCAAGTTGTATATTTTAGCTGTTAATCTCTCAGCAATGAAAAATGACTTACGATCCATGTCACCTCTTAGGGTAGGTTCTATTAGCTCCACTGTAGAGATGGAACCCAAGGCTTAAGGTGAAATCATTGAGCCAAGGCCATACAATTAAAAAGAATTGACCTCTGGATTTTCCTACTTATAGAGCCTTAACTACTAAGCTACAGTGCCACCTGACTCTCACAACAAACCTCAGAAATGAGTTCCACTAATACCTTTAGTTCTTTAAAGGGAAAATGAGGCCCGTAAGGCTGAAGCTGATTTTCAGCATCACAAAACCTAGAGATTTATGAGGCTGGTGGTTTGAAGTTGTGTCTACCCAACTCTTGCGCTAGTACATTTTCTGGGTAGATCAGAGTCTGGCAAACACCAATGTGGTAGCTGCTCCCAGGCCTAGCATATGGAAGGTGCTTAGGAAATGGATGCATGACAAATGAGATTGCTTTGGCTAGCAGATATATACCACAGCCCCAGTAATAACTCTGCAAGACCTGGAATGCAGCCCAGATCTGCTCAGGGGTGAACCTCTTGGTGGAGAAGGCAGGTCCTGAGTTTGGACCCCTGGTCTCCAATCTGAGGACAAGCAAACAGTCCCTTTCAGCATGGATTAAGAGGTGACTGCAACCGAGTGCTTTATTGGGGATCCAGCTGAGGCCAGCAACACAGCCAAGACATACGTACCTGTGCTAGAGGTACTGAAGCTGACAACCTACGCCTGGGGTCAGGGGAGGAGGGAAGGTTTTAGGCATGGCCAATTCATTTCTGGGTTTAGAGGTATCTGGCAATTCTAGGGTCCATCTGGAAGGGCTACCAAGGAGAATGAAGGGCAAACAGAACCAAAGCATGTGTTAGTGATCGCCTTAGACCTGCTTCCTCTCCCTCGCTCAGGTTTAAGAACACAGATGTGCACATCTGAGTGCAAATGTATGCACACGCCCTCACCTGTGGAGGACTGTAGCTGCTGACAGTGGGGGTGCTGGTATTGGCGCCTGAGCCAGGGATGTTGCTGTTCTTGTTGTAGCTGCTGGCCCCTGGGGGGTTCCGAGCAGGGCTGTAGCTGGGTGGTGGCGGCGGCTGCTGAGGTGGTGGCTGTGGCGGCGGCGGCTGCTGTGGTGGTGGCTGCTGCTGGGGGGCCCGGCTGTAGCTGCCTCGGTTGTTAGAGTTGTTGTTATCCCGGCTGTTGTTACCCCAGCGGTTCTGGTTGTAGCCACCGCCTCCACTGCGGTTGAAACCTGCATTGTAGAAATCCAGATGAGAGGCCCCATCATTCTCAGCAGGCAACCTCCTTATGACTGCTAGGGCCACACTGCAAGGCCAGGCGCAGAGCAGGAGCTCAGTTAAAGTGAACAAATAAAATACAACTTCTGGGCTTCATCAGACCCCCGAGACTCTGCCTTGTCCCACCCTGACAATTCTAGGTCATCACTATCTGCTGACAGGTTTGTTTCATCCACTGGACTGGAAGCCTGGGCAGGCAGGGGTCAAGGTTAAGTTTCTATTGTGTCCGACCATCTCAAGAATTGTTCATCAAGGGGCTGGGGATTTAGCTCAGCGGCAAAAGCGCCTGCCTGGCAAGCGCAAGGTCGTGAGTTTGGTTCCCGGTACCGGAGAAAAACCAAAAAAAAAAAAAAGAATTGTTCATCAAACTAGAAAGAGATGTTAAGCATTGGGCAGACAGCACAAGTCAGCTCTGGTCCTCTTCAAGTGTGGCCAAGTAGGATGCCCACTCCTGAGCCTCTGATGATTTCTGGGCCCTGAACTCTCTCCCCTGGCCAGCTCCTACTGGACCTGAGGCTCTAAGCTTAGGTATCAGTACCTCAGGAGGCCTTTCCTGAGCCCTGCTGCCTCCTACAGGCTGCCAGGGTTCACCTGAGGTCAGAGATCCCCGAGCTATCCCATTAAGATATTTGGGTCATGGCTGTGTCCCCAGAACTACCCAGCACATGACTGGTACAGTGGGGCCCAGGACATGTTTATTGAATTAGGAACACTTTACTTCAGAGACAGTAGCATTTATTAAGAACTTGGGCTTTAGATCATTTGAATCCAAGCTCTAGATTTAGCTGGGTGACCTTGGACACATTAACTTCTCTAAGGCTATTTCTCCATTCCTTTTAAAACCAAGAACCAATCCTAACATTTGCCTTGTGCCACGTCCTGAGGTGGGCCCCAGGACTCCTCTTCCAAAGTACCTCATGGTCAGACAAGGGAAGGTCTACAAAAATTGACAGCACTGTGACATGTGAATGGACAAAGGGTTTCAGTAGCAAGGCCAGGAGAACGGGGTAGAGGGAGAGCTTCTTTGAAGTCCCAAGTCTGACAGTGCCCAGTTCTCTACCAGAGTTCAGTCCACAGCTGGAGCTCAGTAAGCTTCAGCACTGAATGAATAGGAGTCAAAGCTCAACCCCAACCCAGGGGAGAGCTGTATTACATGTCTTACCTCCTCGGTAGTTGCTTCCTCCACCAGTTCCCCCTCCTCGATTCTGGAAGCCACCACGGTTGCCTCCAGGGGGACCTCGGTTGTCATAGCGCTGGAAACCACCGCCACCCCCACGGCCCCGGAAGCCACCTCCTCGGTTGTCAAAGCGCTTTTCAGGGGGTGGCCCAGCCTTGCGGCCTTCCTCATTGTACTGCCTCACCAGCTTGTCTGCTTCCTCCCGCTGAAGCTCAATGAACAGAACCTCATCCAGGAAGTCACCTACATCAGGCAGCGTGAAGTTGGCTAGGAAGAAGTGAAAAAGGGACAGGTCAGTATCTTGAGGTCTGGTCTCTTCTACTCCCCCAACACTGGCATCTATCTTAGATACAGTGAATAGAGTAATGAATGAAAGAAGCCTGGGTCCCAATGACTCAGATTCTCCGATAATTGTCAGGGACTAACAAAGACCCTTTCTTGAAGACTACGCCCCACCTAAGCATGGTGTTTAGTTCCCTCCACCCTCACGCCAGCGAGCAGGTCAGGCAGGTGAAACACAACCCTATTTGCACAGAAGAGCAGACAGGCTCGCCCACAAACAGCTCAGCCAGTGGGTGTTAGAGGCAGGTGATGGTGCAGGACTTTCATCTCCACTCTTCCACTTCCTTTTACCCCACGCACCCTGCCACAGAGCCAGATAGACAAGAGGCTTGGCCATTCTTAGCTTCAGGAGACGGAAAAGGGACAAAGCAGAAGCAAAGAGAGCAAGGTCACACAAAGCAAATAATCGGGGATCTAGTAGGGACATGATGAGTAAAGGCCCTTTCTCATAAGGACCTGTTGAGATGGCTCTCTGGGAGCCACTCACTTCCTACCTTTCATTTCTAAAACCGCATGATCTGGGACATCCTTCCCCTCCTCGTCAGTTCGCTTTATTGTTCGGTCTTTCAGGTCCTCGTCAGTGGGACAAATTACAATAGCTTTGCGCTGGAAACCTTCAAATGGTCTCATTTTTCGTCTCTGGGCTGACCCATAAACATTTGTCTAGGGGTAGGTAACAGGAGAGACAAGAGATGGTACATTAAGAGTTTTCTTTTAAGGAATATTATGTAGGCCACGGATGGGAAAAGCATACTAGTGCTTCTTGTAAGCAGAGACTCCAGAAACTGCTCTGCCTCTGTTCGTTTTTGGGAGGGTGTGTGTGTGTACCAGGAATCAAACTCAGGACCTCACGCTTGCCAGGCAGGCACTGTACCACTGAGCTAAATCCCCAGCTCCTTTCCCTCACTTTGATGATTGTTTTATCGGCTCTCAAAAATGCAGTAACTTACGAAAAGTGGCTGCTGACAGGCCCAGGGCAAGGGATTCCTTACCAGCTGGGCTTCGCTCTTTAATTCAGTTAGTTCTCAGAACTGCACTTTACAAGTTTTTTTCCTTATCTTTTAAATAAATTTTTGGTGCTGAGGACCAAACCCAATAGCCTCACAGCAAATATTCTACCACTGAGCTAAATGCATTTTCCCTATTTTATAAGTAATACACAGTGGGTAAAAAATTAACAGTATAAGGTGCAAAATTCAGAGCAAGAATCTCTCCCTGCTTAGTACTAGTCCTACTTCTTGGCTATAACTTGGACTAAATTTGTGAAGCTCCTTTTTTCTAAAATGCTTCTGCAGTTTTATAGTACACAAGGGACAGGCAAATGAACCAGCCCCTTTGGACAGCTGGGTGGAATGTTTTCCACAACACTATGGTTTTTCATCTCCTTTGTCCTTCTGAAACATCAACTCAGCCATACGCTTCTAGCCATGGAGGCTGTGCTTTTGGTAAATTCAAGTTGGTACTCCTGTGGTTTCCCTTCCTCCATGGCAGGCAAGTATCTCCTAGGTGGGCGCTGGCATGGAAAGCTGCCCTACATGTGTATGCAACCGGGCAGAAGAAACAACAGCTTCCTCTGACCAAGTATCTCCAATGTGCCAAGGTTCTCTGGGATGCCATCCATGTCTGCTGGACTGCAGGGCTCCATGGACTTGGCCTGTGCATCTACATTACTCGGCTACTACTGAAAAAGTTAGCAGCTCAATGCCCCCTTGAGACTTCTTGAGCATGAACCACTCTGGAGAAGAGTCCAGGCACCTATATGGGTATCTTCTCTCTTCAAGATCAGGAACTTTAGAGCGAGGGGCAAGTTCTTCATTGTATCTAAACGACTACAGTGGCTCTAACAGGGAGAAGCTGCAGAGGGGATGGGCAGTCTATAAAGGGGCACAAAGAAATCAACAACAGAAAATGTATTCTTAGGACAGAGCTTGGCAGGGTAGAACCCTAGCTATAGCTAGGTTGAAGTTGTGGGGTAGACACATACTCACTCTGGCGGATGAGGGCTGAGCAGATGACCAGAGCAAACGACAAAGTGTGAGGAATGACGCAAGTGGGGGCTGTGCACTGACTTCTGGGTATGAGAAAACATGACGACACAAAGTGCAGGGAGAGAGCCTGGCAGAGCTTAGCTCTACTGTGATCTGGCCTTGTCACACCTATGTGGCCCTGGGCTCATGAGTTCCACCTATAGCCTGAGACAGCTTCTCTGCAAAAGCAATTTACTAGGTATTTACTGAGTATCAAGCCCTGAAAAGAGAAAACAGCATGAATGTGTTATAGTTACAGTGAAGAATGAATAAGTAAAAGCCTTTGTTTTAGCCTGGGGCCTGACTTGTAGCCAGCACTGAACTGAGGTGAGCAACCACTGACACGGGCATCACTAGGCTGAGATGCTGTGAGTATTTACACCGTGATATTAACTTGAAGCAACCCAGACTAATAGGCAAGGTTAAGCTGCAGCGATTTTCCAAATGAAAAGGCAGGCACAGTGAGGTAGGATGTAAAGAACACAGGCTCTGGGGAAGAAACTTAGGTTGAAATCTCCGCTGCGTCCTTTACTGTTCTGTGGGTCTGTAGATGTGTTCCCCTTACAGTCTTGCTCCTTGGATTTCTTCGCTGAAAGACAAGGATCATGTTACCCTCCTCCTGGCTCTGGGAGGATTTGCAGATGTGAGAATCTTTGGAATGTGTGGCAGGGAAAGAAGTCAACGCACAGCATGGATCTGAAATAAGGTCAACAGGACTGACATTATCCTAGGAGTGGCTCCCAATGGAAAGTACCAGGGAAAATTAAGTCTGAGGAAAAGTTGAAGTACAAGGATGCAGGCACAGACCTGTGGGAGATCTGGGCTGCGGGTGCAGCAGTTCTCTACACCAACCATGTTCCCTGGTTCTCACATGCATGCCAGGGAATGGGTAGGAAGTGAGTGGTAGGTACACACTATTACTAGCCCTTGAACCACAAATGGTTTTTAAAGCCCTAGGTTTACAGGGTAAAACCCAACTACTTTCCCTTGACCCTATTCTTAAAAACAAAGCAGAAGCAGCATCCAATCTTAAGCAGACACAATTTGGATTCCTCCAGCTAAGTAAGTTTTCTCTTGACATAAAAGCCAGAATAAGTAATTGCCAGGGTGAATGAAAGCTCAGATCATTCTGCTGACAGTTCAGTCCTTTCCATTTGATTTCCAGAAACCCCTGTACTATTAGGACCTTTCTGCACCTTGGGGTCATGGAAAAACACATCTGGAGGTTTTTGAGTGGCAGGCCTGCCTTGTCAATGCTCCAAATGTGGGAACAGAGAATAGAGAGAATATGTACCTTCATAGGATGGGAGCAATGGGGAGGAGCAGACTGGACTCATCAATAGCTGTCCTTTGTACCGGGATGAGGCTCTACTCAGAACCAGCTTCTCTGATGCTCTGAGCTGAGCTAAGAAGCCTGTCCCATGACAACTGTTACGAATGCCCCTCCCCTGCTTACTCTGGCTTGGAGAAAAGCAGTGTCTAAACTTCTCCAGCAGAAATGCAAATGCTTGGTTTTCCTGGAGGAAAGGGAGTCTGCTAGTGGCTGTTACCACAGCAAACACAGTGAGGTCAGGGCCCCAGGCCAGCCCAACACTGCTGTGGTCACTGGGGATGGCTGGTGGCTGTTGCTAGGAGACAGGAACAACAGCGAGGTCAGCTTTTCCAGCCGTGTGGGTTCTCTGCCCAGCTCCTGCTCCTCCAGGTCCCACCCTGCTTGAAGATGTCAAGTCTAAGAGAGGTCTAGGCTGTCTGTGTTTCCTGCCTTCTGACCACCCCAACTCCAAAGATGTAGGCAGAATAGGAGTCAGGTTTTTCGAGAAGCTGCAGCCCTAGTTTTGGCTGTGACAATATGAAGAAGTGGGGAGGACACAGAAGGCATAGATTATGCCTTCTGCTGTTATCCTGAGCTCTCCAAAAGGTGACTCTGCCTGGTCAACTCTCACTTGTCACAGCTCACCAGGGCCAGGCTGGCAGCAGGTGAAACCTGGCAGGACCCCAAAGGGACAAATTTAAGGCTGGTGAGGAAGAAGCTTACTTTGCATTCAGTCCCGTGAACCCCAGTGGAAGGAACCACACGTGTAGAAAGAGAACTGGACAGTGTCAGGAATGGACAGGCTTGAGGCTCTGGGGATGGCAGGGGAGAAACAAGGAAGCTTCGTTTTTTCCCATGCCTGCCAGTAAGAGGCAGTCTACTCTGGGCCTTCACTCTAGCCCTGGGTTTGTGACCCTGATAACAGGGAAATAAGAAGGACTAGAACCACTGGTTCTGAAGGTGAGACCTGGTTGGCAAAGCCATCACATTTAGCCCAGATTCTGATCAATGTCTAAGCAGGCCTATTAAAGGCACTTTTGGTCCACAGCTGCTATCTCAGGGTGGTCTGGAAAATGTGGCCATGAAGAGACTCTGAAGCCTCCAGGTGGGCTACTTTGTCACCACACAGAGAACCAGGTCCTGGTCTCTTCTGCATTTCAACACCCTGTGTTAGCCTTGAGAGAGGCCAGCAATGTTCTCCTTTCAGAGGCTTCCTACCTGTAACCCACCTGAGGCAATGTGGCTCTCTACTTCTCTTCCGTCTGTCTGTCTCTCCTCTTTTTTCTTTTTCTTTTTTTGTCTTTTAAGACAGGGTCTCGCTATGCAGTTCAGGCTGGCCTTGAACTCACTTTGTAGCCCAGGCTGGTCTCCAACTCACAACGATCCTCCTGCCTCAGCCTCCTAGGCGCGGGGATTACAGGTGTGCACCACCACAGCCAGCTCTGCATCCTCTTAATAACCAAGCAAATTTAGTCATATCCCTCCCTAATGAAAATGATTATGGCTTCAGAATGGCTTTAAAACAAAGCTTCAACTCTTTTTTTATCATGTTCCCTTCTGCGGCCCAGACAACCCAGCTCCTGAAAGCTTTTTTTTAAGTTCCCACCAAAGCCCCAGTCAGTATGGGTCTGGCCATGTGGTAGTCAGCGGAGCTGTGTTCTTCCAGTGCAGTGACTGCCTGACTTATGAGGCCTGTTTCCCCTGGTCACCCTCTTTTTTCCTCCTAATGTTCTAGATGTGTCCTTTGGATGCCCACATGATAGGAAGAGGCTGTTCAGCCCATCATGGAATGCTGGTTGATGCCCCAACACACCTGTGCCCAATGAGACACATCCTAGGGGACCAGACAAAGGTAGAATTCTGGCCACACAGTCCCACTAGCTTGTGCAGGGATAAGGCTCCTTCCTTCGTGAGAGTGGACACTGAAAGGTCCACCTACCTAACAGGAGGCCTGGTCAACGTAGACGTCTAACCACTTAGAGAAAGCTGGGCTTGGGCAGAGCTTCAGAAGTTACAGGGATTTTGCTATAGTACTGGCCTCCCCTTTGGATGTTCCATCTAGCTCAGGAGATGGTCTTGCACAAACTTATTCCTCAATGGCAAAGCTGGTAGTGTGGGAAGTGCCAGGATGTGGCCATGGGCCTTGCTCAGAATGTCCTACACATACACATACACACACATACCCCTCTCTCACCCTGTCTCATATCCAGAGTTTCTCAGAACCTACTTTTAGGGATAAACTCAAAAAGGTCAAATCACTGGCTTTAGACCTCCTTCCAGGCCTGAGGAACCAATACATTCTAGCCCCAACTCTGTCCTCAGATTAACCAGAAAACCTTTCTCCTCACTTTAACACTTAGGTTCTCTGCCTTACTGTTGGTCTGGATCACACTGCCTGACCTGCATGTCTCTTTACTAGGAGGCCAGCAGCCCCGAGGACCCCGCGGTGCAGCTCCAGCCAGGGCCCTGAACAAGGCAGCACCAGCTAAGAAAGCTGACAGTGAACCTTTACAGCTCTCAGCTCCTCTGTGCCTCACGGAGGTATGCAGAGCTGAAAGCCCACAGGCCTCCTGCCCAGGGATGTTAGACAATCTACTCCTAACTATCATCCTCCTGGGACACATATTTGAAATGGGTTCCACAGCTGATTTAACGAGCAAACCAAGCAAAAGACAGGCATGAAATTCTGCTGGGGAATCTAATACCAATACTACTGTTGGGCCTTTCAGGACTCTGAGTCCAACTGGGGCCAAGTCAGAAAAATTCCTCAATATCCTGACATGGAAAATGGAGCAAAGTAAGGCTAAGAGTTTAAAATAAACATTATTGGTGGGGCTGAGATGGAGAAAAACCATGGGTAGCTTTTGGACTGTCCTCCACTGCTCAACTTTTCTGTGCAGAATTCCACTGTAGTACCGGGGAATTCCGTTCTGACAAGCCAATCACCGCCACAAATCACCAGCTCTGCTCTTATCCAGACCCTTCTGAAGTGAGGTACAAGTACCCGGTGCTATGTGTACGGAAAGGATGTCAGTAAAGTTGCAGGTAGAGTATTACTTGGTTTACATACTTGCTTACTCAGTTTCTTTTACTTTTTTGACTTTTAAGATAGGGTCTTGCTAAGTAGTTCAGCCTGGCTTCAAACTTGAGGTGATCCTCCTGCCTCAGCTTCCCAAGTGCTGGGATTATAGGCTTGAGCCACCACACCTGGCACTCAGGTTGGTAAGAAAGCACAAATTGAAGGCCTCATAATCCACAAATGCAGAAAATAAGGAAATAGCCTTTACTGTTTGAGGAAGCCTTCAGGACAAATGTCAACTATGACATGGAAAAGTAACAAACATGTAGAACTCAATACTCTGAGACAGGGACCCTTAACCATTTTGGACCACTCATCTTTTTAAGAATACTGAAAACCACAGTCTACATTTCCATACAAACTCAAAACTGCCTGGCTTTAAAACAAACAAACAAACAACAACAAAGCTACTGTATAAGCATAGGACATTCTATATTCAATTTCAAAGGTTCCTAGATGCTGACATTAAGAACCCCATCCTTAACTGAAAGGCCAGTATGAAGTATGTGGCTTAGATATGTAGTTCCTATTAATAAAACCTTGCTGAGAGAAGCTGACTACACCTATTCTGCTGAGTAACAATCATCACCAGCTGCTGTGTGCCAGGTCTTGTGTAGGCCTGGGGGATCATTATGATCCACAGTCTACAGAGCAAGGGAGGAGATTCAGAGGATAAAGTCAGACGCCCACAAGGACACTGCTAGGAAGTAGCTAAGACTCAAGCCCTAGTTTGCTGGATTTAGAGATCTATGTCTCTTCTGTTTTGCGAAGTAGCACTCACCTGACAATGAACTAACAGGCTTGGATTGTGGACCCAAAGCCCACCACCCTAAGGGCAATGAGCTGTGTGAAGAATCTATAACCACATCTTTCTAACCAATACTACAGTTGATGAGCATTATATGGAAAAGAGAAAAGGACCAGAGCCCAGGCATCCAACAGGTCATCTCCCCTCTCCTGAGGACTTAACTGTCACCCGTCAGTACCTGATCTAGGATATAGTTGCGTTTCTTGCGGGCAGCAATCTGGATGAGGCGGTTGAGGCACTGGGTGGCCTGCTGGATCAGGACATCCCAGCGGCCAGCATAGTTCCGCTGCCGGCGCAGGCCCATTACCTGTGGGCAGGAGGTGGTGAGGAGTGAGTGGTACTCGGTAAAAGGCAGCATCTAGCGGGTGGGGGGAAGACAGGGAGAGTCCAAGGGTCATCCTTACCCGCATCTTATCCATAATAGCATTGGTACCCAGGATGTTGTACTTCTTGGAAGGATTGGAAGCTGCATGTTTGATGGCCCATGTGGTCTTGCCAGCAGCAGGCAGGCCCACCATCATCAGAATCTACAATAACAGGACAGGAAAGGGGCGCTATGAAATAGCAGTTGCACTGGTGGCATGGTACCACCCTGGTTTGCTGCTGGCCACAATGGTGACTCATGGTTGCCTCTGGAAAATGAAGCTCTAACAGCATCTATCTCTCAGAGTTGTTGTTGGGATTCAAAGACTTGAGGCTTTATCAAAAGTGTGAGTACTAAATTTAATGCTTCTATTAGCAATTACATTTTTGTTCAAGAATTGAACAACCTCTGAGAGAGAAAAACACAGGGAGGGGCATGAACTGAGATGGTTCATGGAGGGTATGAAAAGTGGTACAACCTTCCTATTCTCTGAAATGCTAACCTAAGTGTATACATAGCTTATAGATTACGTTAAATCAATATACTAGAGTTTGGCAAACACTAGTTGTGAACAAATGCTTGTCAAGGGGAATGATCAGTTTGTGGGAACTTTAAAATTATGTTCAAAGCCAACTGTGGTGGCACAGGCCTGTAGTTTCACCTACTCAGATCCTCAGGCAGGAGGATCACTTAAGCCCGGAGTTCAAGGTCATCCTAGGCAACACAGACACCAACTCAAAAAACAGAAACAAAACCAAAAAAGCAGCTGGGTGTGGTGGTGTGTGCCTGTAATCCCAGCACTCAGGAGGCTGAGGCAGGAGGATCTTTTGAGTTTGAGGCCAGCCTGGGCTACAAAGTGAGTTCAAGGCCAGCCTGAACTGCACAGCAAGACCCTATCTCAAAAAGACAGAGAACGAAACAAAAAAACCCAAAAAAGATAAAACCAAAAAAACTCAGGTTTTTATGTAGTGTGATGAAGCACATAAAGTAATATTAAGCAAAAAAGGCAGGTCATCAGACTGCTCTATCTTAAGATCTAAATTATGAGTATGCATTATACACATGAAGCACTAATGGAAAAGAACAAGACCAACTCCAAAATCCTCCAAGTAAATTTATCTGCTGACAGAGGAATTATGGGAAATTCTAATTTAATTTCCTCTGTATTTCTTACTTTTCTATAATGAACATAAACCACTGAATAGAGGTTACCAATACAGCTACTAGAGTCAAAGGCCATTTTGTCTTTTTTTATTTTTAGCTAGCCCTGCGTGGGAGGACAACTGCTCAATCTCCCCAAGAACACTGGGTGGCAGAGCACACTTATCAGGAAGTACCTGGAGTCCCTATCTGCTGCAAGGAAAGCCTCCTTTCCCCACACTTTGGCCTCACTCAGGAGCAGAGCGGCTACTTCCTGTTGGAACCTTTCTAAGACTCGGGCAGACTCCACTTGCTCCTCTCTTTTTGGCCTAAGTGCCACACCAACACCGCTCACCTCACTCACAGCAACATTTAACTGATCCAGCCCTGAGAACTGAGACAAAAAGGTCACTTGACCCCAAGATTACCCATGCTGTGAGTTCTTCTTTCACCACACCTAGTCTCCTGAGGACATCAGCATGTCCTCAGGAGAAGGGAGGAGACCTTGGCAGCAAGGCACCGCTGGAGAAGCAGCTATTAATTCAGACTAAATGATAAAGCAGTCTCCTTACCTCACACTCTGCCTTGCTCTTTGGTCCAACAGTGCCCCGGATCCGCTCACTGAGGGGAAGGTGCTGGATGAAAGTAAACCCTGGGAGGACAGAACAGTAGGGTTCTGCCCTCTGTCCAAAGTTGAACTCTACAGCACAATTCTTCACCAGAACATGAGGGTAGAGGGCCTGACCCCCCAAGGCTTCCTTCTGGATTCGGAAGGCAATGCCCATCCACTTCCCATTCTTGGTAAAGGAAAGCTCCACATCATTTCCACATTCGAAGTCCTAGGAGAGAAAGTCAAAGGATAGTAATTGCCAATTCTTAGCTTAAAGTACTAGGGGCCACAAGCCTAGAGGGTATATGCAGGAAGTGGAAATACAGCCAGCTTTCTAGACTTGAGTGCATCCCTCCTCAACATCCAGGCAAGCTGGGCAGTATAAGGGAACAGCTCAGAAAATGTCCAGCTCAAATCCCTCCCTACCTAAGACCTGGAAGCTGGTGGATGTGACATAAATCATTTTTAAAAGTTCCAAGAATTTCGTGCCAACCAGAGACAAAGACAAAGGAAAAGACAATCCTGCCTGTCGTCAAAACTGACAAGGGTGGTTTATAAAGGTAAGAGATGAAGGAAAGCCAGAAGAGGGCCTTTTTAAAGCTATCTCCAGCTCTACATCTGTTTGCTTAACACACATTCCATGAGTTTCTACGCTTCCCAGTACACGTCTGTGGCAATCTGGGGCCCACGGAGCCCGGAGATCAGTGTGGAGCCAGACAACAATAATGTTTATCAAAATTCAGTAAGACCTGCCAGGTGCAAGTTTCTCTAAGGAATTTAGTCCTGAACAATAAATGCAAGGAGAGCAATCTGTGTACAAAAAGTACTCCATGTGTATAAACTTGGTGGCCAAGAGAATCTAGGGTCAGACAGGCTGAAACAAAGGATGGAGGGAAAAGTAACTTCAAGTATAGCTGAGAGCCATAGGAGGCCATGTACATTCATTCCACAACTTTTGAGTCACTGAAGTTTAATGGGTCCTGTTTCAGAAGACAGTCTGCTTTACCATTTACTAATTTTGTGTGTGAATTATTTTATCTTATTTCCTATTACATACAGAGCTGTTCTTAGGATTACGCTGGTTAGTACTCAATACAGAACGTGCTCACCAGGAATGTGAACTACCACTACAAGCTGCCAGGCAAGGAGTCATGGCCCGACCTCAGCATGTAAGGTGCTCTCCAAATCACCTCGGGAGTTTGGACTTGATGCTGACGGCAGAGGAGACTTCTGACTTGTTTTGTTTGGGGAATGGCCTGGTCTAAATTGTTTCAGGAGATCAACTTAGTTGCAGAGTAAAGGTTTATAGTTATGGAGTCTCAAAATGGGATGGGACAGCAGATCAAAGCAAAACACAAGGTCCAAGCTGGGCATAGTGGCATACGCCTGTAATCCCAGAACCTAGGAGGCTGAGGCAGGAAGACTGCCAAGTTTGAGGCTAGCCTGTTATACAATAGTGAGACCTTGTCACTCACAAACAAACACCCAGTTTCTGACCTAAGAGTTCAATATGTAGTATTTTCTCTCTTGATAGGGAGACCGCCTTGGGACTTGCCCTTTAAAGAGCAGTGGAAGGATCTCCTGAGAAGCTTCCTCATTCTTCTCCTTAGCACTCTCGCGGTGTAGCACTATATCAGAAATCTCATGTCCACGCACCCCTCTACCCCTGCCTTCCAGCACCCAGGGCCTCATACATGCTAGGTAAGTGCTCAAGAACTGAGCCACACCCCCAGCTTTCCATTCTATGCATACAAGTCTAGACCACACAGACCAGAGATGCCAACACTGGCCAGACCGAATCCTGCCCAGGCTGCAGTGCAGTCCCTCCATGTCTTTCCACGTGAGCATGAGTGGATCCAGTCACCTCGGCTCTGACATGGAAATGAACACTGTGGGTGTCAGTCTGCCTTGTGGCCACCAGCCTTATTACAGGAACCTAACTTACCATACCACACAGAAAACTAAATCTGCACCCTCAACTAACAAAACCACCACCCACAGAGCCATCTGTCTAAGAGGCAATGGTAGATGGGTGGCTCCTGCTGCAACATTTCTATACCAATGTGAACCTAAAGCCCCAAATTTCTGAAGCCAGAATTACTCCGTGTCCTGTTTTTACAGCCTCATCTCTTATCCCTCTTTGTGTCCCCTAGACTCCAAGTATTTTATTCCTTACAGTTTGCTGAAAGGAGTTATCCTCTTCTCTCCACCCAAAAAACCATCTTTCCCTTTTTAAGTGAGAATACAAGAGCTAACACAAATGATCCCTTCTGGTTCCCTCTGACCAATGACTTTCACACCTTCTCCAGCCTCCCACTCTGAGCCTTTATAAATTTGTGGCATCCTCTAATCAAAAGAAATTGTACATAGAATCTTAAAACTGGAAGTAGAAATGACCTGGTAGAAAAAAGTGGGAGATTCTGCCCTGCCGCACACCCAAAGAACCTCCTGCTTTGGGAAAGACTGCCATATACTGATTTCTACAACAATACAAAGATAGCTGGGCACAGGGGCATACACCTGCAACCCAAGCATTCTGGGCAGCCGAGGCAGCAAGACTACAAGTTGGAGCCTGGCCCAGGCAACTTAGGGAAGTCTTGCCTCAAAATAAAGAATAAAAAGGGCATGGGATATAGCTTAAGTATGAAGAACCTGGGTTTAATTCCTAGTGTCAGGAAAAAGAGAAGTCTCTAAAGAGGGTATGTGAAAGGGAGATGGCAGAGAAGGTCTGACACCTTCTATATTCATAAACTGACTTTTCAAAAAAGGTTTCTAGTCAAGCTAATCCTGTATCATTTGTGTGAGCCACAAAAGATGGCAGGATTACTGTTAAATGGAAAAACGGTAAGGTTTAGATGACTCTGTAGGGTATAAACCTGTTTAATTTTTATTTAGAGAAAGTCTTATTAGGTATTATTTCAATGTTAAATTTATTAACTGTACTGTGGCTAATAGTTTTATTTTTAAGAAAAACAGTGAAATACTAAGGAATAAAAATATGATATATGAACCTATGCACAAATGGGTAAAATACAAATTACACACGCACGCACGCATACATACAAGAAAATGAAAGCCATGTGGTAAACGTTAGAATCTGTTTGAAGCCTGAGAATTCTCCATTCTTATTCTCGAGAAATTATTTCAAAATTTAAAAAATGAAAACGAAAGTATACATGTACAGATATGAGGGAGGGAAAACAAAACCGACAAGCATCTGTCTGGGTAGTCACTTCCTCCTGGGCCCTCCCTTGTGGCAGATTTTACAGACATCTCCTGTAACCCCTAATGCTAACTGTATTAAGATATAGTTATCATGCTGGGCATGGTGGCACACGCCTGTAATCCTAGTGCTCAGGAGGCTGAGGCGGGATTCTTGTGGAGTTCAAGACCAGCCTGGGCTACAAAGTGAGCTCAAGGCCAGCCTGAACTGCACAGTGAGACCTTGTCTCAAAAAAACAACGACAACAACAACAGAAGATATAGTTATTGAGGACTCTGTTCCAGCTAGTACTCTATGTGCTTTTTATCAGTTAACTTGATGCTACACAAATTTGAGGTAGGTGCAGATTCCCAGGTAGAGGAGACTGAAGAGACAAAGAAGCAGAAGTTGCCCAGGGCTGAGTGGCAGAGGAGGGACTAGGTCCAGGGAATCTGGCCCGAAAGCCAACAGCCATGACATTACAGTACAGTGATCATCAATCACTGCTCTCCAGAACTGCTACATGCAGTAGAGGTCAGGCACTTCCTCGTTTGTTCTGGTTTGCATCCACCTTTGCTACAGAAGACAGTGCACTAAAAGAGATCAGTACAACTAATGTGAGATGAAGAAAGGAAGAGGATTTAGGGTAAGATGACGCTAATGTGGGACAAGAGCCAACACGTGACCTTCAAGAGCAGACAGGTTATTTCCTAATACAGAGAGGTGAGACACTTCTAGGTGTGATGAGAAAACACGGTGCCTGCCTCGGCAGCACATATACTAAAGTTTATTAGAAAGCATCACGCATATCTAGGAATGGAAGACGGCCGTCTACACTTGATGTCTCCACAACTCTTCAGAAGTTTGTAAGAGCTTTGCACAAAAGACCAGAGGTGGTCGAATGGTAGAATTTCACCCAAGAGGACAGTATCTACTCTAGTCTGCCAAAGAGAAACAAACCAATACACTGAGTGGCTGGATATGCAGCAGACAATGGACAGAGGTATTCTGAAAAAGAATTTTGTGGATTGGCCGAGTGTGGTGGTACACGCCTGTAATCCCAGCACTTGGGAAGCTGAGGCAGGAGGATCGCTCCAAGTTTGAGGGCAGCCTATACTATACAGTGAGACCCTGTCACAGAAAGAAAGAAAAAAAGGAAGAAAGGAAGAAAGGAAGAAAGGAAGAAAGGAAGAAAGGAAGAAAGGAAGAAAGGAAGAAAGGAAGAAAGAAAGAAAGAAAGAAAGAAAGAAAGAAAGAAAGGAAAAGAGAGAGATAAAGAACAGAAAGAAATCTGTAGCTCAACATCTGGTCTGCCAACACCACAGGTTGCTAGCACTCACAGCAAAGCAGCCAATCACATCATTTTCTGCAAACTTGTCTCCGTAGTTTTCAAATCGGCTATTGGTGGACTTCTTCCCTGTGCCTCCATAGCCATAGGAGAAAGGCTCTTCGCCTGATGGAACAAATAGGAACAAGCAGGTAATAAAACTGTGATGATCACAACAATTTCCACAGTTGCCACATGCTTTTAGCTTTCCTTCCTTTGCTGTACTGGCAAATGAACACAGAAAATGTTGAGCTGTATTCCCAGTCCCTTCATTCTATAAATTTTTTCGTTCTATTTTGTGATAGGGTCTCACTATGTAGTTCAGGCTGGCCTTGAACTCACAGTGATCCTCTTGCCTCAGCCTCCCAAGTGCTGGGATTATGGGCATGGGCCACCATGCCTGGCCATTTTAAAAATATTGACAGAGGGTCTCACTAAGTTGTCCAGGCTGGGCAACTTGAGATCTTCTTGTCTTGGCCTTCCAAAAGCTGGTATTACAGGTGTGTGTTACCATGCCCAGCTATGCTTTTACCTTTGAAGACAAAAATAACTTTATTTACTAGTTTTATTAACAAGATGCCCCTTTCCTGGAGGGAGTGGAGATTGGGAAGGCTGAAAGGAAGCTCTTTAATTATACAAACCTCCTGAGGGCCTGATGGGTTTAAGTGTGTTAAATCTCGGAACAGGAATTTACCTGAACTGCTCTGCATAGAATGCAAAAATGTGAAGACAACAGAAGCTGGGATGAAGGGTGTTTTGTACTGATATGTACCCGCTTCTTGTGACACCAATATTTAATCAAGTTTGCTAACATCATAAATTTTTTGGTGCCACTGGAGTTTTGGCAAAATCTGAGCCTGGGTTTTGCTTCTGGAATGCTATGAGGACCGATCTATGGGAAAGGTATTGCATTTCCTCAGGTTATGGAGCTGAGTGCTGAAGGCATCTGATCAAAATCCCAAGGGTCCTAACTGACGCCTGAGATCTCTAGAGACCCTTAATCAGAAACTTGAAAGAGCATTCTGTCAGAAAAGCGGGAGCCAACAAGCCAGAGATAACCCTGGACATACTATTTGATCCAGCTGCGTTTTACCTCCTGAGTGTATTAAATACCTGTCACTTACATTTCAAACTGAGGTGAAATGACCTATGATTTTTAGATAAAAAGTGCTAATACAAGCCAGAGGCAGTGGCGCACATCTGTAATCCCAGCCTCTTGGGAGCCAGGAGGATCCTAAAGTTTGAGGCAACACAGCAAAGATCCTGTCTCAAAATAAGAAAAGAAAAGAAAAAAGAAAAAGAAAAAAAAAGAAAAGAAAAAGAAAGGGAAGAAAAAAGAAGAGAGAGAAAAGGGGCTGTGAAGGTAGCTTAGCACTACACTGCTTCCCTAGCATGCAGGAGGTCTTGGGGCCAATCCTCAGACCACTAGCACAACTGAAAAAAAAAAGCGCTAACATACATCAAAATGAAAACTGTACACTACTACATACTGTGTGTGTGTGGACTGAATTAATGTATCTACTTTAAAGAATTAGTCTTAGGTTGCAATGGCACACAAGGATAAGAGCTTTACTGTTTAACAACAAAAATTTGCTATTTACTTATATGAACTATAACAAATTTGCTATTAACTTAGATGAGCTATACTTAAAATAAATTTTAGTGTACACACTGTAAGTATTTATTTTTTGTACCAGGAATCGAACCCAGGACCTTGTGCTTGCCAGGCAGAAGCTTCTACCACTGAGCTACATCCCCGGCTCCATGTACACACTATAACAAAATTATATTTATTTTCAGAAGTATACTCATTATACATTAAAAGAAATCAAGCTACACAACAGTGTTCATATTATGACTCAGTTTGAGTATGTAGAGAAAACAAAATAAATTCCCAGAAGATTGTAGATAAAAGCCACTGAGGCCTGGAGTCCTGTGAAAATTCCAAGTCTTTCAATGGGCAGCCCCTGCCTCTCTACTAATCAGCCCTGATCCACTCTTCCCTGGTTCCCCATCTACTCTAAGTTAGGCTGTGGGCAGAAAGTCTACCCAGAACTTAATGTGGCTTGAGAACTTATTTTCAGTATGTTTTGAGAGCAGGAAACTGATGTTTTTAAAGAAAGGGAACAATTTTTTTTTCTTTTCTTTAGTCTTTTTGAGACAATGTATTACTATGCAGTTCAGGTTGGCCTTGAGCTTACTTTGTAGTCCAGGCTGGCTTCGAACTCGAAATGATCCTCCTGCCTCAGCCTCCCCAGTGCTGGGATTACAGGTGTGCACCACCATGCCCAGCAAGAAAGGGAACAATTCTCTGAACAGAACACTTTGAGCTCTCTCCAAGAAGGTAGAATTAACTCCTTGCAGAAGAGTTGTTCTGTAAGGGTGGTCCTTCCAAATGAATCTAGTGTGAATGAAGACAAGCAGTGCCTCTTTACCCCAGGTTAGTTACGTTCTAAGTCTCACACTGGGAAGAGCTTTAGGAGCTTTCAAAATCCAGGGCTGGGGCAATCACTGAGGTCTGCCTAGCTGACTTCTCCTTACCTAGCTGGGTGCTGCAAGAGTCCAGGGACCAGCCAATACGCACAACATGGGGGTCAGGCTCGGTAGACGGAAGGTGCTTCACAGAGATTTCCTCATTGATCTGAGGAAAGAGGACAAAAAAGCTCAGGACTGACACTCTGGAAACTGGTTATGAGGCAATACACAAAGGAAGTATATCAGGCATTAAACAAACAGTGATGGCTTCAGTTGCTACAAAAGAGGCATTTAAGTACCCCTGAAGAAAAAGGAGTCTGCTTCAGTAAAATCAGGGTTTCCAAAGGGATTGAGAGTATGCAGGATCATAAAGAGGTATTTCAAAATATACTTATTTTATACTTGTTTTTAGTTTTAGCACTTGTTGTAAGGGACGTGAACTACCAATGTATTTGGTGAAAGGATAAACTGATGCAATGTCTTTAGAGAGCAATCTAACAGTTTCTATCAACATTATAAAATTAGTAAAGGTACAGTAGGATCATGCCGTAAAATACAATGTAGCAGTTAAAAGGAGGAGGCAACGCTAACATAATGGTATGGAAAAATACCTGACACAGAATTAAGTAAAAGAAGGAAGGGAAAAAAATACCCTCTGACTTAACATCTAAGTTAAATGTTAGATTACCTACTTAACATTTCTAGCTACTGGTTTTTGCTTGTGGCCTTGGGAAAGTCAGCATATTTCAGAGTTTTAGATATACATTCTTCACATTTTAACATCTCTAAAATAATGATCCATTTTACAGTTACTATGATATTAATGTGATAAAAAGCACTGTATAATTTAACTGAAAGTATTTCTCTTATGAGTGGCACATAAAATAATGTGTCATTTACATCAATGGTGTTCTAGCCAACAAAATGTTACAGTACTCTGTCTCAGCTTCCATTTCTAAAAACTGGGGATATACCAGTAGCTATTTTGTGATAATACCATGAGGATTAATGGGGATAGCTATCACAGATAAGTTTAGATATATACCAGGAACATCAGAATCGGTTAACATAAGTTACTTCTGGGGAGTAGGATGGGAAATGAGAGGACATGAAAATAACTTATTATTTTATCCTCTATGCTTTTGCGTCATAACCCGGCATAGAATTTTATGGGATTACTTTTCATTTTCTTTGGTTTTTCTTCAGACAGGGTCTTGCTACTTCAGGCTGGCCTTGAACTCACTGTGTAGCTCAGGTTGGCCTTGAACTTGTGGTAATCCTGTCTCAACCTCCTGAGTGCTGGGATTACTAGCGTGAGCCACTGTGCCTGGCAAGAGATTATTTTTCTTTTTATAGTACTACAAAATATGTCACCACTAGATGGCTGGCCATATAACAAGAACAAATCCCATAAGGAAAAAATTTGTTTGATGAAATGATGTATGGTTGGATTGTTTTTCTGATATGATGGTTAACAATGTTACAGAAATTTACTATCCTTTTGTTTGTTGGACATGTTCTGAGATCAATCTAATCTCTTGTAGCTATGGTTCTGACCAAGACGGCTGATGACAGGCTAATTCCAATGGACAGACCAGCTTTCTGTCCTTATCCCTTTGGTTGTTCCCACTCACCTTCATCTCAAAACACACACGGCCTCTTCTGACCCCATAGCTGGCACGGGCTCCTGACCACAGGTACGCAAAACCCTCAATTGTGAGCGGATAGCCACTACTTCGATCTCGGGCTACCTTGAAGTGCAGGTCACAGTTATCTGTGGAGGAAAAAGCCTGCAATTGGCTTATGTTTTAAAGGTCTCAGGAATGGGACAGGCAGAAGACAATCCCTCCACTGTGTTAACACTAGCTAACACATTGTGGGAAGAGTTCAAGAAGAACCAGGGTAGACTCTAGCCCCTTTCCCTTTCAGTATAGAGTCTGGAACAATGCAAACTGGCCTATACTGTCCTACACAGGAACTGGGGTCCAAGGATAGGCTTCAGGCGGATTCCCCATTAATGTCTTTGATGAGAACGCATACTTGCTAGAGGGACCATATCCTCACTGGTTTCAAATTTAGACCTCAGGATATAAGGAAGGCTAGTATCTGCCGTCATATTCTCTAACTACTCATTTGGAAGCCAGATTTCTACTGCCAACAGTTGCATGAGCCTCTAACCCTGCTCCACACCTACCAGCAAGGCACCAATGCCCAGGTGTACCACAAGCTCCCACCTCCTCTCCTACTGTAGTCTTGACTTTTCCCACTCTTTAAGGAGCCAGCTGTACCTCCAAGAACGCCCTCTCTGACCATCTCACCCAGGAGGTGTACTCTTTTCTCCCGAGTCTGAGCATCACTCTCTGTGCATTTCTCTTTGATGAGATGCTGCTTCATGGACCACTATCACCCAGCACTTTCAAAATGTTCAGCTTTACTCTGGGTAAACATTGTCTCTGCAAAGCCCTGAGACAGAAGCAACTGTGCATGTCTATTTCTTGTTAAAGCACACAACCAATGCTCTATAAACATGAGAAGAAACAAGAATGAATCGCTAACTTTATGCTTTGCTGAGAAGTGTACTTTTCTCAGACTTGAGTAGGGTTTTAGGAATATGTAAAAACTGAGCCTCACTGGGTCTAATACTTGATTCTATCTAGAAGGTCAGAGAGGATCAAATCCCTATTGTTCTTGTGTTCAGACGTGCAGTGAAAGCCACTTAGCCAGTGGAAAGAAAACTGAACTGGAGAGAGCACACAGGCTAGACGAGTACCTCAGAGAACAAAATGGCATTAGTTTCTCCCCAAGAATGTGAGCAGGTGATGGAAACTGGGGAACTGGTCATCAACAAGTTAAGTTTCCCCAGCACTCAGATTCCTTTCCTGATTAGATGATAACCCCTTGTGTGAACAGCGTGTTTAAGTTTCCAAAATGGTCTTGGACCCTTCTCAGAGGTGTGTACTGCAGGGCATGGTGGCGCACGCCTGTAATCCCAGCACTCTGGAGACTGAGGCAGGAGGATTGCTGTGAGTTTAAGGCCAGCCTGAGCTACAAAGGGAGTTCCAGGCCAGCCTGAACTACACACTGAAACACTGTCTCAAAAAGAAAAAAAAAGGTGCATACTGAAAACCTTCTGCAGGTGAAGACACGATTGATGACTTTTCTCTGAAAAGAGAGGCCCATAGCTACTGCTGGAACAGACCTTCTGTCTCTACCCCAGCACCCTTGTTCCAGAGCTTTGCTGAGCTCCTCTTCTGGACTAACAAAGGCAGGGATGGTGCCAGGCAAGGACTCTGGAGAAGGTCAGGGTGTAAGTTCCCAAAGCTGACTGGAAGGCAGAATCAGGTGGGCACCCCAAGGACTCACATGTGTCAATGGCAACCAGGGTGTCATCAAAGTCATCTTCATCTTCTTCAGCAGGAGGCTGAGGAGAACGGCCCCTACGTTGCAAAGAAGGTTAAATTACAAGAGAATACTTGCAGAAGCACAGACGAAGGGAAATAAATGTTCTGCTGGAATTTTAAAGTAGCCAACTCCTTCCTGGACTCCACTTCTTCCCCAGTGTTTAACAAAAGAATTCTGGAACTCTACATATTTGCAAAAAGAGCAGTGACGATAAACTCCTGCGATGAGGACAGACGGTGGGCTTCCTCTGCTAGGGAGGGGCATCTGAACCGTTCAGAGATTTCTCTCAGGTCCTTCTCTCAACCCTAAGACTGACCTGTGCCCTCTGCATAGTGAGCGACACCTCCTCGTGGGACTCTCTCACCAACTGGAGAAGATGATATTCAAGGGGGGGCCAGAAAGAGGAATGGCACAAGCCTCGATAAACTCTGGTAACTACAATTCATCTGTATGTTGGGCTTCAAACCTTGCATCTAAAAGGATTGGAAATGATCCATTTTTTTCAGTCTCTTTCCTCATTTATTTTTTATTTTTTTGAGACAGGGTCTTCCTATGCAGTTCAGGATGGCCTCGAGATTACTTTGTAGCCCAGGCTGTTCTCAAACTCATCTTCCTGCCTCAGCCTCCGAAGTGCTGGGATTACAGGCATGTGCCACCATGTCGAGCTCCTCTTTCCTCATTTAAAAGTGCCCTGAATTGTGAATGAGGTATCTTCCTACCAAAATACTAAAAGAGGCACTATTTATATATTCCTGGTTTCTGCTCTACAGGAAGAAAAACAGGGGTAGAAAGGTGGAGTTTAACGCCTGGTATCCTGGACATCTAGATGGCCCTAGTCCACGTGTGCACATAGCAGGCTGCCCATGCCCATCTGATTGCTGGCATTTTCTGACAGCTGGCTTCCCTTGGGTAGAGTTCCCAACCTGGTACAAAGGAGGAGTTAAGTTTATCCTAGGATCCTAGTCACAGCAAGGATCTTTTTCTACTTCCCATCAGCAAGCAGTCCTGAGGTCTCTGCTTTGTGGGAAGGAGTAGAAGGAACCCATATGAGATGGGTTTCATGTCCTATCATTAGTTACAGCCTGAGACCCAGGTCCTTGCACATGCTAGGCAAGTACTCTACCACTGAGCTATACCCCAGTCCCCAAGCCCTTTCTTGAAAGTAGTAACAAGCTAGTTAGAGGGTGGACTTCACCAGGTAGGAAATAAAGTGTGTCAGATGAACAGTCCAGACGAGTAGAATCCTAGTTTGCATGATTAGAAAAGGCTTCAGACAGGAGCTGAAGGAGGGAAACAGGGAGGGGTAGGACAGGGCCGGGAGGGAAAGGAGGAGGAGGGCTTGTCAGGAACAGGAAAAGGAAAATGGCCAGAGCAGAGGCCACTTCCTCTTGTGAGCTGAGACTCATCCAAAGCCTGACTACTCACCTCACAAGTTTGTGGTTTATTTGTATGTGTCTATTTCTATCCCTGTATTGGTACAATAGAAGGCAAAGCCCATTGTTCAAACTGCCTCTATGTCCAGTCTAAGGCTGGTACCTTGGGAAAACACTGTACCGCCTGAATGGGTGAAGAGAAAGAGGGGCTGTATTTGGGAGCAGGGTAAGGAATGGGTGGAGAGAAAGAGGGGCTGTATTTGGGAGCAGGGTAAGGAGAGATCCTTCAGCCACAGGACACTGTACAACTACAGGGGAAGTACAGCAAAGGACTACAGGGGAAGAGGCAAGCTGTCATTGCACACATAAAAATCTAAGGGTATTTGGGATTGACTTTGAAGTAATAAGAGGAAGGAAATGGGAAGAACCAACACTTATAAAGTTCAATCTGGCAGCGAGTGCAGGAGCAGCATGTGAGGAAAGGGCACAAGGCTTCAAGCATAGGGACCGCCTGGAACAAGAGTAACTGGTGCTCTAGATACCCACCTCCTGTCCTCCCGGTGCTCAAAGTATCCACGTCCCCGGTTTTCTTCATAAGGCCTCTTTCGACTCTGGAATTGCTGTCTGTCTGGCTTGTGTTGAGAAGCTTCAGGTGGGAGGAAGCTGGGGGGTGCTTCTTGCTTCATTTCTGTCTTCACTTCTACTATCAGGACAAATCCAGATGGTCAAGACACTTGGAAACTCCTCAGCTACCACTTCTCTGGTCTCCTTTACTCCAACAGACATTGGCAGGCTCCTGGCTATAGTGGTAAAGGGCTTTACGGGTTCTACAGAAGCCTGATGAATAAGCCAGAGGTTGTGCTGGAGAACAGGACTAGGATGCAGGAAGGCCAGCTGGCCAGCTATATCTGGCAGCTGACGGGGTGACAGATTTTAGTCAGATAGCTTGCAGGCTTCATGTAAAAGAGGGGGGACTCTAGTACAAAATAAGGATGAGCTCACTAAGGGCCTACCCAAAGATGGAACAGTTATCTTTGGCTAATTTGCCAAAAGCCCATGAAAGCTGGCAGCAACCTTGGCTTGTACCAAGTGGGAAGAGCCCTGGAAGACCGCTAACATCCTTTATCCTCTGAGATGCTGGAACTGTACATTGTCTGATTTCCTTTCCTAAAAAGCATTACTACCTGAGTTCTTGCAAAGCTTCTTCCATTTGATGAGAGGGCAAGAGAATGAATTTGACAGAACACTGTGATCCTGCATCGAATTCTATTGGTTTTAATCACCTTCTGACAAAACCCAGAATCACTCTAGAAAAATCTGCAGTTCAGCCATGCCACAGATAACCTCACTATGTCACACAACAAACAGAAGTCAAGATGGTTTAACATTCCGTGAACTACGGGAAAGTCCCAGTCTCAGACTCCAAGAATCAGCAACCAACCAAGAGTGAATCATGGATTCAGCCTCATTTCTCTCAGTGTCTATCTTTGCCGCTATACCTCCCTCACACCTACTCATCTCAACACTCAGTCTCAGACCACTGTAAACTAGGTATGGTGGTGCAGCCTGTAACCCCAGCATTTAGGAGGCGGAGGCAAAAGATGATCATGAGTTTGAGGCCAGCCTGGGCTACACAGTGAGACTCTGCTTCAATAAGACCATTCTGGATCAATCCCTAGCCCTAACATGTAGACCCAGTCTCTCAGAGAAGGTTCCTGGTTCTCCAGGGCAGGAATGGTGCTTGGTAATCTTGAAGATATCCTCCATGGCTCCCAGCAAGGGCCAGGCTCACAGAAGGTCCCTGATGAATGTCTGTTGGTAACAGGACAGAAAATATTCTCCTTGGGTCAAATGATCCCACAAGTCTCACAGAGCCTGACACAAATCTGCAGTTTAACCTACATTCATTATGTGCTGAGCCACACACAAGAAACATCAGGGGATTTCACTTTGTGGATGAACCAGCATGGACTGAATCTGGAAAGCAGATTCACTCAGAAAAGGCACTGGCTGTAATTTCTCAATAATGGGACCCTGCTTTCCAAATACTAAGACCTACATGCTGAGGAAACCTGCACATTTACCAAGAAGACTGGCCTAGAAGCCAGTTTCCTGGGCTCTAGTCTCAGCTCTGCCATTAGACAAGCTACCTCTCTAATCTGTAAAATGGGAAGGAGAAGGGTGAATTATATCTGTTTCCCAAACTAGCATTATGGGGAACTCTGCTCTGCAAAAATGTACTTACACATATGGGAAATCTCAACCTGGGGTTTATGTCAAAGCCTTCAATGCTCTAAAAGATACAGTGACTTCCAAGAAAAGGTACAGCTATGCTACACTTTCCAGACACAGGTGGCTAAAGAATCTTTTTCTGAGGAGCCCTTAAAAATATCTCTTGGAACAATATTTTTCAGAACCTGGGGACTATCAGACTAGACTCAAAAGGTTGTTTCTGGCTTCCACATTCTAAGGCTCTAAATAAGACTCACATAAGGCTCTAGGTAAGACTTGCGTATTAGCCTCCAGCTCTGAACTCTCCAGGGTGCTGGCAATAACATTTTAAAACAGATACCACGAGGATGCCCCTCTCCCAACACAGAAATGGGACCCAGTTCTTTCCTTCAAAACCAAACAAACAAAATATCCCCATGGTGTGCACGGTCAGAGGACCACCCAAGAGGAAAATGCACATCCTCTCTGAGAAGAAAGGCAGAGGCCATGTGTAGACTCTGTTTTCATTAAGAGAGGAAGCACATGAGCTTTCCTACCTGGGCGGTAGGCCTGTTGCAGCGGCTCCATGTCTAGTGGTCTCCTATCATAGCCTGACTCGTTTTCTTGTTTGATGATCTGGGTCTCGTAGAATTGGTTCTGCCTGGTAATATTGTCCATGACATCTTGAGATTTAAAAAAGAAAAGAAAGAAAAGTCAGTTACATGGGTGCTTTTTGAAGACACCTGGAACACAGGTGGCTTCTTTTATTTTTTTTTTTTCTTTTTGAGACTTTGAGACAGGGTCTCTCTACGTAGGTCAGGCTGGCCTTGAGTTCACTCTGTAGCCCAGGCTGATCTTGAACTCGCAAAGATCCTTCTGCCTCAGCCTCCCAAGTGCTGGATTACAGGCCACCATGCCTAGCTGAGGTGGCTTTTTTTATGCCACATGCCACCAACCCCACTGGTTCCAATCAGTGTGCCACAGGAGAGTGTAAAACAGTGTCAGATGAAAAGCAGAACTGCTCCAGTTGAAACAAGATGGCAAGGTGAGAGAAGTGGTCCAGCTTTGTCTAAGTCCCCACTCCCAAGTGGAGGGGCAACTGTACAGATACTTGGTACTCCCATAGAGCACAGTTTGAAAACCATCAGCCTAAGCCTGGTGTGGCACCACATGCCTGTATATCCCAGCTACTCAAAAGGCTGAGGCAGGAGGTTTGTAAGTTCAAGGTCAGCCTGGGGAACTTAGCAAGAGGCTGTACTTGCCTAACCTGGATTCAAAACATCAGCTTAGCTTTTTTTTTAATTTAAAAATGTTTTAGTCCATGTCTACAGTGCACGATACTTGTTTTCTAAGATTGTTAAGATGGTATAATGCCTAATAATTGCCCTCAGGGCACAAAGCTCTCTGCCTATCCCCAGTCACACAGCCGTCTTTAAAATCCTCTTCCATTGCACAATAGCTGCAAAGGTAAGGAAGGGGTAACCATCTCAAATGAAGGGAAATGGAGAAAGAATAGTAGCCTTCAGGCTCATTAGGGATTAGTCCAAAAATAACTGGAGTCAGAAGATTTCTGGATGTTTCCCTTCAGTAGTACTGGGGATTGCACCTAGGAGTGCTCTACTACTGAGTTACATTTCCAGCCCCTTCTATCTTTTACTCAAATAGTGAGACGGTCTTTACTAAGTTGTTCAGGCTAGTCTCTAACTTGTGATCCTCCTGTACCACCTTCCAAAGTAGCTGGGATGAGAGGCAGGTACCACTGTGCCAGGCTCTGGAAGGTGTTTTGTGAGTCCAGAAGGAGTTGTGATGAGTAGTCGTAAGAATGAAAATTACTATTCATGTACTGCATACTACACACCGGACGGTGGGATACAGGTAAGGGTAAACCTGCCCTGCTGAAGTCTTCAGTTTAGGGACGCACAAGCACTTAGCCAAATATACAAAAAAGCTTAACTGTGACTGTACTAAGGGCTATTAAGAAATACCAGAAACTGAGAAAGGGACACACAAAGAACAGATGAGCTGATCAAATGATACATAGGGAGTGACTCAGTGATGAGAATGGAGAACATTCCTAGGGTTGGGATAACACATGTGAAAGCTTAGAGGCAGAACTAAAAGTAGTGAACCAAACCACAAACTCCCTCCAGGAAGAGAACCTTATAGCCAAATGCAGAACTTCAGCAACTCAGGACGGGTACCTGCAGGCTCTCCACTCCAGGGCAAGCTCTCTGCTAGATGCCTCCAGAGCCTGCTAATACCTGTACCAGAAGCAGTGATATGGAACCACAGGGAAAGAGGGACTATTTTGCCACTTGTTAACTGACTGGATCCTTTCTCAGAGGACAAATACATCTGGGTACAAACCAGGTGCAGCCCAATGGGAGAAAGACACTAGTCATGTGGCCTTCTACAAGTCTGTTTACCAAGGTTGAAACAAGGGCTAAAGAAGAGGATGCTAGGGGCTCATAGAAAAAGAAACTATCTCCTTAACTGGAGGCCCTATCAAACCATTCCTCTTCTAACCTCTAAGCACCGTGTTCTTCTAACCTCACAAAGCCTTGTGTCTCCCCTCAAGCATCTCTTCTGTATGCGGGGTGTGTGTGTGTGTGTGTGTGTGTGTGTGTGTGTACACGATTCTTGGGACCCTCCCACAAACACTCTCCTTCTAGTAAGAGGCAGGCTTAGAGTGAAGTCCCTCACACATCTTCCTCCTAACAACTCTGGAGAGACATTATCATCTCCATATGGCACAGAAGGAAACTAGGCTTAAAGGGGAAGGACTGGCCCTCATCATTAAGCTAGGTTTATAACAAAATCTTGAGCCCGTGCTCTGATCCACCTAACTTGATCTCCTCCGACAAGACTCCAGCTGACGGCCATGTCAGGTCTATCCCCTTGGTGGTTCCTCCTGCCAGAGCCCCTCCAGTTCTAGATGTGCACACCAGCCGCTCCTCCCACCTCCACAGATCTCTACCACAGAAGTTCTCTTCCTAGCACATGAGTCATGGGCAATCCTTAGCCTACTTTATCCCAAATCTACACTCAGGTTGCTCTCTCCAGGAGATCCTACTTCTGCCAAACAAGTTAATACCCTGTGTCAATCCCGACTCTTGCCTCTTTTCAGAGAAATATTACAAACGCTGAATGCCAAATTCCTTTGTACTACTCTTCAGCCCCTCAAACCCTGTTCCCCAGTCCTGATAGAAAGCTGCGCTCTTATAACTCCAAATTCACTTTCTTCTGTACTATTGTCTTTTCTCAAGACAGCTGCAGATCATCTAGGCCAACTCTTACTCCCATAATCCCACCTCCTTACTGCGGCAGAGGTTTTCCACTACTCCCTAAGCAACTCCCCCCAGGGGGGCAAGTAAGTAAATGCTTCTGGGAACCAGGAGCCCCCTCTTGGAGATACTCAACCCTAGAAACACTCATCCCACTCCACCCTGGGGCCCCAGTCAAGTTAAGTCAACAGGTTTCCTTTCTTTTTTCACACCCTACATGCTTCTCCCTCCCCATCTGCTAGACCAGTTACACTCTTTCCTTGCTGGACATAAGCAATCTCCCCCACATATTTCATCAACTTCAGAGTCTGATCCCACCCAGGTACCCCTCTTCTGTCCACAGCTATTGCAGTAAAAAAAAAAAAAAAAAAAAAAATCAGCAGTAGCCACGGATCTGTGCTCAGAGCCTTCCCTGCTCTAGACCCCCCTGGTCCTTTGTCCAGAGAAACATTCTTCCCTTCCCTGCCAGACTCCAGACATCAAAGTTCCCTGTACCTCCTCTAGAGGCCATCGAGGAGGTCCCCAGATCTCCCAGCAACAAATGCTGAAGCTGCACCCGCCTCAAGGTTGGCCTTCCAGCCCTGGAAGAGAGATGTTGATCCCCTATAGTTCAATCACCTGCTGGTCTCCCACTGCCCCTAGAAACACCCGAGAAACCCCTAGCAAAACCCAAAAGCGCTCAGTCCATCAGACTCCCCAGGGAAGGTCACACCAGCGCCTACACCTCACCAACGCACTTCAAAACCTTATACGAGAATTTCTCGGACCCTACCCAGCCACAAACTCCACGATCCTCCGTCCTCAAAACTCCGCCACCCCGGGTAGTTCCTTCCTCAACCCCAGGTGTGTGTGGGGGAACCACGGCTCCCAACGCCCAGCCAATCTGGGCCAGCACGGCCACCAAACCCACCCAGCTTGCGATCTAGGACCACCATTTCCGAGATAAGCCTCCCATTAAAAAATAAAAAGCCCCTTGTTCTTCCGACTTTCTCCGGTTCCCAAACGCCGGTTTCCGGTCTGAGCCCGCGGCCCACAACCCTCCCCAGCGGTCACACCCTGGTCAGCTCCGACAGCGCGAGCCCCCACCGGGGTTATCTCCCCGCATGAAAGGCAGGACCCCCTCCGGTCTTCCCGAGCCCGAGTTCCCAGATCTTCTGCAGCGACAGGTCGCGGGATCCGAGGTCCCCGGCCCCGGCCCCGGCCCCGACCTCCGGCGCGGACTCCCGCGTCCCACAGCCCTTCCTCGGCCCAGACTCCGGGCTCCCCGGCCCCCGCCCCGCGCACTCTCACAATGTCCGTCCGGCCCCGAGTAGCCGCCGGGCTCCGGGTGCGGCTGCAGCCCGGGCGGCGGTGGCTGCGCGGTCCCCTCCAGCTCGGAGCCCCCCTCAGTCTCGACCTCCTCGTTGTTGTGCCCGGGTCGCCCCGGTTCGTCGTCGGCCTCGAGCTCCCGCTCGTCGTCGGGGTCCTCGGCCTCCAGCGCTGCCTGCAGCCGCTCAGCAAGCTCGGCCTTCAGGCCGCGAGTGTCCAGGCCGCGGCGCTGCAGCTCCTCGCGAAGTTCGTTCACCTTCAGACGGCGCACATCCATGGCCCGGGCCCCCGGGGCGGCCCCCGAGCCCGGCCCGGCCTCCCAGGGCTCTGTCTCCCTTAAACCTTCCCCGTCAGGAGGCAAAGGGGGGAAAGGGGGGGCACACTCCAATGGCGGCGACGGCGACTCAAAATGGCCGCCACCTCCCCCCCTCTCGTGCACCGTACCATGCAACACGTGTGCCAATTGGCTAGCGTGGGGAACGACGGGAGAGGGCTCGCAATTCAGCCAATCAGAGCACGGTTTTCAAAAGGACAGTGGACAGAGGGCCCAGGAGCTGCCGGAGAGGAAGCGTTGGTCTACGTCGAACTGGAGCCGGAGCGGAGGGCGGGAAAAGGCAAGAGGTGGAGCGCGCCCTGATTGGGTTATGCCCGCGCGCCAGCAGCTGTAGGATCAAATGAAGAAAAAGGAGTAATGATTTGGCCCAATCAGCGACGAGATATCAGAATGAGCGCTCCACGGCCTTCCCTGTGCCGTCCTTTCACCAAACGAATTTCTTTGTAATACATGTTCTGATTGGCCTAAATCTCCCGCCCCTTGAGGAGTCCCAGCGGGTAAAGGCACCAGAACCAATCAAATGGCTGGTCGGCAGAAACCCCTCCTTCCTGTTGCCTTTAAGAAACCGGAAAGAGATGAATTCACAGAGGGCCCGCCCCTGCCGTTAGGGCGGTTTCAAAACAATCTGTCCACCAATCGTAGTCAATGTTCTATCTCACCAAAGTCGGTATAGATTGATGGCTGTAGGAAGGGCTAGGCAGATTGGCTATTCTTCAGAGGTTTGCCTCCCAGGTTTTGCTGTAGAGGGAGGATTCATGGAGTAGAGATTAAGCAGATATATTACTCATAAATTCCTAGGAACTCCGCTGCCTTTATGAAAAGCGAAATTTTAACTTTAGAGAGCCCTAAAGAATTGAAAATAAAGGCTAGAATAATAACAGGAGAAAAGCTGTATAGGAAACCGCCCCTTTCGCTTCAGTAGTACATCTCTCAGGGCGGCTCTTCCCACGAGCCTAGGTTCGCGGCCGGCTTTCTCTATGGTCGGTTCCTAACGCGGACTGGGCTCTCTGCGCGCGATCATAGAGCTTTGCCCTCCGAAAGAGTGACAGAAGTTCGCCGATCTCCATCCCGAATCCTCTAAACTGCCTTCAGTAGATCTGGCTGCTTAGTGTCTGTACCGACAAGCAAAAATACAGGTTCATAATTACATCTCACGCGAATACACACAAACGTCACCATGTCTAAGGCTGCACCACCTGTCGCCTCTAACTCTGAAGACAAAACTTCTTTGAGATGTACAACTGAAATACACAATTCAGGGCTGGGAGGTGGGTAGCTAAGCGGGACAGCGCTTGCCTAGCATGAACGAGGCCCTGGGTTCCATCCAAGCACCGCAAAAAATTAAAAAAAATAATAAACAACTTCACAATGCAGAAGCCCCCTGCCTACTGAGCCATACATTAAGTCCACAAAAAAGGCGAACACAAGCACCTCTACTTAGACAAAGGTGCACCCCACAGAAATACAACAATAGGCGTGAATCACATCAGTGCAAAAGTCGCGATAATACACCAAACTGCAGGGAGATGCGCCCGTTAATGCCCGCGCAGGCAGGCAGCATCGAATGACAAAGACACGCAGGACAGTTACACTACAAGCTTACACGACAGTAACCTAAACACACAGCATCCACTCAGCAGCGGGACAGACACTCACGTGGGCCCAGAGGTTCCAGTCCAGACACCCCGCCCCTCGCCCACGTCCGACTTCCTTTCTCCTCCCAGCTCTGCACAATGATCTGTTCTAAAACTTTGTGGCCCGGATTGAACTGTCCCGGGTTCCCAGGAGCCGCCACCGGGGGGCGTCCGGGCGCTGCCGAGGGTTCTTCCGCGCGCTGCTGGACACACCCAGGACCAAGTGCGAAAGCCTGAGGGACCCTTTGTGGGTCTGTGGATTGAGGGGTTGGTTCTATGCCTGTTTCTGTGTGAGTCTGAGTGTGTGTGTGTGAAGACCTTTGTACTCCATGTCTCTGACTGTGTGTTATTTTATCCTGTGTCCCTGTTACTCAAATTTCTTCCTCTTCCCAGTAGGTATTTGCCTGGGCGCACGTTTGTAAATAAATTTGTTTCTGTGTGGTCTTATGTGTCTGTGTTACTCTGTGTGTTCCAGTTTCTATGTATTTGTTCTTGTAACCAGCTGTGCCTGAACATGTAGATTAATTCATATGTGTTGTTACTTTGGTTACTTTGCCCTGTATGCGACACTGAATATGTATCTGTCTGCCTATTCCTGAGTAGGGTTTTCTTCTAGCCTGAATTTCTTTGCTTGTGGGTGTTTTGTCTATTTGTATGTTAATTTTTACCCTCTCTAGTGAGAATTCCCAGACCTCACCAAACTCTTTCACTAATAGGAAACCAAATTACCAGGGGGAAGAGCTACAGCGTGGCTGAATGGAAACAAGAGGAGACGGAATAGTGACTGACAAAATTTTATGTGACCAGAGCCCCTCTAGAGGCACCAGAGTCCACATTATGTACAAGGAAGATGAGGGACTGGCTCAAAAGGGCAGCAAGGCCCTAAGGAGGGAGATGGTCCATTCCCTGGGGGAAAGGAGGCATCCCTAATTGCATTGCACAGGCTTGAGGGAGGCGCACCCCCACATGAGGGGAGGAAGGAGTATAGGTGACTAAGATGGGAACCAGTTATAACCTTTGGGTTAGAACCTTGGAATCGTACCTACTGTTCTAAATGTGTGGAAGCTTGGAAATTTAGAACATTTGAATCTCAGCCTTTTAGTGCCTTCTAGTGCCTTAAGCTTTTAGAAATGAATATTCTTAGACTTTTAGTTGTAACCTAGAAATGCAGAGTACAGCATAGAACCTAGAGGTGTCCAACATTAGAAATGATTAGAATTTTGGTGTTTAGTCACAGTTGTGAAAGTCTTATAATTTAGGTGCTTGGGATCCAGAATTCTGGATCAATGGAATCTTACAGTGCCTTTAAACATAAAACAGGCTGACATTAGAATCTTAGAGTTTAACAATCTAGAATCTTGGGGCATATGACCTAGAATTTCAGAGAATCCAGGTTCTTAGATTAAGTTTTAGAATAAACATCTTAAAACATTAGACCTTAGAATCTTTAGACTCTTAGAACTTTTGAATTGCAGATTGTAGAATCTTAGACCTCTCAAAGATAGTATTTCATACAAAATCCATGATCAGAGAGCCTCAGAAACTGCAATTGACTGTCATTAGGATCTTAGAACTCGAGAAAATAAAAATATGAAGGCTTATGATGCACATTCTTATAACCAGGATATCTAGAGTCAGCCTTTGACCATCAAATTTTAGAACAGTAGGCCTTAGAGCCTCCATGTCTAGAATGATAGAATCTTTAGAATTGTAGAATCTAAAGTCTTATGACCTAAGGACTCTGAACTTTAGCAAAATAAAATCTAGACTCATAGAGTCTTAAATTCTAGAACTAGAATCTTTAGCTCTAAACCTAGAATCTTGGGCCCTTATCAAGAATCTTAGCACACCTGTAGTCCCAGTTACTTGGGAGGCTGAGGTGGGAGGGTCACTTGAGCCCAGGAGTTCCACAGCAGCCTGGATATAGAACCGTAGCACTTTGGAGTTTGGGACTGGAACTTCAGGTCCTTAGAACCAAAGATTCACAGCAACTTTGACACCTAGAAGCTTTGATATAGACTGTTTAGGCCTTCGAATCTAGAATCTTGGACTGTCAGATCTGGGAGGACACTTACGTGATTGCACTCCAATCATATCTTTGTTTTGAGACTGAGTCTTGCTACAGAGCCCAACTGGGCCTGGAACTCTCTATGTTGCCCCAGCTGGCTTTGAACTTGGCAATCCTTCTGCCTCAGCCTCCTGAGCTCTAGGATTACAGGTCTACACCACCATGCTCAGTGCAGCCCCTTCTTATTATGGAGTAGGATGCTGTGGTGCAGAGAAGGGGAAGGTTCTATCCAGGATGGAGGTGGAAAGGGTAGGAAGATAAGGCTGTAGCTGGGGACAGGCCTGGAGTGGGGAAGTGGGCGTGGGGGATGAGGTTTCCCCAGTGGCAGTGCCTAGCTTGGATCCTGAGAGGGAGTCCCAGGTGGAGGGTTGTCTCAGGCTCCCTCCTCCTGCCCTGGAGGTGCTGAGCAACCCCTGTCAGCAGGCAGAGTGGGGCCAGGGGCTGTAGAAGGGCAAAGGACATAGCGTCCGGCAGGATGGACCTCAGCTGCGGTGAGGCAGCTACAGGAATCCTTTGGGTCAGGCTGGGTTGGGGGGTCAGCTCCTCCAGCAGCTCCAGGAGGTTCAGGATGACCTCCGCCCTCATCCATGTTGACGTAGAGGATTTCATCAGGCTCCTGGGCAGGGGACAGGGCTTTCAGTGTATTCTCCAGATCTTCCCGCAGCTCTGTAAAACTTGGCCGGTCTCGGGGGTTCAGCTCCCAACACCGGGACATCAGGACATACCTAAGGCAACAAAGTGAATGGTGGGAGACTGCCCAGGGGCTCAGAAGGGAGCATTCTGGAAGTTGGGGGATATTTTAGGACATTTGGAGGCTGGGGGTTAGAGGTAACCTCCAGAATTGGAGGCATCTAGGGGGTTTAGGTATTCTCAAGAGTTTCTGAGGGAGCCTTGGGGGAGACTCAGGAGCTAGGAAGAGATCTCTGAATCTGGGGTATTGATCTAACAATGGTTTGTTAGGGCAGATCTTCCCAAAGTGACCTCCACAACTAATGCTAGCATCAAAGCTAGCGTTAAAGCCAGGTTTTAAAATACGTCCATAAAGAATTTTGCGTTTTGTTGTGTTTTGTTTTGTTGAGACAGGGTCTCTGTAAGTTGCCCAGACTGGTCTCAAATTTGCAGTGCTCCTGCCTCAGTTTCCCCAGTGCCACCATGCCTGGCTATTCCATAGAGTTGATGATGCTCCTCCCTCCAAAAGGTGGAGGCTAAGGGCCCTCTCCTGAGTGCAGGTGGAACTCCGAGTCAGCAGAAATGAAGGTGTGCGTGATTCTGAGGCTGGGCCATAAAAGGCATCGCAGCTTCCTCCTCAAACTTTCTCTAGGTTCGTCATGCTGTGGGGAAGCTCAAGCAGCACTACAGAAGGGGCCACATGGTGAGGGCTCTGCAGCCTCAGCCGTGTGAGTGTGCCACCTTGAAGGCGATCTCCCAGTCCCAGATCTTCAGATGACTGCAGCTCGGCTGACATCTTGACTGTCATCTTGTTAGAGACCCTAAGCCAGAATCACCCCACTAAGTGGTTCCCAGATGCCTGACTTTCTGAAGCTGTATGAGAAAAGCCAATGTTTGTTGTGTTGAGCTACCAGATTTTGGGGTGTAGATAACTAATACAGCCACTGTGCAACATCTGTCAAGTAACTCATCCTCCCTGTGGGCCTTGATGATGACATCTATATAGCGCTATGGCTGTGGTAAGGATCAAATGAGCTATATGCAAAGCACCTAAGAAAACTGCCTTCTGGTAAGGTCTATACAATACCAGCTGTAAAGGTGGGCGTGGTGGCACACGCCTGTAATCCCAGCGCTCTGGGAGACTGAGGCAGCAGGATTTCAGGTTCGAGCCCACCCTGGGCAATTTAGTGACTGAGGGAGATACTGTTTCAAAATAAAAAATAGAAAGGACTGGGGCCATAGCTCAGTGTGAAGGTCCTGAATTCAACCCTCAGTACCAAAACAAAACAAAACAAACAAAACAAAACAAAACAAAACAAAACAAAACAAAACCCCCATTCATATAGTCCATTATTTCTGCTTCCCTCAGCCCTTGGAATAGCCAAGGGGGAGTGGGGAGATTGAAGCCCCAGGCTGTTTCCTCTTGACCCAAGTAACACTGTGTCTCTAGCCTCCAAGGGCTAGCTAAATGTCATGCCCTTCTCTGCACGCTGTGATACAGCAAAGGTCGATAAGCTCATCCTGAAGGGTTCCTGAAAACAGCTCAGAGGAGTCCTGAGAGTGGAGAAGATCAGGGAGACAGATGGGAGGGTTCTGCAGACTCCAGAGTGTTGAGGCACCTCAACGGGAAGTGTGGGGTGATCAGGATGAATTAGAAGTCTTCCACACTGGGGGTCTCAGAGGCAGGACCATCAGGGAGGGTTGTGCAGTTGTTCACTGCCCAAGGACACCTGGCTGAGGAGGGAGGGGACAGATCTAGCTTGTGTTCCACATAAGACAAAGCAGGACAGGTCTTAACTGCACTGGCTGCCCAGGAATGGAGCACTGGTGAAGGGGCAAGGGGGCTGCTGAACATCCTGAGGGATCCCATGCAGGGTCCCGGAGATGTGAGGGCCATGTGTGGGTGCCCAGGACTTTGGGGGTGGATTCTGGGGTGAGGAGGCAGGTTCGAGAGGTCCTCACAGGCCATCCAGACAGTCCACAGGCTGCTTCAGGCGATTCCCCTGGCGCAGGTAGTCATAAATCTCACTGTTCTCCACTCCGGGATATGGTGTTTGGCCCCGCGTGGCAATCTCCCACATTGTCACCCCGAAGGACCACTGTGAAGAACAGAGGGGAAGTATTAGTCTCTTCTACACAAAGACACCCCCACCTCAGGTTCACAGGTACACTCCCACTCTGGTGCCTGTGTGCACAGCCGTCCCAGCGGGTACACCACAGTTGTCTATAGAAATACTCTGGCACAGGTACACACACATGTGGGTGACCTTTGTGGGTGCATAGACACGAGCATCCATGAATATATTCACACACTTCATGGCTACATGATCTCATGTGTCACCCTCCATGCTGGCTGCATACCATGTACAAGTGTGGGGATATGCGTGCATGGTCACCACTGCTTTTCCTAACTAGGCTGTCCACACTGCCATCATGCACCTGAAAGTCTGTGCACATCCCTGGCTTGTATACACCCCTGTTCACAGATACCCAGCACGTCTCCAAAGGTGCCCAGACCACATAGGCTCCTGTTCGGAGAAGCCCACATGTTCCCAGGAGCCCTGCACCTGCAGCCGCCTGGGAATGGTATGAGATAGGCTACTCCCACCCCCAGAGCGCCCTGTTCTCGGTGGAGGTGCATGTACCACATCACTCTTGCTGGTGTAGACGCGGTCAGCTAGGCTCTCAATGGCGATCCACTTGACTGGCATCTTGGCAATGCGACCCTGGCGGTAGTAGTCTCCATTGTAGATCTTCTTGGACAGCCCAAAGTCCGCCACACACACAGACATGTTCTCGTTCAGCCTGCCCGGATTGAGGGGGAACAGGATCAGGGCACTGGCAGCCTCCCCCAACAAGCCGGCCTGGGCTCTCCGGAGCGCTTCCGCCTCCTGCCCTTGCTGTCCTGCCTGTGGCTGGGATCTGTTCCCTGCACTCTCACCCAGCCCCAGAAGGAACTGTTTTACTTCTTGTTCCCTCAGTAAAACGAGGGTGGGACAAAGGGCTTCTAACAGCCTTCCCAGCTGTGGCTTCTTGCCAGATTCTAAGGTCTTGCTTAAGCTCCTTTGGTTTAATTTCCTGATTTGTGAAAAGTTTTCTCAAACTATATGATATATATATATGTATATATATAGTAAACATATCATGTATATGCATATATATACTATCTATAGTGTATGTATATGTGTATATTAATGTGCACAGATCATAAATGAATTTGAATTTTCACAAACATACCCATGTATCCTGAACCTGGATTAAGAAACACATCTTAAATGTAGGACTTTCAACAAGACTACTGGCCTTGCCTCATCCAAAAGACTATGTCATAAAAATATAAAAAGGTGATGTTGTGGAGGCGGCGGGGGAGGGGTACTCCAGATTAAACTAGACCAAAGGGGTATAACGACTAAGTGCAATTTGGAAGTCTTCATTAGGTCCTGGTTCAGGGGAGAATTTAGTTATAAAAGACAATTTAGAGTACAAGTGGAAAAATTTGAATGTGGATTGGATTATGTTACACAATCAGGACTAGGTTTCCCAGGTATGATAAATGGATTGGGATAAAGTAGGAGAAAGTTCTTATTCTTAGGAGCTGCCTACTTAAGATTTAGAGGTGAAGTGCCCATTCATTGGATCCTTGATTGGTTACCTCTGAAATCGGATGTGTTCCTATGGAAAGAATTCAGTCAGGCTATCTACGCACCCACCTAGCAAGACTAGAGAAAACAGATGATCTCAAACAGTCACAGGGAAATTCCTCAGCAACACTAACCTACACTGGGTTGTCAACTGTTTTCACATCTAAAGCAATAGCGGACTTAACTGCCATCTCACCCACTTTGTAGAAATGCCCATTGTGGGATTATAGAATCCTGATGGTGATATCCATGTGAAATAACCAAAAGATGCATAAGCAAACAGAGGTTCTAATTTAACAATTGACATGACAGGAATTTTTAATAGGAGAGAGAACCTACAACTTTGTTTTGGAAATCTTTCCCGCCAGATAAGGGCTTTCCCTCTTATCATTTACAGGGCCAGGTAGATTAGGAGATAGGAAAAGGGGCAACTGGAGACCTAGGACCTTCCATGTACTCCACAAAACTTATCTGAGCTCGATCATAACACTGTCAAGTTACCATGATCTCAATAAAGGATTTCTGTTTCTGGTTTGTTAAAAATAAAGCCCTGGGGGCTGGGGATTTAGCTCAGAGGCACAGCGCCTGCCTGGTAAGCGCAAGGTTGTGAGTTTGATTCCTGGTACTGGAAGAAAAACAAAACACAAAAAACAAAAAACAAAAAAAATAAAAAATAAAAGCCCTGATACATTTTTATTCTTTCAAAACAAATAACAAACAAACAAACAAACACTTAGGGATGAAGTGTCACTATTTCATTAACTTACTTGTATATGGCTAGGGGGAGGGAGGAAGACAGAAGAGAAATGTGACAAAATGTCAACAAGGGAGAATCATATGCCAGTTCTCTCAACTTATTCAGCGCTGTAATTTCTTTCTCTCTCTCTCTCTTTCTTTTTTTTTTTTTTGGTGCCAGGAATCGAACTTAGGACCTTGTGCTTGCCAGGCAGGCGATTGTGCCATGAGATACATCTCTGGCCCTTGTAATTTCTCAAAATGAAAAGTTGAGAGAAAAACCATTTCCATTTCTATATTATTGAGAGTTCTGAACACTGATGCTCTGATTCTCCAGCTGTAATTTCTGAGTCTGAGATTGACGGAGGGGAGGGGTGCTGGGGGTTGAACCTAGGACCTTTGCACTGAGCCGCATCTCCAAATCTTTCTTTTTATTTGGAGACAGGGTCTCACTGAGTCACTAAGTTGCTCAGGTTGGACTCAAACTTGCAATCCTCCTGCCTCAGCCTCCCAGAGTGCTGGGATTACAGGTGTGTGCCACAGAATTAATATTCTAAACCTGCGGTTCCACTCCCTGCATCTTCCTCTTATCCCTGACTCCATGAGGAAGGCACTCAGCAGGCAGGAGACAGAAGTGAGGCTCACATGTTACTACCCTGCCAGGCACCTTTGCCCCTCTGCTCACCTCTCATCATGCACTGAGGCATCCCCCACCCCATCCCTTCTTCCTCCACACCCAAATACTGCTTGGAGATCTCAGTTCAGGGCCCCCTCCTCCAGAAAGCCTTCCCAGACTCCCTTGCTGATCTTTCTACCCCAGTTCTGCGTTCCGGGTGCAGTTTCCCTATCATCCTGGGAAGGAGGGAGGGGTTCCCGGAAGGTTTGGCACTCACATGCAGTTCCTGGCAGCCAGGTCCCGGTGTATGAATCTCTTAGTACTCAGGTACTCCATGCCGCTGGCGATGTCTGTCATGAACTTTACCAGCATCTGAGTGGGCAGGAACTGGGGGCCAAGGCAGGGATGAGTAAAGATCAGCAGAATCCCCAAGGTCCATCCCTGCTCATTCTTCCTTCCCTTCCTGTGCTTGTCTAGCCCTGCCTGCAGTGATTTCCGGTGACTCTGAGAATTAAATCCAACCCCTTTCTGTCCTCTGTAAGGCCTTATATAATTCACTCTTGCCTTCCTCTCTGTTTGATCTCCTAATGCTCTTGCCCTTGACATACATTCTGGCCAGGGGCCTCCTTTTTGGTCTTTGGACAGCCACCCTTGTTACTTCCGAGCCTTTCCTCTTTCTGCGACCTTGACTTGGATTGTGCCGTGTCTGGGTGGCAACATCCCACTAGCTGGCTTCTCCTTCAAGGCCACCTCCTCAGGGAGGCCTTCCCGGTTCACCCAAACTAATTCCCTGGCTTCCTTATCATTCATCCTGTGTTTCCTTCCCAGCACTTAAATGACCTTGTTGATGTATTTGTCAGCCTGTTTATTGCCTGGTCCCCTCCTGGTAGACAGGCTCCAAGCAACAAGTTCAGGGTCACCAGGATCTTCCCCGAGTCTGAGCAGGGCTGGGTACCTGATATATGCTCATTTAATACTTGCGGAACTATGATGAAATGCGCCTCACCACTGGCTGGTCCCCGAGCCGGGAGTAGAGGAGGAAACTGTGTAGGTCTCCATGCTTCATGAATGGTAAGATGACCACAGGTGCTGGGAAGCCCTCTCTTTCAGAACCCTGGAAACAGACACCTAAACCCCCAGGCAGCCAAGTCACACCCAGCTGGGCAGAAGGGGAAGCCAAGCTCCCTCCCAGCCAGACTTAGCCTCTCCTCCTCCCTCCCCTTTAGAGCTAACTTTCACAGGGCAGGGGTGTGTGTGTGTGTGTGTGTGGCAAGGGCGGAGCTTCAGAGAAGCCCTTTCTAGCAGACTTCCCAGGGATGCTTCCGGAGTCCTCCTGGGGACCTCAGCCATTTCTGGGAATGGTCAGAGGTCACATTCCAAGTTGAGGGAGACGAGGAGGGGGAACTTGCTGGTGTTGAAGAAGGGAGCAGGGGCCTGTATGTTTGATCGTCCCAGTGCTGCTGAGGAGAGGTGGAGAGGTCGTCCCTCTGGTGTGGCCCCACGGGAATCTGTCCCCGCCTCACCGATAAGCCTCATGACGTTGGGGTGGTCGAATTCCTTCATGCAGACAGCTTCGCTGAGGAAGTCCTCCAGCTCTGATCTCGTGCAGATGGCAACTTGGGGAAGAGGAAGGTGGATGAAGAGGAAAGGAGGGAGAGAGGGTGCTTTTCCTTCTCCTCTCCCTCTCTACCCTCGCCATGGTCATCAAACATGTTTGCTAAGCCAGCCATTGTGGTGCACACTTAAAATCCCAGCACTCTCTGGGAGGCTAAAGCCCCACTTAGTGACTTAGTGAGACCCTGTCTTGAAATAAAAAACTTAGCGCGAAGGCTCCAGATTCAATCCTCAGTGCCAAAAAAACAAAAACAAAAACACGAAAACCCCCAAGAAGATTAGAAAATACCAGCTTCTATACTTTAGAGCTTTACTTATATTAACTCATTTAATCATCTAAGGTGCTTCAATTATGAAGCACCGAGTATTACTTATTTATTTACTTATTTATTGTTAGTTTTCTGAGGCAGGGTCTCACTATGTAGCTCAGGCTGGCTTGAACTCACTATATAGTCCAGGCTGGCCTCAAACTCATAGGGATGCTCCTGCCTCAACCTCCTGAGGGCTGGGATTACAGGCATGTGCCACCATGCCTGGCTATGAGCCCTATTTTATTTTATTTTATTTTTAAAAAATTTATTTATTTATTTGAGACAGGTCTTGCTATATAGTTCAGGTTGCCCCTGAACTCACTAGGTAGCCAGGGTGGCCTCAAACTTTCAGCAATCCTCCTGCCTCAGTCTCTAGAGTGCTGGGATTACAGGCATGTGCCACCCCGTCTGGTTATGAGCTCTGTTTTAAAGATGAGGAAGCCAAACCCAAAGGCACAAAAAAGTCAAGGAAACTACTTAAGAGCACACACGCTTGGAGATGAATAGGCAGAGTTGAAAGCCAGGGCATCTAGCTCTGGGGACCATGTGCTCACTATCATGATGGCTGCTTCCCAGTACTTCTTCAATAACTATGGGCACCCAGATGATGATTATGATCCCATTTTACAGCTCAGGACACTGGCTCATAGAGTTAGAGTAGCCTGCTCAGGGTCATATGGCTGGGCTTAAAATCTAGGCAGAGAACATAACCTGACAGGCAAGGGTGCTCAGTGATGACTCCACAGCCCGGGCTTCTTTTTCTTTTTTTTCTTTTTTTAGTACTAGGGATTGGACCTAGGACCTTCATGCTGAGCTCCATCCCCAGCTCCATTTTTAACTTTTCATTTTGGACAGGGTCATGCCTAGGTTGCTAAATTGCTCAAGTTAGTTTCGAACTTGCTATCCTCCTGCTTTAGCTTCCCAGGATGCTGGGATTAAAGGTCTGTACCACCACAGGATCATTACCCCCAAGTTTTTAAGCCATGTAATTCAGAAAGGATCATTTTTCTCCCTCCAGCCTCAGTCTAAACCTCTTATACTTCTTTATATGGAAGGACTTGGACCTGGGCTTTATGCGCTGGGTGACTCTGGACTGGCTTCTACCCTCTCTGATGATGTACATAATGTAGCAGTAATTCACATTAACTTCAGCTCCAGCACTAAGTGCTTTGCCTCACAAGAGCCTTAGAAAGGAGAGACAGTATAAGCATTTTTTTCCAGACAAGGGAAGGAAGGCTCAAGGAGAGAGAGTCACTTGTTGGGCTCCCACTGCTGGTAAATGAAACCAGATGTGCCTTATTCTGAACCTACCCCTGCTCTGTTATGTATCACAAGGGGTTGGCTCCTGAAAACTACATTTCCCAGGATCCCTCCCCTAATGGTTTCCTTTTGGGGTTTGCCGGTGATAGGCAAGATGAGATACTGGCAAGCGGGAAAGAGGAGGGGAGAAGCCAGGATATTTCATCCCCTTTCTGCTTCTGCAATTGCCTTGGCATGGCTGAACGTCCCTTGTTCTTACTCCGACAGGGAGCTCTTATTCTGTGTTCCCAACTTCCACCAAATGTCCCTGGCCGTGGTAATACGACTTCCTTCTTCTTCCCTGCAGACCTAGGGGTGGCAGAGGCTTCCTACTGCTGCTAACATCCAGGTTCACTCTGTCCTGGTTGTTCCTTCAGTTCTTCCTCCACCACGGCACTAATGTCCAGGTATTCAGTTCCTTCTGTTGAAGTTTTTGGCATGGGCTCCATTTCCCAGCTGGAAATGCTGGCATTCTATGCTATGGCCAATTTACCTCTCACTTCTGCTCGTCTGCCTCTTTGGGGCATAGGGAAGGGCTGGGGTCCTACATGTGTGTGCAATCATGCACAGACTCACTCTTCATTGTCTTCACAGCAACTTTGAGGATGGAGTCATCCTGGTTCAGCTGGCCCTCCATCACAGCTCCAAACTCTCCTGTAGAGGGCAGGAGGGAGACACTGACCTGAGGGGTGGGCGTCTCCACGGTGATTCTCACAGTTGGGTGAGGGTGGGGAAGTGAAGGACCTCAGAGTTCAGGAGGATATGTATGTTTGCTGGGGAACTCACCTTCCCCCAGTGTCTTCCCCAGGGCCACCTTGTGCCTGTCCACCATCACATCCCGCAGCTTTTCCTTCAGCTCTTCGCTGATGCCCAGGCTGTTCACTGCAGGTAGGGTGAACAGAGCCACGGTGTGGGGCTGACATTCAGGTGACACTTGCTGGGGGTACACCCATTGTTGAAACACCGAACTACGGCACTGGTTCAAAGTTAGCTATTGCCCTGAACATTCTAGCACCCCAACCCTAGCTCTTCCTCTGGACCCCTAAATTTCCACCACAGTAGTAACTACCATATTAAAGCCTGGCCACAATTTGCTCTGGTGTGGACTCTGATTGGTCAGCACCTTACTGTACTAGTTGTTGGATCTTAAGTCCAACACCTTAACTACTCGGCCATCCTGGTGACAGCTTATACCAGTTATTAAAAATTTTTTTTTAGAGAGGAGTTTGAAATGTTTAAGGAGGTGGAAATGCTAATAGCCCTGATTTGATTTGCATACATTGTATACATTTGTCTAATCATTCCCCTATACTTCATAAATATGTGCAATTATTATGGGTCAATTATGAAATAAAACCTCATATAAAAGGCAGCATAGCAGATACTATATTCAGCCAAATTAATGAGACATGAAAATATTACATTGATATTAAAATTTATCTTAAAAATTATTTCTTCTTATTGCTGTGTAACCTGCACAAACTGTGAACAGCTCAATGGATTTTCACAAATCCATTGTGAAATGCATCATAAATCTGAGTGTAAAACTAGCACCCAGCTCAACAGCAGCACGTGGGCTGGATGAATAGCCATTGTCTTGACCTCTCTTCCAATAGATTAGTTTTGAAAGTTATAGAGTTAGAATCATATGGCATGTTTTCTCTTGGGCTTGTTTTTTCTATTCAGCAGTGTGTCTATGAGATAGTTGTCATGTAGTTGTGACATATAGTTGAAATGTATCTATTCATTTTCCTTTGTTTGTTTTTTGTCTTTTTGAGACAGGTCTGGCTATGCAGTTCAGGCTGGCCTTGAGCTCAGTTTGTAGCCCAGGCTGGCCTCAAACTCACAATGATCCTTCTGCCTCAGCCTCCCAAGTGCTGGGATTACAGGTGTGTGCCACTGCGTCTGGCTGTAATCATTTTCATTACTCTGTAGTGACAATTCTCAAACTTGTTGACCCCTTTACATTGTAAGAATTATTGAAGACTACAAAGAGTTTTTTTTAACATGAGTTTTAGGTAGATATAGATAGATTTAGATTCATTCTACATTTAAAATTGAAACAGATCTTTAAAACACCAGAATACACAAGCACAGGTCCAGGAGCCTCAGGAAAACTCTCTTGGAAGCCCATGAGAAAAGGAGAGTGCAAAAGGGCGCATAAGGTCTTGGTATTATTACAAAAATGGTTTTGACCCCACAAACCGTGCTAAGGCCTTGGGGACCCAAGGACCCAGGAGACCAGGCTCACACTTTGGGAACTGTTACTGTATATTATTTCCTTAAATGCCTGCAATCTTCTTGGATTTCTTCCTTCTCCTCTGAAATAAATGTCTTTCTCAGGCCTTTCCAAAACCCTCCTGGGATCCTGGCAGCCTTCTTGCTGTGTGCTAGATCACGACCTAGCTCTGTCTCTTTTCCTTCTGGATTCCAGTTTTCCTAATCAGAGAGGTGAGGAAACTTCACTGGGTGGCCCCTGGAGGTCCCTCCTTATCTGGGACTCTCCAAGACTACAGTCATCAGACAGTCCATCACTTTAAGATTCTGACTGTCAAAATTGTGAATCTATGATACTGAGCATATAATTTTTCAGGCCAAGACTGATTGTCTCTCTAACATTCTATTATGCTATAGACTTCAGGGCCTCTGCCTAGGTTCAAATTCCAGCTCTCCATCCTACGGGCTGTGTGGCCTTCAGCATATCACATAACTGCTGTATCCCACAGTGTCCTCATCTTTGAAGTGAGGGGGATAACAAGGATTCACAAAATACAAATAACAGTTTAAAAAAAGCCTGTGTCCTTGGATGGCTGTGAAGATCAAATGAGATGATAATGGTTTTTTTTTGTTGTTGTTTTTTTTTTGGTTTTTGGTTTTTCTCTGGTACCGGGAACCGAACTCACAACCTTGCACTTGCCAGGCAGGAGCGTTGCTGCTGAGCTAAATCCCCAGCCCGAGATGATAATGTAGAATGTTGAGAATATCACCTGTCACATAGGAAGAGCTAGGGTTGGCCAACATTCCACCATCACCACATACTCTTCTCATCACGTATCACCACTACCAACATCGTTATCTCATCTCAACATAATCACCTTCATTATTTCTTTGTTCCAAGATCTTATGGCTCTTAAGTTCAGTGTTTCTAAGACTCGCTGTGGCTAAGATTCTATTATCTTAAAGTTCTGTGTTGGTCTACAATTTCATTGTTTCTGGGGACAGTGGTTCATCGATTCTAGTATCCCAAGGCCTTCAGAAACTTTTGTCTCATGCACTTCCAGAAGCCTAGCAAGCCTAACTTTCTTCCCCAGACCAATTCAGGGAGACACAGGGTTCACTTACAAGTGGCTTCAGTGGTCCGGCGGCTGTAGGACTTGCGGACGTGGTACCTGACTACCAGTTCACCTCTTTCCACTGTTGGTTCAAACACCTCACTGGAGGAAGGGACAGAAGATAAGGGCAGAGAAGAGTCATGTGGAACCCCCTCTTTCCACCAGGGTGAATACAAGTGTCATCCCAGATCTAAGCCCCGCTAGTCCTCTCCTCCAACATTTGCTGACATACCTAGCATTGCCACTTTCTGCCCGTCATTCATTTGCCTGGCCTCACTGTCCTTTTCATGATTCTCGGCCATTTCTCACCCTGAACCAGCCTCCCCACTGGTCTCCTTGCCTGCTGCCTCTCCCTCCCAGTCCATGGGTGCCTCTCCATGTTGTTCTAACTCACCCATAGCGTGTCTCCTTCTTCCTCCGATGGACAAGGAATAGGGCCAAGATGAGGACACAGGCAGCGGCCACAACTGCTCCCAGCAGTACATACCACCAGGGCCATGAGAAGGTAGGAGCTGGGGGTTCACTCACTGTCGGGGGCATGGAGGACAGGTCATGGCTGAGGTCTTGGCTCTAGTTCCCTGAGGCCCAGGGAGTGATGTGTGGGGGAGGTAAAGGGCGTGGCAAAAGATGCGCAGGTACGGGATAAGATGTGTGATGATGCTTTCATGTATCTGAAGAAGGGCAGGGCACGCAGTGGACATGATATGAGTTAAAGCAGAAAGAGTGAGAAACGTGTAGGATGCATATTGGAGGAGCGCGTAATAGTGTGCCGCGTGTGGGATGGGAAGGCAGATGTGTCAGAAATGGGTTGTGATTATACAAGGAAAGAAGGGTGAACATGCGGTGGGTGTGAGTAAATTGGAAGTAGCATAGGTGCATGTGTACGTGTGTAATGATCGTGCAAGGGGGGTGGATCTAGGTATGGAAGAACAAGTGAGTAGCGAAAAGAATCCCTGTGGTGTAGGATGGAATGTGAGGCACGTGCAATGAATGTGCAAGGAGAGTGAGTCTGGTGGACAAGGACTAAGGAATATCTTTGAGGAGTGCTCAACAAGCACAAACAGGTTTTCATAAAGGGAATAATGAAAGTGAGATAATGTGCAAAGGGCCATGGTGAGTGTACAGCGTGGGGTGGTGAGGAGTGTGGGGCACGTGAGGAATGAGGAGTAGCTCAGGAGCTCTAGATGCAAGGAATCAGCGGTGAGTCTTACAGGCATAACTTCAGGGGGCAAGGAGTGTGCAGTGAACACGTAAACAATGTGAGAAGGGCAGGTGAGGAATGTGGGAACAGTGTGCAAAAAGGGCAGGAGTGGAATGGAGCATGGAAGGTCACGTGTTGTGTGTGCAAACAATTCAGTGTGTGTGTGCAGAGAGCAGGATGGGTTAGTGTTGGTGAGGGTGAAGGGGTGACGTCAAAGGAATGTGGGATGAACGTGTAAGGGGAGTTGTAAGGTGTGGAATGGTTGTGTTTTTCAGTGTCTGCAATGTGGAATATACAGTGAGTGTGTACAAGGTGTGCAGAGCATGCACGTGAACAGTGTGGGTCTCCACTGTTTTAGGCGGCAGTGTGAGGAGTGAGGAATTGTAATAGGGTATACGTGAAAGGAGGGTGGGATGTGTGTGGGGCAAGCAGGTGAAGAGATACAGGAAGACATGAGAGGGTATTTAAGGATAGTGGGCTGAGTTAAAAGTGGAGGACAGAAATCGTGCTAGGAAGGTACAACGAGTATAGGAAGGATGTCTGAGAATTGCTGGAGAAATATTTGAGAAGGATGAATGTGAGGAGGATGCTCCATTCATCCATCCTTTCATCCACCCATCCACCCATCCATGCATCCATCCATCCATCCATCCACCCACCTGTGTACTGGGGCTGGATCATTCTAGGCACTTCCAACGAGGACCACACAAACCCAAGAAATAGAGCATTACAGTGGTGAGTATCACAGGCGTGAAAGGGGTGTGCAAAGACTACACATGTGTGGACAGGGCCCTCAGTGGGAGTGGAGGGGCGGGAGGGAAGAGGGGGTGTGAAAGCCCTTACCCAGCTGGTGGACTGGCTGTCCTTGCCCTGCGAGGAGAAAGGACAGAGGAGAGACTGCTCAGAGAGGGCAAGACTGGTGTGACACCAGCGAGTAAGGGAGGGAGACTCCTGGTAAGGCACAGGCAGGAACAGAGCTGAGGTTGGGGGGAACACAAAAAGGTGCAGGGAACGAGTCAGGGACATCCAGAGGAGGCGAGGTCCTTGAGGGTAGGGGGAAGGGGCTGAGCATGGCTCTGCAGGTACCTGGGCGCCAGGGCTCCAGGGGCACAGGCAGGCTCCAGGGCCCATCACCGGCCGCGGTGTAGGCTGCCACGGACACACTCAGGTTAGGTGCAGGCCGGCTCCCCCGCAGCTCCAGTGTCACCTCCCGCTGTAGCCTGACATCCATTAGCACCTAGGAGTGGAAGTGAATCAGGGAGGATCCCAGGCCCCCACATCTTAAGCCTGCATCCCTGACCTCAACTCCCCATCTCTTTCTCCACACCTTTGCCTCTTCTTCCACTCACCACCCTCTGTCTCTTCCTCTCCGTTCTTTATCTTTGCTGCTCCATCCCCAGGGCACCCGGGAGCTGTGGGACCAGGGCAGGGACTGTACGTGCCCCATTCCCCACCATGTCCTCAGTCACTTAGCGCAGCACTTGGCTATGAAGGGCAGCATGGGACTATGAAGTCAACACTAAGGAACTGAATTATCTTTCTACCATCACCCTGCCAACCCCTGCTCACCTCCCATCCTATCTCTCCACCTTGGGGTATTGGCAGCCCAGGTATCTTTGTGCAAATCAGGAGAAAGCACCCCTTCCTCAACATGCTGTACAGCTGTCTACTGTAAAATTGTTACAGTATGCAAATCTACTGAAATGCTTTTGCAATGGGTCAGAAGTAGCCATTCCCCAACCCTCCTTTGGATCCCTTAAACTCCCTAGAATATGCTTCACTAGGCATATGCTTCACTAAGTGCAACTGTATAGTCCCTAACCCGCACAACTGTACATGTCTGCCTTACCATCTTCCTCTCTCCATCTCCCTCCTCTCCCAACCATTCCACCCCAACCCTGCCAGCAGCACCCACCTCAGGGGTGTCCTGGCCTCGATAAGCCAACCGGTACCCTAACAGGGTGCCCTGTAGGGGCGCCCTTGGCTCCTGCCAACGCACGAGGGCCTGGCTCCCGTTCCGAATGGCGCTAACGTTCTCAGGGGGGCCCAGGGGCACTAGAGGACAGGGAAGAGGGGAAGCTCGCACCACATCTCTTCCTGACCCCCTCCCCTGTTCCCAGGAAGTGGAGGCGGAGCAGCAGGCACACTCCCACAACCCTCTGTGAGCAGAAGCTCCGGGGAGAGATCTGGGAGGAATGCGGGGGCACCATGGGTTGGGGGTGTTGGGGAAAGGACTGAAGAGAGGCGAGGTCACGTGGGGGAAAGGGGTGTGGAGATGCTGGGGGCACTGATGCAAGCGAGGTCCAGTGGGGCAGTGCTGACAGCCCTCCCCAGCCTCCTTACCTCCTTCCGGTGTCTCCACAGGAAGCCAGTGCGTCCAGGGTGAGGGACCCTGGCTGCTGGCACATGACACCCGGATGTGATAAGGGGTGTGAGGATGGAGGCTGCCCAGCCGAAGCTGGTGAGGGGGCACGGATGCTTGCAGGGTGAGGGGCTCCTCCGGGGGTTCTGGCTCTCCCAACCAGCTGCCCACCCCATCGTCTGACAGCACAGCCTGAGGAGAGGAAAGGGCGTGATGACAGGACGACCCTGCAGTCACATACAACAGCCACACGACTCTCAGTGGTGGCGTCCTAGCTGTGTGCATGTGTGTGTGTGTATGTGTGCATGTGTGCGCATGTGTGTGTTGATGCTACATGTTAGGATGACATGGATTTGCAAAGCAAGGAAATCATGCAGCCACATGATTTCGCACAGTCAAAAGCCGCCTCTAGCAAGCCTCTCTCTCCCTCTGCCATGGGGACTGAACCCAGGACTTTCACACTGAGCTACATCCCCAACCTTAAAAAAAAAAAAAAAAAATACCCAGGTGTCATGGTGCACACTTGTAATCCTAGCACTCGGGAGGCTGAGACAGGAGGATTGTTGTGAGTTCAAAACCAGCCCAGGCTACAAAGTGAGCTCAAGGCCAGCCTGAACTGCATAGTGAAACCCTGTCTCAAAAAGACCTAAAAAACCCAAAACAAACAAACAAAAAAAAGAAAGGAAAAAGAGAAAGGAAAAGAAATTATTTTCACAGGGTCTGGCTAAATTGCTAAACTATCCAGGCTGGGCTGGAATTGACAATCCTCCTGCTCATTCTCCCTAAGTGCTGGGATTTTGGGCACCACTGTGCCCAAATGACTTGTTTCTCTTTGAGCCTCTTCTTCCCATCTGGAAAATGGAGAATAATGTGCTCAAACGCTTTACAGGGTTGTTTAAAGATTACATGTACATGCTGGAAACCAGGTGGGGTGCTGTGCACCTGTAATCCCAGCACTCTGGAAGACTGAGGCAGGAGGGTTGCCAAGTTTGACCAAAGGTTGGGCACTTGAGCAATTTAGGAAGACATTGTCTCAAAATAAAAAATTAAAAAAAAGGGCTTGGGATGTAGCTCAGTGTGAAGGCTCTGGGTTTAATCTCCAATGCTACAAAAACAAATAAACAAACAAACCCCCCAAAACCACCCGTGTACTGACAGCATTGTGAGTCCTTCCCCAATGTGAATTCCTTTTGGAGGTTTGGGGGTTGCGAAACAAATGCTCTACCACCGAGTTGCCCTTCAAACTGAATTTACCTCTCACATCAATCCTGTTGTGCTGTGCTAAGTGCTATGCTTTCATCCACTGAACTGAGGCGCAGACGGATGGAATCCAGAGCCATCAGTTTATCACCGATGAAGAGGGAACGTGAGCCCCATCCTGTCCCCAAAGCCTCTGCTCTACTTACGGTAAGAACATGAGTAACAGCACCAGTGCCTCTTGTCTGTCCAGAGAGGCAGGGGAGCTTAGTACTAAAGAACATGAGTGCTGGGTCTCCCATGCCACAGGGTTGTGCCTCAGTTTCTTCATCTTTAAAATGGAGTGATGATAGTGGCTCCCTGCTCTGCAGGGCTTGTTTAGAAGGATGCCTGTGCATATGGAGTGTGTGTCATTGTCAGTGTGTGTGTGTGCACACGTGTGCATGACTGTATGTGTGTGTGTGTGAAGTTGCCTGGCAGCAGCTGTGCACAAAGGCACAGGCTCGAATACCCAATTGCTCCCCAGGATGAGAACCAGGATGGAGGGGGCCATATCTGTGCCACGTGGAACCATAACTGTACACCCACAGCCACACATCTCAGGAGCACTGCTGCCCAGGACCTCGCCTTTACCTTGGAGATCCCAACCACACTGCTACACAGTATGTTGGCTTGCACGGATTGGCTGTGTGACAAAAGCTGTTTCTCAGACAGCCGTGCCTATAAAGACAGCTGCACCTAAAAGAGGCTGAGGCAGGAGGATATGAAGTTTGAGTCCTGCCAGTCCAGGGCAACTTAGTGTGACTGGCCTCAAAAAAAATAAGGGCTGGAGAGGTAGCTCAGTGGTACAGTACCCCTGGGTTTGATCCCTAGTAGTGCAGAGATGGGGGGGAGTCTTAACTTCTCTGAGTCTCAATTTTGTCACTGGAAAATAGGCCTCAGAGTCCTACCGGTCAAGGTATAAAGCTTAATGACACAATGCATGTGAACAGGTTGTCATAACATAGTCTCAATAGCTAATTTTTTTGACATAGAGTCTCGCTATGCAATTCAGGCTGGCCTTGAACTCACTATGTATCTCAGGCTGGCCTCGAACTCTTGGCTATCGTCCTGCCTCTGCCTCCTGAGTGCTGGGATTACAGGTGTGTGCCACCACACCAGACAATACCTAACACTTCCTGAGTGCCAAGTGTGTGCCAAGCTCCCTGTCAAACACATTCTTGGATGAACTCACTGATTTTTTACCATACTGTATGGGCTCGTTTTCTTTTCTTATTTCCATTTTACAGATAAGGAATGAGCCGAGGCCTAGAGATGTTACAAAGCTTGCCTGAAGCCCCGCAGGCCCCAGGGAGGAGGAGGACAGCATCACATGACCCAGGGAGAGGTGGTCAGATGGTGGGCAGTGGGAGGGGATGAGGCCATCTCCATGCCTGCTCTCTGACCCACAGTGACAGATGGGAAGAGGAACCTCTCTGCCAGGACAAAGGGGAGATGGGTGGAGAGAGTGGGCTTGTGCCCATTCCCACTTCTCTTTTTCCTGGGACGGCCATGGCCCTCCTGCTGGAGCCCTTCAGCCCCAGCTCTCTCACAGCAGGAAGTGAGATCTGGAGGGGGAAGAGGACACACTTCTGCTTTCCGGGAGACCTTTGATGGATGTGGGCAGAGTGCAGCTGACGTCTGACCTGCCATCTGAGGTCTCCTGCATCAGGCCAGCCTTTGGGGTTGAATCTCAGCTCTACCCTTCGAGCCATGGGGCTGGGACAGGTCTCTTCCTTTCTCTGGGTCTCAGTTCTTACTTTCAAAAGGGCAAGATGAACAGCTTTTGTCTCCTACAGTGAAAGTGGCAAGCAGATATGCCCAGGGCGTATAAGTCTAAGAAACGGTTTCTGGGGTTGAGGGTGCAGCTTAACGATATGACAACTGCCTGAACGTGTGAGGCTCTGGGTTCCATCCCAGCACCACATAAACAAAACAAAATGGAAGGAAGACAAACTGGTTCCAAATGTTCTCCATGAAGTCAGGAGCACCTTAGTTTCTTAATATAGAAAATGGGTCTATCCAGAGACTGTCCTTCACAAACACAACGGAATGTGCAAAAGCCATAAGACAAAGCTCAGCTCACAGTTAACACTCCATAGAAGTGGGTCGCCATTGACTATTGTCACCTCCCATCACAGGCACTGTCCGACCTTCACCTCCAGCTTCCAAACCTCAGAGAACTTCACACTGGATGTGAGCTTTGTGTTTACAGAGCAGGGTGATCTATTGTTGTTTGTTTTTGTGTTTTTCTGGCTCCAGCACGGAGCCACTTCAGGGCAAGAGTTGGGTCTAGCTGGTCTTGTTCAGAAAACATCCCCAGTTTCTGGCCTGTGCTGGCTGTAATGAGGAGCCAGTGTGACAGGAAGCCCTGGGCCCATCCTCACATAGGCCACAGACCAGTGGGGGACAGACTTACCCCAGACAGTGACGACCCACAGTGGTCAGGGCCGAAAAGCAGAATTATGCGTACCCAGAGCGACAGAAATAGCTCCAGACCCTCGCAGACATCTCCTTTGTTTCAGATGTTATTTTAAGTTTGCTACTTGCATTTACTCATTTAATTCTCAAACAAGCCTGTCCGTTAGTAGCCACCACCATGTGTGTTTATAGGTGACAGAACTAAGGCCCACAGAGGCCAAGTCACTTCTCAGTCTCATACAGTCAGCAAGTAGCAGAGTCAGTATTTGAACCCGGGACATCTGGCATAAACCTAGGCTCTGTTACCTCTCAACACACAGTGGCCAAAGGGCAAGGATGGGTGCTTGCGCATGTGGGGAGACGGAGGGCTGAGATGGAGCTGACCAAAGTCGGAGGATCTCACCTGCACGATGCAGTGAGTGAGCGGGTAGATGCCACTCAGGCCAGGGGTCCAAGCCACCTCCAGTTCCGTGGGCTGGCTGGAAACCAGATGAAGGTCTCGGGGCTGTTGGGGGAGTACTGTGGACAGATGAGGGGAGTGAGTGACCCTGGGGGGCTTTTGCCCAAAACTCCTCCCCCTGCCCTCTCCTTCCCACTCTGGCCCCAGGCCCCAGCCTCTCCCTCAGACACCCGCCTTCCAGGACCCCTTTCCATCACCTGTGATGGTGGCTGTGCGGGACGTGGTGACCCCCTTGGCATTGTGGGCTTCACAGGAGAAAGAAGATGTCTTGGTCAGGCCTAGGGAGTCATACAAGGGAGGAGCCAGTGTCAAGTGGGGGAAGGAGAGAGTTCTGTGCCCAGCTGGGCCACCCTATCATGCCCAGCAGGACCAATGTCAGGCCAGCCCATACTGGCATAAAGGGGGACTGTGGGGCACAAAGCGGACAATGAATTAGGAACAGACCCTGTCCCCAAATATATAGACAGACCTATAGGTTCAGCTCTACCCTTTCTCCACACATATAAGGCGTATACACAGAAAACACACACACACACACACACACACTCACACACACACACTCTGTTACATCCAGACACAAAGAGAGCTGCACAGAAACACTCACGTACAGACTCACCGTCTCAAACACATACAGACAAGCTGGGCGTGGTGGCACACTCCTGTAATCCCAGCAGTCAGGAGGCTGAGGCAGGAGAATCAAGGTGAGTTTGAGGCAAGCCTGGACTACAAAGTGAGTTCAAGGCCAACCTGAACTGCATAGTGAGACCCTGTCTCAAAAAGACAAAAACAAAAAAAAAAGAAAGAAAGAAACACAACTACACACATATTCAGACACACTGAGACATATACGCACACACAGTGAAACATGCAGACTCACACATGGGCTAAGAGACGCTTATGTTGACTTACATAGACACACAGAAGCACATACACCTAACAGACACACACCTACGGATTTGAGTGTGTGTCAAGGTGCAAGGGTTTGCACTTCCACCCAAATCTTCTCCTCCTAGTTCAGTCTATTCCCACCACACTGGCCTCTTGGTGTTTCTGGAACGCACACACGAGTGCACACACACACACACACACACACATGCGTGCAGCATGTTCCCAGCCTGGGAACTAAGCACTTCAGTGTCCTCTTTGGAACGGTCTTCCCACAGATGTCCCCCTGGCTCGCTCCCCCTCTGCGTGGTGGATCCTAACGACACCTCTGTTACGCTGTTCCCAACCACCCTGTGTAAAGTGCAGGCCTCTCGTTATCCGGCCGCTGTCCTGCTCTGCTTTTCCTCTGGCCTCTTCTCAGCAGCTGCGTCCTGCTTTCTGTGTGGCCCAGGTGTCCTGTTCACGTCGGTCTCCTCTACTAATGTCAGTGCCAGGGGACAAGAGTGTGTGTTGCTAAATGAGTGAATGAATGTGTGTGTATCTGTGTCCTCATGTGTGTTTCTGTGTGTGTAGAAATGTGAGCATGTGTAATTCCTTGAGCAAGCCAGTTACTGTCCGTGCCTTCAAGAACTGTTTTTGAGTGTATAGGATTTGGATTTCGTGTGTCAGTGTTTGCCTGTGCCTCTTGTGTTTGTCTTTGTACTTGTAAGCATGCACTTTTGTGTGTGTGTATGCGTGTGTGCTCCCATGCACCTGTGTCACTGCTGCCCTGAACGCACGCACAAAGGGGCATACAAGAGACAAATGCAAACACAAAGAGACACACAGCTCGCATGGCAGACACACAGCTCGCATGGCGGACACACAATGTGGCCATGACAGGATGCAAGGGGGACACTATGTGTGTGCGTGTGGTTGTGCACCTGTGGGCCCGGGCCCGTGGGCATCTGTGGCCGCCGCGTGCTTGTGCCATGTGGTATCTGCGTTCCCACCCCGTGGCTCACTCGGGAGGGCGGCCTTCACACGCAGCACACGCAGACACAAAGTTTCCTTTCCTCCGTCAGTCCGCGGCCCCAGAGCAGCGGGACAGGGAGAGTCGCCGAGGCCGGAAGGGGGAGGGCAGGGAGGCTCCGGCCTGGCCGGGCTGCGCCGTTCCCAGCCGAGGTCAGGTGCCTGCCCGCAGCCCCCGCGGGCCGGAACGAGGCAGCCCGGGCGGGCGGCCGAGCAGGCGGGCAGCTGGGTCGGGTCCAGCCACCTGGCACGTGGGGGCCCCGCCAGGGTCACCGCGCAGGAGCTGGCGCCGCGGGCCGGGCAGCCCAGGGCGGGGCGGGAGGGGGTTCTGGAGCCGGGTCCAGTTCCGACCGCAGCATTCCTGCCCCCGCGTGAGTCACCAGCGCCCCCCCACCCGGCACTTCCGGCCGGTGGAGCAGGCGGCCCGGACCCCCTTTTCCAGCCCCATCGGCTGCACCTTGGGTGAAGGGCAAGGGAGGGACCAAGGTGTGAGGGACTCCTTCTCTGCAGCGGGCTTTTGCCCCGAGACTGGAGCCTGCGGACTCCAGATGTGCTTTCCAGATGTTCTGCGCCACCCCACCCCCACTGGCTCCCCCTCCGAGCTTTTCCGAGGGAACAAGAGGGATAGAAGGAGAGAGGGCACGCCCTGAGTCAGATAGAGGGACAGACGCAAGAACGGACAGAATTCCTTCACAAGACACCCCCACACAATGAATCACATTTAAACACACAGGGATCCTTATTAGCACAAGTACGCACACAGAAAATGCACCTCTCATTAAGCTACATCAGACTCACAGGGCTGATGCTGTCCTAAACGCACAGTGACACAAATGCACAGTGACTAACTGGTAAACACACATGGGCCCACACTGGCGCACATACACAAAAAGACATACATGTGCACAGATGAGTCAGTGTTGAGACACACACAAAAACACAACCATTGTGCCGCAAACACCTGGCAACACAACAGACATTGGAAGTTGATGTTGACAAACCTCTCTGCATGCTGGGATACACACACCACTCAGCAAAAGCATGTTGACATTGAAGGGCGCAAAGAGGTACACACTGGGACACAGGAAAGGTAGTGTCGACTTGTTCTCACACAAACATATAAACACATAAACACACAGCCAAGCATTCCTCTGCACCAGAACAGCTGGACATGCTCAGGTCTACTGAACTTCATGTCTGCTGAGATGTGGACTGATACAAACAGACAATCACAAAGACACACAGGCCTGCTTTGGACACACAAAGAGGGAGACACTGCTAAGAACATATAGGTTGACACAGCTGTGCAGGTACATGGTGATTTGTGGGCTGATTCCTAGGGCCAACTACCAAGAGGCAGCCAAGGCTGACACACACACAGGGGGCAGGAGAACACAAAGAAACAGAAGATATTCTTACTGTCTCACTGTGAATCTTGGTCTCCTCTCTCACACACACACTGGGATCCAGGATTCCATGATGGCAGAAGTCACACACCAACACTCTTACCCAGTGACATATACACACACTACAGAGACATCCAGGGCTACACAGGCACACACAGTGGACATACCAACATCCATGGATGCATTCTGATTCCGTAAGGAAGAGGAGCCCATACCTGGACACACACTGTTAGGTGCACACCTGTGAGCTGACGTCATCACCTCCGTGTAGACAGAGGTGTGCGAAACAGCCACAAAACCCACCGTCACATCCCCTCCACTCTTACACAGTGTCAACCCCAACAGCATACAAATACCAAGACAGACAGATACAGCCTGACACTGTACACTCAGCGAGGTACACACAAACACAGACATTCACAAAGCTGACCCTTGCCAAGGCACACCTGCATACAGAGAGGTGGATGCTGATGGATACACAGACACACACTTTGTCTGAGCAGACACACACTTTGTCTGAGCAGACAAAGATGTACATCAAGAGCCCTCTGTGTGTGTCCCTCTATCACTGCACATCATGCACAGACTCTCTCATACCTGCACCCCTGTTTCTCCTCCTGCCCCTGCCCCTCTGCCGGGTCCTGCCAGGCCGACTCAAGCCCCATCCCTGCCCCTACCGGGCCACTGGAGCCACGGGCCTGAGTCACCCCTCTGGGAGCCAACGTGCTCATCACTGCTTCCTTGCACACTCAGGGGCCCCGGAATGCTGAGAATGTGGGCATGTCCCTCCACCCCAGGAGACTCCTCTTCCCCCCAGCAGAGGGGGGGCGCTAGATCAGGGCTTGGCAAACTGGGCTCTTCACAGTTCAGCAGCCTCCCCTGGCTGAGCGACCCCCGTCTATGTGCCTTTGTCTGTCCTCCTTCCATAAGGGAAAGCCTCATGTCCGGTCCAGGTGACCCTCAGTAAGGTGCTGGGTCTGTGTGGTACAGAAGGGAGGGCCGCCCTGATGGAGGGGCTTATATCACTCAGCCCTCCCTGTCTCATCTCTCTCAATCTTCGGTCCCTTCTGCGACCTGTCCCTTCTTGTGTCTCTCATTCTAACTCTCCATGATTGTTTTTCTCTGTCTCCTGCTTCTCCTTTCTTTCTTCTTTGGGCTATGACCCCCTTGACAGAGGCCAGCAGAACTCTTCATGGCAGGAGATGGCAGGCGGTGGGAGCAGGGGGCAGGAAAGGTTGGTTCCGGGGCCCCGTTTGGGTCAAGGTCTGACAAAGGGGCATCAGTCCCACACACACTTGGGCCACGGAACAGCTCAGAGAATGTTTGGGACAAAGAATGTTATTCAGACAGAGGCTGGGCTAAATGGAGGGAGAGAGAGAAGGAGAGACAGAGAGATGAGGTACAGGGAGAGAAAGCAATGGAGAGACAGAGAGATGGAGAACAGACAGCAGGAGACGGAGAAAAGCACATGGAGAGAAATAAGGAGAGAGACAGAGAGACTCACACAAAGAGGGCAGAAGGACAGAGGGACGCTCACACAGAGGCAGCAGGGAAGGGCCAAACGTCCACCTTGCCTGACCTTCCCCTCACACCTGGCCCAAATCCCAGACTCACCTGGAACTTGCAGGCTGTGCTGGAGGCTGTGTCCCGAGGAGAGGGCCAGGGGGACAGCGTCCTGGAGCCAGAGTAGGTGCACGGGTTCTGGTGGCCCCTGGGCCCTGCAGCTCAAGTTGAAGGGTGTGTTGGCCTCCACAGTCCTGTCTTCAGGCTCCTCCAGGAAGTAAGGCAGGCCTATGGAGAGGCTGGTGGTAGAGGCTGAGGTCCTCCCGAACCTTCCCACTGTGTGACCCATCCCTGGGATGCTGGAGGCTTTGGATACCAGACCAGTGCTGTTGGGTCTTTCTCTTTCCTCCCTTATGTCTGGTCCCCTAGACCTTTGACTCTCCTTTAGATGTCTGGCTCCTCAGACCTCTGTCCTCAGAACACACGACCCCAATATATGATTCCCCCCACCAGACCCTCCCAGCAGATCTGAGCCCCTCATGCCTCTTTTCCAAAATGGGTGCCTTGTCATCTCTTTTTACTGATGAGGACAGTGAGGTCTTTGAGGGGAGGAGAGAGAGGGTTAAGTCATTTGCCTTAAAAAAGAGCCCCCAAGATGTTTTTCCCTCAGGACATATAATGCCTTCTCCTCCTAATTATGGGCCCCTAACTTCCTGACTCCCTGACACCTCTGACATCCCTAGGTTATTTGTCTTCAGGGGATACCCTGAATCCCCTAGCACTCTGTAACTTCAGGACTCACCTTCCAGCCCTACATAGCCAGGCTGGGACACAAAGTTCTGTCCCCTCAGGTCCACGGCGCACTGGTACCACCCTGCATCCACAAGCTGCAGGGAGGAGATGCTAATGGGGCAAGAGGAGGGATGGAGAGGTTCTGGGTCAGAGCTGGACACTGGCAGGGGTCAGCAGAACTGAAAGAGGGGGACCAGGACTCACAGGAAGGATGAAGTTGGAACTATTTTTAACTGTTTACAGAAGATGAAAATGAAACACATGCCATAAACCCCAAGCTACATGCCAGCAAATGTTCAAGATGGGATCCCAACCCAGGCAAGGCTGAGTGAAGCGGGGAGCATGGACAGGGATGAAGAGCGGTTTGGGGTGTGGTTGGTCAGTGGGAAACTGGACACCTGAGTTGGCTGACCACTTTCCAGTCATCTTGCCAGTCTTCACCCAGGGGCACCTGGACCTGAGTGCTGTCTGCCAGCTCCAAGACCTGTCCATCCCGAAGCCAGTTCACTTCAGCGGGTTCCCCCTGAACCTTGAGCTCACACCGAAGGATCACCGTGATTCCCCTGGAACCGGTGATGTTCCCTGGGCTCTCCACGAAGGGGTCATCCACCTCAGCCTGTGCTCCTGCAGGGGAGATGGGACGAGGTTAGGAATCTCAATTTCCCCAGCTCCTCAACTCTACCCTGTCTCTGCCTGCCTACCAGCTGCCCAGACCCCACCAGGCTCTTAGGTCCACATAGTTGAAGAGTGACCTCAGAGAGGGGTAGAGGGCGGAGGCTTGGGGAGGATGGGAGTCTTCCCAGGGTTCAGAGCTCCAGCATCCGTCGTCCGTTGGGAAGTAGGCCCAAGATCTGGCAGCCTCCCACGCCCTGGATTGCCTGGCAGGGCCAGTGCCTGCCCTTAGGGTCTCTAGAGACTTAACAGATTGGGCTTGTGGATAGAAGGGAAGAAAAAGGATGGGAAAGACTGCAAAGAGGGAGACAGGGAGAGGAGAGGAGAGAGAGAAAGAGAGAGAGAGATAGACAGAGAGAGAGATGAGGTGAAAGAGAGGAACAGAGATAAGAGACAGACAGAAACGCCCCCTAAGAGGGGAATCAAGGGGCAGAGTCTCAGAGGGAGCCTGGAGGGGAGACTTAGAGAAGAGGGCTGGATAAAGACACAGACGGGGAGAGAAAGAGAGAAAGGAGCCCTGCAGAGATGTTAAGCAGGAGGTAGAGACAGAGACAAAGACAGAGACCCTCATTCTCAGAGATGGAGCAGACTGTGGTAAGAGCAGGACGGGGGCGCTGAGTGCGACAGGGAAACCCCGGGCTCCTGAGCACCCCTCATCCAGCCGGCCTGCCTGCCTGCCTGCCATGGGGCTCTTTTGGGGAAGGACCCCCGTCCCTGTCCTCAGGGCCCAGAATCCAGCCGAGCACCCACCCCACCCTCAGCGCCTCGCGCCTGTCTCGGTGTCCATCTCTTCCGTCTCTGTGTCCATCTCAGCTTCCGTTTCTGGTCCTTCTGCTCCTCTCCCTTTTGCTCTCCCTGCCCCTCGGAGTCTCCGTTTTTTCTGCTCTCCCTTTCTCTGTGTCCCCTCTGTTGTCCCAAGGAAAACCCTTAAGTCTGCCCAGCTCCCCCCAACACCTGCCATCCATCCCCCGCCTCCCCTCCTCGCTGTCCTTGTCCCTCCGTGGGTGGCCCTGCCCCCAAAGAGCCCCCATCACTCACCCTTGGGGGCCAAGCACCCCCAGCAGCACAGGGCCAAGCACCAGGCCAGCGGAACCCTGCCCATCCTCAGGCACCAGCGCACAGTCGATGCCAAACTTTTCTCCGAAGTTGCTGGGCACGTCGCGGGGGAGGGGGCAGGGCCAAGCTGTCCCTAGCCCTCCCCCCCAGCTCCAGGCGCCCCTGATTTGGCACTGCCTGCCTGGCACAGCGGGGGCCCCTTGGCCTGCTCTGCTTGCTCCTCCACAGCCACCTTCCCGGCTCCCCTGCCTCCCTCTCGCCCTCCTAGACTTCGGGCAACCCTTTCCCCGCCCAGGCTCCTTCTCCCTCTCTGCCTCCGCCCACCGGCCCGAGCCCCTGGGGCCACCTGGACAGCGAGGGGTTAACTCGGGGAGGGGAGGACCAGCCCTGTCTTAAAGGGACCTTGAAGGGAGGCTGGGGAGGGGGAAGGGGATCCCGGTGGCAGTGCCCGCTGTGCCAGAGGCTGTGTGCCTCTCTGTCAGGCTCGGGGCGCTGTCCCTCTGGGCTCTCTGGGTCTGGTAAACATTCTCCAGAACTCCACTCCCTTCCAGCCCATGCCGCGCCCCCCCCTCCCCGCCTCCACCCCCTGTCCAACCCCAGCCAGGCCTCCGGGGCCCTTTACTCCCCCTCACACTCAAGGCTCCTCAGACAAGGACACACACACACACACACACACACACACACACACACACACACTCAGTGTAGACACAGACAGAGGCTGGGACAAGCGGAGACACGCAGGGGCACGCTACCAGCCCACGGGCATCCTCAGACAAGCCGGGTCAGGAGCTGCCTCCTGGGGTAATCTCCACAATGGAAGTTCACTGCTGGATGGACGGCAGCGGCTGAGGGGAAGCACTTAGACTGGAGATACATAGATGCTCAGACGCACCAAAACCCACTAGGACACAGAAGCAGACACCAGTATATGGACTCACATCAAGAGGTCACCACTGCCCAGGGTTGTAACCCTCTCTCTGCTGATAAGGGCATCCCTGGCAAGTGACTGACTTCCCACTCGGGTCTCATCTGCAAGATGGGAGTAGGAGCAGATGGATCTGTCACAGGCTAGTGGGAGGAAGGTCTGGGTCAAAGTGTGTGCGGTTCCTCGCCTGTGGTAACCACAGCTGACAAGGTTCCTGTGAGGTTTGACATTTCACCTCTGTCTGTCCCTGCACTTCCCCTCTGCGCTCTCCCCGCGGGCCTGTGCATCCGGGTCCCTGCAGGCACGAAGAAGCCTGTGTGTTGGCTTGGCTGCGTGTCATTCCTGTGCCCCGAGAGTTTGGCTCGGGGAGCTCTGCGTGGAGAGTCTGTGCAGCAGGAAGCTGGTGTCCTCTCTCTGCTCCTGGCCATTTCTGTCTGGGTGTTGGTGTCCCGGAAGCTCATCACAGAGTCCTGCCCATGTGGCTTCCTGATGTTTCTGTGGTCCCTCCACTCTTGCCCCCTTTGACCCATGGCCCGGCTAACATCGAGAGAGATGTTGCTGAGACCGAATCTGACCCTGCCCTTGTGTGGCTGTAGCTCCTTACTGCCCTTCAGTTGATGCCTACGTCCTCAGCTGGCCACTTGGGGGCTGCTCCACTGGCCCTTCTGGACTCTCACTTGTGCCCCTCCTCAGTGATGGCCCCAGCATCCATCCTACTGCTCAGGCCCGAGTTTGGGGTCCTCCTGGAACTTGCAGTCGCCCCATGGTTCATTCAGTGTCACAGACCTCCCTCTCACCAGCCCCTTGCATGTCCCCACAGCATCAATATCACCCTGGTCCGGTCCCATCCTCTCCTGCCCAGACCCCAGCTCTGGCCTTATCCCTGGGCTGGGAGCCTGCACTCCTCCCTCCAAACTGTGTCCCACTCAGCAGTCAGAGGGATGTTTCCCCACCCCAAATCGAACCCTTCTCTCCTGTTCTGAACTTTTCAGGCAAAGCCCCAAGCCTTCTCTGAGGCCTACAAAGCCCCCTCATGTTCACATGACCCGACCCTCCCCTTCCTTGTTTTTTCTCTTTTTTATTTGTACCGGGAATCGAACTCAGGACCTTGTGCTTGCAAGGCAGGTGCTTGTGCCACTGAGCTATATCCCAGGCCTCCCCTTCCTTGTGTATCTTTCCTTTTCTCACCAGAAAAGCCTCCTCCCTGGTCAGAGACCTTCCTCCTGCAGCTGTTTGTCCCTAACTCCTACACAGTGGAGACCCATCTCCACTGTCCCATCACGTTGTATCACTGCCAGGCCACTTCCAGTCGCCTCCTAGGTCACCGTGTTGTTTATCCGCAACATCTTGTCCTTTTCTCTGGCATCACTTTGCATGGGTTGTCATTACAGAGCTATTGGCACCATTATGGGTCTCAAGTCTGTCTCCTCCTGCTGGGCTATGGGAGGCAAAGGACTGGGTTTATCTTGGTCACTGCTACATCTCTGCTATCCTATGAGACCTGCTGTAAAGGGACAATTAATAATTGTGGCATTTTGGGGTACAAGTATGTGTGAAAGCCTGCTCTCTTGTTTAGGTACGCTGGAGTTTCTGCCTACTTTAAGCTCAGCTGGATCTTTTGTGAACTAGAACCTGTGAACTCATTCACTCAAGAATTATTTGCTAAGCCTGGCTCAGTGGTGCATACCTGTAGTTACAGCTACTCAGGAAGCAGAGGCAGGAAGATCTCAAGTTCAAGGCCAGCCTGGGCATTTTAGTGAGACCTTGTCTTAAAAAAAAAAACAAAAACCAAAAAACCCAAAACTCAAAAACCAAATCAAACCAAACAAAACCTTGTCTCAAAATAAAATAGAAAAAAGGCCTAGAGGGTATAGCTCAGAGGTAGAGCACTTGCCCAGCATGTAACAGGTCTTGAGTTCGATCCCCACTACTAAAACAAACAAACAAAATCCCTATTTGCTGAGTACCTGCCATGTCCCTACAATTTACCAAGAATTTTTTTTTCTAGTTTTTTTGAGACAGAGTCACACTGTGTAGTCCAGGCTGTCCCTTAAACTCATGACAGTCCTCCTGCCTCAGTCTCCTAAGTGCTGGGATAGAGGTGGCCTAGAGATATATTTTTTTAAAAATGAAGCCAGATGTGTTGGTGCACCCCTGTAATCCCAGCACTGGGGGAAGCTGAAGCAGGAGGATTGCAAGTTTTGAGTCTTGCCTGGGGAGCTTAGCAAGACCCTGTCTCAAAACAAAAAATAAAAAGAGCTTGAGGGTGTAGCTCAGTGGCAGAGAAACCTTGCGTTTTGACCTTCAGTACCTAAATAAATAGGACAGGTAGATAGAAATGTCTATTGTGCTAGGGGCTGGGGCTTGTATAGTAGAACAAGTCCATGCCCGTGTGGAGTTCCCACTCTAAAGTGAAGAGAAACACTACAAAAATATGTGTCAGAATGTAATGGGCTTTGATGAAAAATAAAGCAGGAGAGGAAACAGCGAGGAGTGGAAGTGTTGTTTCAGACAGCACGGTTAGCGCAGGACTCTCCAAGGTTCTAAGGAAACTGGCAAGTGAGGCATGTGGCGGGGAGTACAGCCACCGCAAAAGCCCAGAAGTAGGCACGAGCTAGGCACGCTGAACTCTGGGGAGGTTGGATTGTGCCTGGAATGGATGGAGGTAGTAGTAGGGGCAGAGAGGGATCTGGTCTGGTGAAAACTTTGGACTTGATTTTGGGGTGGAAGCCACCGGTGGGCTTTGAGCAGGAGAGACATGACTTGGTTTTATTTACTTATTTGCTAATAAAGAAATGAAACCCAGGGCCTTGCACATGCTAGGCAAGGGCTGTCTGCCACTAAGCTACAGCCCCTCCTTACTTAGTCTGGTGTAAGGAGTCCTTCTGCTAAGGGCAGTAAGTGAAAGGTTGATTGAAGACTTCCCCACAGAGGGATCCGGACCTGGACACACCAGTCTCAGGTGTTACGACACATGGGACCACTAGGGGTTCAGTGCCTCGGGTGAGGAGCTTTTGCCAGAATGAGCCTGAATCTGATCTAGTTTCCAGTTTACAGGAGATTCTGGGGAGGAAGGACATCTCAAATGACACCACAAAGATGCCCTTGGCCACATCCAGATCACAAACAATTGTACAGGGTCAATAACCCGGCTTATTGAAGAAATAAATGGCACATAAAAGAATGGGAATGATTATAGATTTAAGAGACATATCAAATGACACTTGGATTCTGATTTGAACAAACTATGAAACATGAGATCATTAGATAAACATGTACACTGATATAACTCTTCACTGTGATAGTGAATCAGTAATGCATATTGTAAAAGCTGGGTGTGGTAGTGCATGCCTATAATCCCAACACTTTGGGAGGCTGAGGCAGGAAGACCGAAAGTTTGAGCTCAGTCTGGGAAATTTAGCAATGTAGTGAGACTCTGTCTCAAAAAAAAAGGCGGGGAATGTAGCTTTGTGTGAACGCCTTGGGTTCAACCTCCCAGTAATGCAAAAATAAAATAGAATGAAAAAGACAGTATTGAAGAAAACTTTGAGTTGGAAGTGTAGCTTAGTGGTAGAGCACATGGATAGAATGTGTGAGGCCCTGGGTTCCAACCCTGCAGCAAAAAGACAAAAAAAAAAAAAAAAAAAGAAAAGAAAAAAGGTAAACTTCACAGAGGAGTAACTGAGTGAGTTTTCCTGGGGAATGATGAAAGATTTTGGGTATAGACAGTGGTGACATGGGTATAGAACATTGTGAATGTTATTTAATGTCACAAAGTTGTACACTTATGATTGTATATTAGATTGATGCTGTGTATATTTTACCACAGATGCAAACATATCTGAAGGCCACACTAATTCTAAATATTTGTACTTTGGGGTATAATAATTCCTCTCAATCGTTGAAACCATGTGAGTTCATGTTTTTTACTGTCTACTAAAATCTTCCTGAGGGGCTGGGGATTTAGCTCAGCGGCAAAAGCACCTGCCTGGCAAGCACAAGGTCGTGAGTTCAGTTCCCCGTACCGGAGAAAAACAAACAAACAACAAAAAACAACAAAACAAAACAAAAATAAAATCTTCCTGATGTCAGTGGTTTTTTGTTTTTTCTTGTGGTGCCGGCAGTGGAACCCTGAGCCTCACCCAGCACAGGCAAGCGCTGTACCACTGAGTTGCACCCCCAGCTCCTCTCGTCAGTTTTTATACCAATTCAGTGCGAGATCCCTTTTTCTTTTCTTTTCTTTTCTTTTTTTTTTTTTTTCCGGTACCGGGAATCGAACTCATGACCTTGCACTTGCCAGGCAGGCGCTGTGCCGCTGAGCTAAATCCCCAGCCCCACGGTCCCTTTTCCTTTAAATAAGTTAATTTTTTTAAAAAAAAATTTCCATCTGCTTCCAAATTTCCCTGAATGTGATCTTTGAGTCCAAAGGAAAGCCAAGTCATTGCCTCAAATTTTTAACAGGAAAAAACCGTAAGCCTCATTCCTATTCACATCATTTGACATATAAAAAACTGTAATATGAAGTCCAAGAACTTAGCATGCATTTAGCTCATATTAGGTTCCAGAATTTTTCACATTTCTTATTTTTTGGTGGTGATGGGGATTAACTTCCCCTGCCCCTCCACATTTCTTACTTCTACTAAGGCTTTAAAATGGTAAATCCTCCACAAGATGTAATCAGGTGGCAAGTGGCAGTTAGGATTTAATTCCAGTCTCATCTTTTATTTTATTTTTTTTGGAGAAGGGATTATAGGTAGCTCTCAGGAGGCTGAGGTAGGAGGTAGGAAGATCACCCTGAGTTCAAGCCCAGGCTGGGCCACAAAGTGAGTTCAAAGCCAGCTTAAACTACATGAGACTATCTCAACAAAACACAAAACAAAACCAGAAATAAAAAGATGGCTTAGATGGGCACATGCCTGTAATCTCAGCACTCTGGAAGCGTGGGACAGGAGGACAGCAAATTTGAGCCCAGCTGGGGTAACCTAGTGACTTAGGAAGAGCCTATCTCAAAATAAAAAAAAAAAAATGTACAAAAAGGCTGGGGATGTAGCTCAGTGCAAAGGCCCTGGGTTTAATCCCCAGTTAAAAAAAAAAAAAAAAAAAAGAAATAAAAGAAAAGAAAAGAAAAAAAAGCAAGCAAGCAAGCAAGAAACAAAAAGCCTTTAGTTTGCTTGTGAAGGGAAGGCAGGAGGGAAGGGGTGGTGAAGGAGCCCAGAGAGGGGTCCGTATGCATGGACCTAGGATTGTAAGTATCTGCTTTCAGACTTGGAGAATCCCCAGGGTCTGAATCTGTTGGCTTCAGGCTTTCCCTGGGCCAAGCGGCCCCACTCCCAAGGATAGCCCCAGCTCTGCCCCTCCCGGCCCTCTCCGCTCAGCTCCACATCTGGTACTGATGTCAACAGCCAGGGTGGGTGGTAACCATGTTTTTCAACTCCCGCCCAGCCTCAGGGGAGGGGTGCACTCCCTCGTCCCCACCCCTTACTCACTGCGACAGACATGGTCACATATACACATGAGGCCGTGCCCTGGGGCAGACCAGGGGCCAGAAGCCAACTTTTATTGCAAAGTAAGGACCTTTATGTCATAAGGTCAGATCTGGCCTCTTCCCTTGCACTGGGCATTGGAACCTGGCCCTTACTTGGTCCTCCAGCCCTTCCGGGAGGTCAAGTAGGGACTTCAATACAGCACAGGGAGCTTGGGGCTGTATATATGTAGGGGGTGGGGACAGGTGCCTCCATCAGCACCGTTACCTAAGCAGGTGTGGGGCTGCGCTTCCTCTGGCCTGAGGGTCCCATGTCCAACGTTTGGGTATGCAACTGCAGATCAGGAGGTGCTTGTGTTTGGGAAAATTTGAGGAAAAAGGGTGCCTAGAAAGGGTGTCTCCGGGGGACCATGTCTCTATGGAGTGGCGTGTCTCAGTGGGAAGCCAAGGTGAGGCAGGACAGTGTCACGTGTGGGCTGGCTGCGTGGATCAGTGGCTGGGGGCTGTGGCTGGCAGTGCTCACAGGCTTGAAGGGTGGCGAGGACACGCAAGGGGTGCATGTTGGGGCCACAGACAGGGAGGGACAGTCCTTCCGACGGTGGCACGATGGAGCAGTCACACTGTTCTCTGTGGCAGATGTCCAGAGATAGTGGCACTGAGTCCAGTGGATGAAAGGGGCATGTGAGCTGTGAGCACAAGTGGGCTTGTTTGTGTGGCTCTGAAGGCGGCAGCTGGACCCCCCGTGTGGGTTAAGGGTACAGGGCGGTGTGTGGTGTATGGGTTGGTGGGTTACGTGGGCCCCTGCTTGTGGCTCCAGACACACTGCACTACACTGACGTCTGCAGAACGCTTACGCAGCAGTTGTAGCCCTCATGACTTTGTGGCTGTGTGTCACAGCAGCTGCGTGGGCCAACTGTCTGCGTGGCGCCTCTAGAAAACAGCTGCAGGTGTAACTGGGCTGCCTTTGGGGTGGCCCCGGGGCTCTGCACACACACCCTGTCCTCGTACACTGAGGCTGAGCATGTCCCTGGCCAGCTCCCGTCTCCCCACGCTCCCTCCTTCATCTGGTCTGCACAGGGGGATGGAGGTCGGCGGGCTGGACCTGCAGCTGGAAGGCTGGCGGGATGTTGAAGAGGCCGCTGACAGCTGGCTGGAGGCTCAGGGCGTCTGGCGGGCATGGGCTGTCCAGGGAAAAGGCTTGCAGGATGGTGGCGAAGAAGAGGAAGAGCTCTGCTTGTGCCAGCCCCTCTCCGAGGCAGATGCGCTTACCTGGGAAGGAGAGGGGGTGGGGTTGAACCTATGCTATGCACACCCAGGTCCTCGGGGGTGGTGGGGTGGGAATGGCAATAATAAACCCAGGGTACAGGGAGGGTGCCCCCAGCTGGCAGCAGTGGCTTTCCTAGCCAGGAACGCCGCCCTACCTAAGGAGTAGGGCAGGAATGCTTTGGGTTTCTTGAACCGTCCTTCCGTATCCAGGAAACGGCCTGGGTTGAACTCCTCTGGCTGTTCGAAGACTGCAGGGTCATGCAGGACAGAGCCAAGGAGAGGGAAGACCTCAGTGCCCTGAGGGAAATGATAAAACTGTGGTTCTTACCAGGCCAGGACACTTTGCGTGGGACAGCCAAGTAGCAGCCTGGAGGGCTAGGGACACCAGTTCGCAAAACAATGACATCAGCATTAACTGCTTACTGTGAATACATGCACATACTACCTTTGTGTAACAGGTACATGGTACATGTATCACACACACATACTTGCTTATGTGCACATCTGCACACACTCTAATTTTTTTTTTTTTCAATACTGGTGAATAAACCCAAGACTTTCATGCTGAGCTACAGTCCCAGACTTTTTTCTTTTTTTTTCTTTTTGAAACAGGATCTTATTAAGTTACTAAGTTGCCCAGGTTGGTTTTGGACTTCACATCCTCCTGCCTCAGCCTCCCAGAGTGCTGGAATTACAGGCATTCATCACTGTCTGTCTCATTAAATCTTTTGAACAAGTCTAGGAGGCAGGTACAAATATTATCCTAATTTTTAAAAACATTTTTTGCAGTGCTGGCGATAGAAACCAGGGTTTCATGCATCATATGCAAACACTCTACTGCTGAGCTACACCCCCAGGTTTTTTTTTTGGTTTTTTTGAGACAGGGTCTTGCTATGCAGTTTACACTGTCCTTGAGCTTACTTTGTAGCCCAGGCTAGTCTTGAATTCAGGGATGCTCCTGCCTCAGCCTCCCAGCCTCCTAAGTGCTGGGATTACAGGAGTGCGCCACCATGCCCGGTGGCCACCCCCAGTCTTTTTATTTATTTTTTGTCTTATTTTGAGATAGGATCTTGATAAGTTCCCCAGGCTGGCCTTGAACTTTTAATCTTCCTGCCTTAGCCTCCTGAGTTGCTAGAATTATTAAGGTGTGCAACTATGCCCAGTATATTACCCCCGTTTTAAAGATGAGGATGTTACACTGCTCTGGTGGGGCATGCGTGTAATCCCAGCACTTAGGAGGCTGAGGCAGGAGGATTGTGGTGAGTTCAAAAGTAGCCTGGCCTGCATAGTGAGATCATGTCTCAAAAAGTACAACAAAACAAAACAACAAAAAAGATGAGGAAACTATGACAAAGGTAACTATTTGTAGAATGGGACAGAACTCAGTATTTTTATACTTGGTTTTGAAACTCTGGGAGTATGCTGTGATTCAGCTGTGCCTATCCTCAGCCACCTCTCTGTGGAAAGTGTCAGAGTTCAGCTCTTTGCTGCTGTGGTCTGCTGAGGCGAAGCTGAGGGTGAGTAGGCAGGGCTGTCCACAAAGATTTCCTGGCTCAGATTCAGGGAGAGCAGCAGCTGTAGATCAGATCAAAGGTCCTTATCTCCTGGGGTTGTGGCTGGCAGCTGAGGACAGGTGAGGGAACAGGAGGAGGAAGGCAGATTTCTGTGCTAGGGAGTCTGGCTAATGGGATCTGAGTAGGGGAGGTGAGGGGCTCCAGGAACAGATAGTGCCATGTTAGTGTATTTGAAACAAAAGACAGGCAGATGGGAGTAGATAAAGCATAGATTCTGGGTTCAAATTCAGCCTCCCTCCTCACAGGCTGGGTGACCTCAAAAAGTCTCCTAATTTTGCTAAGATACACTGTAAGATAACACTTGTAAAACACCACCTCAGCTCTTGGTGGCTGGGTTATGGGGGGTGGTTCTATACACTGGGCAGCAGCAATATAATGATATTGAGAAGCCAGGTGTGGTGAAAGACACCTGTAATCCCATCACTCTGGGAGGCTGAGGCAGGAGGATCACAAGTTTGATGCTTCTGTGAAACGGGCCTGGTAAGTGGAGAGGGTTGCTTTGCTGGTGAAATAAGATAATACATACAGAAAACATTTAGACTAATCCTTGGGTGCTGGGCTTGATGGTGCATGCCTCCTGCAATCTCAGCACTCAGGTCGCTGAGGCAGGAGGATTGCTGAGTTCAAGGCCAGCTTGGGCTACAGAGTGAGTTCAAAGCTCACTATTAACTACAGAGCAAGACCCTGTCTCACAATGAGAAAGAAAGACAGAAAAGAATAATATTTGGGGCAGGTCCCCAAGCATTGATACCTTTTTTTTTGTAGTACTGGAAGGAGAACTTAGAGCCTTCACACTGAGCTACATCCCTACATCCCTAGCCCTTTATTATTTTGAGACAGGGTCTCACTAAGTTGCTAAGTTGCTCAAGCTAGGCTCAAACTTGTGATCCTCCTGCCTCAGCCTCCCAGAGTGATGGGATTACAGGTGTGCGCCACCACACCTGGCTTCTCAATGTCATTATATTGCTGCTGCCCAGTGTATAGAACGCCGTATGGACCCCGAGCCCCTCCACCCCCAACTCAGCCATTAAGAGCTGAGATGGTGTTTCACAAGCATTATCTTATAGTTCCACGATGATGCTACTACTGTTCCCAATTTAGAAGAGGGGTATTTTGAGGCTTATAGGATGAAGCAATTTGTCCAAGATTGCAGCCACAGTGGCTGGATTTTAACTGCTGTGGTTTGATTCTACAATTAAGAAGTAGCATGTATTAAGTGACCTCAGGACCTGGGCTATATCGCCCCCTGGTGGTGGTTTCTAGGTCTCAGCTTCTTTCCAGTGAAGGAGCCCGGACTCCAAAAGAGGTGGAGAAGGAGGGTAGGGGGCGGAGCGGAGGAGAGGGGAAGAAGGAGGGAAATGGACAAACCCTAGGTGTCTGCAGTAAAGTCTAACAGATGGACGGCAGAAAGAGATTATAATCAAGATATCCAAGCCTGTAATTCCGGCACTGGAAGATTGAGGCAGGATTGTAAATTTGAGTCCAACCTGGGCAATTTAGTGACTTAGTGAGACCCTGTCTCAAACAAACAAACACACAAACAAAGCAGGGCTGAGGATGTAGCTCAGTTCAAAGGAGGCCCTGGGTTCAATCCTCAGTACAAAAAAAAAAAAAAAAAAAAAAAAAAAAAAAAAAAAAAAAATTAAAGGGCCAGGGATATAGCTTAGCAGCAGCATGGTGCCTGCCTGGCAAGCACAAGGTCCTGAGTTCGATTCACCGTACCAAAAAAAAAAAATTTTTTTTTTTTAAATCAAGAAAAGCTGCTGGGCGTGGTGGTGCATGCCTGTAATCCCATTGCTCGGGAGGCTGAGGCAGGAGGATTGTTGCAAGTTCGAGACCAGTCTGGGCTATAAAGTGAGCTCACGGCTGGCCTGAACTGCACAGCGAGACCCTGTCTGTAAAAGACAAAAAAAAAAGAAAGAAAAGCTCAGATACACCAATAGCAATTGTCTTAGCAAATAACTGGGGTCCTGAGGCAGAGCCTTGGGCTTCGCCCATCCACATACCCACCTTGGGCAGCGTGTACCCTCGGAAGCAAGTGGTCCTTGTGATGATGTGGGGCATGCCCATGGGCACCAGTGCCAGCAATCGCTGTGCCTCGTGCAGAACTGCGTCTGTGAAAGGGAGGCGGGCCCGGTCCTGCAGGCTCGGCGCCTGGCCTTCGGGCAGCTCCCGCATCAGCTCCTCCCGTACCTGCTCTGCAAGCGAGAGGAGACTAGGGGTGAGGGGCTCTGACCCTCCCCTCAGCAGCCCCCCTTGTCTTGGGCAGCAGTGATTTGGGGTGAGGCTGACAGGGGTAGGCGCAGCCTCGGAGTCCTGGGGCCTGCACATTCTGTGTGCTGGGCTTTATAACTGTCCTCTTGGCCAGGCGTGGTGGCGCACGTCTGTAACCCCAGCACTCAGGAGGCTGAGGCAGGGGGATCGTTGCGAGTTCGAGGCCAGCCTGGGCTACAAAGTGAGCTCAAGACCAGCCTGAACTGCACAGCGAGACCCCGTCTCAAAAAAAAAAAGAAAAAAAAAAGTGATTTCATCTGTTCTCCTAATTCCACAGCAACTTGTATGATAGGCATCATTATCTATCTCCATTTCCCAGATGAGGAAACTGAGGCCCAGTGAGCCCCAGCTCGCTTGCCTAAAGTCACAGCTGATTCCACTGATACCACCTGGCCAGTCCATCCCACTGGCCGGCCTGCACTTAACACAGCTGTCTGACCCACAATGCATCAGCGCTCTTCCTAGCCCTGCCTCTTATCATACACCCTCCATTTCTGTGAGGACATTAATTTTTTTGTTCTTTCCAGTATTGAATCCAGGGACCTTTGCACTGAGCTACATCCCTATCCCCTTATTATTATTACTTTTTTTGTGACCAAGTCTTACTAAATGGCTGGGCCTGAACTTGAGAGCCTCCTGTCTCAGCTTCCCAGAGTGCTGGGATTATAGGTGTGCACCACAAGCCTGGCTGAGGACCCCAAATTTTGGTCTCGGGCCCTGACTTGACTGTCTTATGACTTCTGGGATTGCTTCCTGTGGCTGGCCCCAGGCCCTACTCAAATTATTCCAAAGTGGCCCAAGTGTCTCCCAGTTCTTTCCTCACTGCTCCTGCCCCATTCCAGGATCAGCCCACTGCTCCCAGCCAAAGATTTCAGCCTATCCGTGCCCATCTCCCCCTCTGGTCCTCTAAGACCTGACTATTCTGCTGCTTTTTCATCCTCACAGCTTGTCCAGCCCCGTCCTTTCTCTTTAGGTCCCTGTGCTCCTTCCTGGGCTCCTGGCACCTTTTCTCACTCTTTACAATTCCTCAGAGCAGCCCAAAGGATTTTAATAAAATCCAGATCTGACCCTGCAGTCTCCTTGCTCAAAATCCATCCACGGCTCCCCGTGGCTGAGGTCAGCGCATAATGTACTGCACCGAAGGGACAAGGCCCTGCAGCCACCTCCCGCCTGTCACCCGCTGAACCTCACATCACAACCGGCCACCCCCTGCCTCTTGCTGCTGATTCTCATTCTCATCGGATGCTGGGTCAGCCTGTCTGCTCTCGTAACTGCACCTCTCACTCCTGTCCCTGGGGCCTGGCCGGTGGGAAGGCTCTTACTCTGGACCTCAGGATATTTCAGAAGGAGCAGGAGGGCATAGCGGACAGTAGCACCAATTGTCATTGTCCCGGCAAACAAGAGGTAAGTGACCGTCATCAGCAAGTTCTTCTCAGTGAATTCCATGCTTGGGTTTTGTTCCTCCTGGAAGAAACCAGGCAGAGGGGCTCAGAGCACACAGCCTGCGGGAAGCAGAGGTGCAGGGGAAACAGTCTTGGGGGTGCAGAGTAGCAAGTTAAAAAGCTTCACCAGGGAGTTTAAATAAATGTTTTGGAAAAGTTGGTAGGCGGGCCCTTGATATTAATTTGCTCTGGTTAAAAGCTTTTTTTAAAAAATGAAAGAAATAAAGTATGAAATAAAAGACAGATAATAGGAAAGAAGAGAGGAAAAAAAAAAAATGAAAGTGAGCCCGGCATGGCGACACGTGCCGATAGTCCCAGCACTTGAGAGGCTGGGGCAGAAAGATCTTGCATTTGAGGCTAACCTGAACTACACTACAGCAACACCCTGTCTCAAAAGACCAAAACCGAATAATGAAAAACAAGAACAACCCAGAAAAGAATTAAACGCTGGTGAAGATGTGAAGAAACGGCAACCCTTGGGCACCAATGTATAGGGGTGCTGTTGTTGTGGAAAAAAAAGTATGGTAGCTTCTAAGAAAATTAAAGATACATGGTGCATGCCTGCAATCCCAGCTACCTGGGAAACTGAGGCAAGGAAATTGCAAGTTTGAGATCAGCTTGGGAAACTTGGCAAGACCCTATCTCAAAAGTAAAACAAGACTTGTAACACATGGAAAGGGTTGGGGATCAAGCTTAGCGGTAGAGTGCCCTGGGGTCCCTCCCCAGCACTGCAAAAGAAAATATTTTTAAAAATACAGTAACCATAAGGTCCAGCAACTCCGCTGTGTATGTACCTAATCAAAAGCAGGAGCTGGCTGTGGTGGCGCACGCCTGTAATCCCAGCACTTGGGAGTCTGAGGCAGGAGGATTGCTGGGAGTTTGGGGCAACCTGGGCTAAGTAGTGAGCTCAAGGCTGGCCTGAACTACCTGGTGATACCTTGTCCCCCAAAACCAAAAAACAATTAAAAGTAAGGACTCAAAAGATATTCGCTGTATACCTATGTTCATAGCAGAATTATTCACAATGGCCATGAGGCAGAAGCAACCTAAATATCCATTGAAGGATGGATACACAGAATATGGTGTGTCCGCGCCCCATAAGTCCATAAGACCCAACGAAAAAATAATCAGCCTTGAAAGCTAGAGATCAAAAATGCCAGTTCTAATCACCTTGCCTTACCTGTCATTACAGAGTGGCCACCCAGCCAGAGAGCAGTGAGGTATAATCTGCTGCTTGATACTGGTCATCCCCATAGTAATGACCAGTGCTTATTTTCCAGTTAGGTGTTATTTTCAGGGAAACAGGGTCCATACCAGGGAATACTATTCAGGCTTAAAAAGGAAGGAAATCCTGTCATATCCTAGAACCTTGAGGACACAGCACTAAGCGAAATAAGCCAGTCAGAAAAGGACAATATTGTATGATTCTACTTATATAAGATACCTACAGTGGTCAATTTCACAGATGAAAGCGGCAAAGTGACTGCTAACAGCTTCAAAGAGGTAGAAACAGGCAGCCTGGGCTAAGTAGTGAGTTCAAGGCCAGCCTGAACTACATGGCGATACCCTGTCTCCAAAAACCAAAGAACAATTAAAAGTAAGGACTCAAAAGATATTTGTTGTATACCTATGCTCATAGCAGAATTATGCACAATAATTGAATAATGAAAAACAAGATAAGAGAAAAAAAGTGATTTCATCTGTCCTAATTCAACAGCAACTTGTGTGACAGGCACCATTATCTATCTCCATTTTCCAAATGAGGAAACTGAAGCCCAGTGAGCCCCAGCTCGCTTGCCTAAAGTCACAGCTGATTCCACTGATACCACCTGGCCAGTCCATCCCACTGGCCGGCCTGCACTTAACACAGCTGTCTGACCCACAATGCATCAGGGCTCATTCCTAGCCCTGCCTCTTATCAGACACCCTCCCTGTTCTGTGAGGACATTAATTTTTTTGTTCTTTCCAGTATTGAATCCAGGGACCTTTGCACTGAGCTACATCCATGTTCCCTTATTATTATTACTTTTTTTGTGACCAAGTCTTACTAAATGTATAAATTGCTGAGGCTGGGCCTGAACTTGAGAGCCTCCTGTCTCAGCTTCCCAGAATGCTGGGATTATAGGTGTGTACCATAAGCCTGGCTGAGGACCCCAAATACCCTGTTTGTTAACGGGTATAAAGATTCAGTTCTTCAAGATGAAAAGAGTTCTAAAGCACACATGGGGGCACATGCATATTATCCAGAATTTAGGGAGGCTGAGGCAGGAGGATTGCAAGTTTGAGTCCTGCCTGGGCAATTTAGCAAGACCTTGTCTTAAAATTTAAAAAAAAAAAAAAAAAAAGGGCTGGAAATGTAGCTTAGTGATAAAGTGCCACTGAGGTCAAGCTCCAGTACTGTAAAAAAAAAGAAAAGTTTTGGAGATAACATAACAATATGAATGAGCTTAACACTAATGAACTATATACTTAAAAATGGTTAAGATGATAAATTTTATGTGTATTTTATTGCAATTAATATTTTATTGGGTTGGAGCCAGGTATGGTGGTACATGCCTGTAATCTCAGCACTTGGGAGGCTGAGACAGGAGGATTTCATATGAAGAGTTCGAGGTTAGCCTGGTATACATAGTGAATTCAAGGCCAGTCTGAACTACGTAGCAAGACCCAAAAAGCCATTAAATGAATAAATGATAGAGTGAAAGTTTTATTGGGTTGGAGGTGTAGCTCAGTGGTAGGGTGTGGCTTTGCATGCATGAGGCCCTACCCCGGTGTGGTGAAACAGAAGTTTTAAAAATGGCACCACCCTTCCCCATGCCCTGTACTGGTTGGAGCTGGGCATTCAACCTGGGGTCTCCCTCCTGCTAAGCATGTGCTCTACCACTGAGCTAATCCTCAGCCTAAAAACATGTTTCTTTAAAAAAAATGAAAGTATAGGGCCAGGGATGTAGCTCAGTGGCACAGTGCCTGCCTGGCAAATGCAAGGTCTTGAATTCCATTCCTGGTACAAAAAAAAAAAAAAAAAGTATAGTGGGCATGGTGGTATATGCCTATAATCCTAATACTCTGGGAGGATGAGGCAGGAGGATTGCAAATTTGATCCCAGCCCGGGCCATTTAGCAAAACCATGTCTCAAAATACAAAATAAAAAAGGGGTTGAGGATGTAGCTTGTTGCAAAGGTCCTGGGTTCAATCCCTACTACCAACAGAGAGAAAGAAAGAGAGAGAGGAAAAGAGAGAGAGAGAGAGAAAGAAAGAAATGGGGGCCACAGGGTTAAGAAAAAATTTTCCCTTTTCTCTTATAATAAGAAATTATTCTTATATAATTCATAAAGTAGACTTTATTACCATAATTTTAAATTGCAAGGCTTTTCAAATTACCTAATTGTAATTCACATCTAGGGTGGATGGGGAGACAAGCGGTAGGTGAGGTAAGTGACCATGAGACTCGCTGGCGGCAGGACCCTGGGCCCGGGGCCTGATTACAGGGGTGAGGAGGGAGGGAGGAAAGAAGAGCCAGGGAGTGAGATGCCAGCCCTTCAGGGCTTTCTGAGTGTGCCTGGGAGAGGCAGTAAGAGTATCCCATGGAAAGAGACCTAGAGAGGAAAGGCAGGACACACAGAAGACACGTGCACACACATGCAGACGGAGAAAGAGACCTGGTCAAGATGTCCAGATACACTTGGCCCCAGGGCCACCAGCCCCACCCAAGAGGGACCACCAGTCAGGCCACCAGCCCCACCCAAGAGGGACCCGCGTAGCCTCCCCCAGCCTTCCCTACCTGTGCCATCTTCAGCAGGAAGGCATCCACAAGGTCACGTGCAGGTCTTGAGGTTTCCAGGTTGCCCCGGTGCTGCTGCACCTGCCGGGTGGTGAAGGTGGCCAGGGTGCCCAAGTGGCGGAGGAGCTGTGTGTGGGGGCCGGGCAGCGGCTTCAGGAGCCAGGAGAACATCTCGTAGGTCTGCACGGGGAAACACTGTTGGTTTTCAAGGGGCTTGGCAGGAGCTTTTGAGGAAGGTGGCCAGAGAGGGGCCCCACCCATCTACCTGGCCCCACGGGGAGCTGATCCCCAGCAAGGTACCACCAGCTGCCCGGATCACAGCCTGGAACTCCTCATCCTCGTAGGAGAAGCGGAGGTCAAAGAGGAGCAAACAGATGATGTTGGAGGTGGCCTGGGACAGCAGCAGGGAGGGATCAAACGGACGTCCTGCGGGGAAGGAACGAGGGAGAAGGCTGTGGGCATGCAGAGGGAAGCTGGCGTGGAGCAGACGCAGGGACAGAGTGGACACTGGACTCAACCAGAGAGAGACAGGTGTGCACAGACCCACTGACAAGACGGATGGATGGACAGTGAGCTGAAAGGAGGAGACACATGGACAGATCAACAGTGATACAGACAGGGACAGATAGGCAGCGATAAAGACAGAGTCAGAAGCAGGCAGGCAGGGAAGGAAGATGAACAGACGAGGTCAGACAGAAAAAAGGAGGGAAAGAAGAAAAGCAGAAACAGGCATGGGGCTGGGGGTTCAGCTCAGTGGTGCAGCGCCTGCCTGGCAAGTGTGAGGTCCTGGGTTGGATTCCCAGTGCACCCACCCACTAAAAAGAAAAAGAAAAAAAACAACCAAGAAATGAGCGTGGTGGTGCACAGCTGTAACCCCAGTACTCTCTGGGAGGCAGAGGCAGGAGAACCACAATTTTCAAGCCCAACTTGGGCAAATCAGTGACTTATAGAAACCCTGAAATAAGATATAGAAGAAATAAGATATAGAAATAAGATATAGAAGAATTCTGGGGATGTGTCTCAGGGCAAAGGCCCTGACTCAATCTCTACTACCACAAAACAAAACAAAACAAAACAGGCTGAGAGACCTGGATGCTGGAGGATGGCAGGAACATGACAGAGACAGAGACAGGGACAGAGGGTGGAGGTGAGCAAAGCCCCCAGCCCACGCCTAGGGCCCCAGGCTTCCCCTCCCGAACGTTCCATGCGCTGGGCTGGACCCCTCCCCCAGGCACAGCGGCCGGCCCCGCCCTGCTGACCTTTCGTCCCCTGGAACGCCTCCACCAGTCGCTGGACTTCCGCCTGGATCAGCTCCTCGCCTTCTCGCTTCCCCATGCCCAGGTCCCGCAGAGCCAGCACGGTGAACTTCCTCAGCTGCCTCCACCGCTCCCCGTTGGCAAAGAAAACCCCTGCGCAGAAAGCTGGACTCAAGGAGAGACTGGTTCCTCCCTCCTAATGAGGTGTCCTGAGTCCATACCTGCCTGGCCCAGGGAAGAGGACTCACTAGATGCTCAGTAAAGACATAATTGAACCGGTTCCTCCATCCTTTGTCTTTGGATTAGAGGGGGGCATTCTCCTGGGCAGGAGAGACTTCATGGCTCCTGCTGTGATTAACCAGGATGGGCGAAGAGTCACTCCTTTCTCCACCCGTCTGCCCCTTAATCCCTCTTTTCTTTCCCTCCCATCCGCCTACCTCAGCATTTATGGAGCACCGCTGCCTCACAGTTGGAAATACGAACAGAGGGAAGAGGCTGACACGGCACTGTTTTCCTTCTTTATTCAAGACACTTGCTCTGGACAGATCTTCCCCTTCTCTGAGCTCTCAGTGTTCCTGCCTCTTGAGTGACAGCCCGCAGTGGCCCCTGGACATTTCCTGCTGGTGTCCCCGGCCCCCTTTGGCCCAAACTGGCCTCAGTGCCTCACCTCTTCCCATCTCAGTCCACCATCCATCTCCTGGTCCCGGGTTCTGTCCCACTACCCCATCCATGCCCTGGCACCTGCACAGGCCCAGCTGGTCCCCTTCCTGGGGTCTCAGCATTCAGTTTTGTCCCCTGTATAGCACCTAGAGGATCTTTCCAACTCTGCCTATAGCCTGCTTAAAATCCACAGCTCCAGCTTGGTGTGGCAGCCCACACCTCTAACCCCAGAGCCTAGGAGGCTGAGATAGGAGGATCGAAAGTGACTGCAACTTAGTGACTCAGAGGGGCCCTGTATCAAATTTTAAAATAATGAAGGTTTTGGTGATATAGTTCAGTGCAAAGGCCCTGGGTTCAATCTCCGGTACAAGCCCCCCCAACAAACAAACAGGTTCCCAGGAAAACCAAAGACCAAACCAGGGGCCTGCTGACTTATTGGTTTTATTACTCATCTGCTACAACTGCAGCGGCTTCCTCTTACTTCCTCTAAGGTGTCATGACCCTTCCCCCAGGCCTGTGTCCCTGCTGTCCTCGTGCCTGCATTACTCATGAACCTGTCCTTGATGAACTGACTCCACACACCCTTCAAGTTTCAGCTCAAACGGCCCCTCCTCTGAGAAGCCCTCCCTGAACCCCCTCTACCACCAGTATAGGTCCCTGTGTCCGCTGTCATTGTAGAATTCTGTTCCCTCCCTCTGCTGTGTTACTACAAGGCCCCTGTCCCACAGTGAGAAGACACTGTATCTGACTGCTCACCCGTGTCCCAGGACCCAGCAGAGGACCAGGCATAATGAGATTGTCAGCTGTATATACAGGATAGTTACCACAACTGAACTACTGTCTTCTATTTCTTTGCTGAAAGAAACAGTTAATGATTCCTTGATTGATCAATGTTGCATGTCTCTATTTGTTTTCCTGAGAAACCACTTTGAAGATATCAATATGTACTACAACAAGCATTGTTAGTTTCCTACCACTTTGTCTGTAACTTTGTATTGTTTGTTCTTTTGCTGTTTTGTAAATAGTTGTCTGTTTGTTAATGTTTTCCTTCTTTTATTTAAAAAAAAAAGAAAAAGAGATTGTCAGCTGAGTGGATGAACACGTCTTCTCCCACCCCCTTCTGCTTTTGTATGCACTGCTCTTGCTGCTGGGAATGCCCTTCCCAGACACCCTGAGTCTCCGCTCAGACACTGTCTCTTCCAGGCAGGCTTTCTAGACGTTCCGCTCCAAACATGCTGGGGCAGGAGTGTCTCTGCAGTTCCAGGGACTCCCCCATGCTGGTCTGTGCCTTCCTGTCCTGGTGGACCTCTCTGCACTGTCACTGTCTGGTGCAGATCTAGCTTCCCACTAGCCTGCAGGCCCCAGAGGAGCACGACAGGGCTGCCTTCGTCACTGCTGTGCTGCTGGCAGAGGAAGCCACGGGCTGCTGCTTTCTGTGTCCCAGAGAAGGATGTGTACATTCTTGAGGTGCTTGCTTATTGGTTCCCCAAGCCTTGCTTCACCTGCATCGGTGATTGTCACCACTGATAAAGCCTGGCAACTAGTACGTGCACGGGCCCCACCCTCATTCCATCGTTAGTACAACCCTATGTGATAGGCCTAAGTCTTAGCCCATTTTCTAGACAAGGAAGCTGCGTGATTAAGTGCGAAAGTCACATACCTGCGAGTGCCTGCAGGACCCAGCAGTTCCCACCTCCTCCCGGGACTTACCATGACCGTTAAAAGTCTGGTCCAGCGTAGCCAAGGTTCCTCGCCCACTGAAGTCCTCAGCCTGATCTCCCAAGGCCTCCTGCACAGCCTTGTGCCCAACCAGGACGACCACGCGCCGCCAGGGGCCCAGGTGCACGGTGAACACCGGCCCGTACTTCTTACTCAGCTGTGGGCAGGGAGGGAGCAAGGGGCGGGCGGCTGCTGTGGGGCTGGGGGCTGCCCCTGGCCCCTGATGAGTCATCTGGTCTGGCTTCTTTCTCCTCTACCATCTTCCCCTCAAACAGAAATAGACCCCCTGGCTGCTCTTGAACTTGACATCCTCCATCCTCAGACCGGCAGAGTACTGGGATGGCACACATGAGCCACCATACCTGGCTGCGGAATAGATCGTTTGGAGGCTCGGTTCTTTTTGCACCCGGCTCCCAGGCCCCCTCCCCAAACGCATCCTCCAGTCCCCATCCCTGTTCTTCTGCCCAGGCCTTATCTTCTTGCCCCAGAACAATCCAGGGCCAACTTTGGTCTCTCATGATTCATCCCTCTTCCTCCCAAGTCCGGCCCCCTCCCCAGTCCCTGCTAAAACTCTCAGATTCTAGAGCGGATACTGCTGAGCATCTGTGCCCTCTCTCCCCAAGACGCCTACCCCTTCCTATGCCCTTAAAGTTTCTCAGAATCTTTTAAAATGGGGATCCTCTTTCCACCCCCATGCACGCATGTTGGCAGGCCTCCCTTTCCAGGAATGACCAGCTCCCTTCCAGCTATGCTACACCCACCCTCCCACAGCCATTCTTCCAGCCTCCGCCAGCTGGACTTGCGCCTCCCAGAACCCTCAAGCCTCCAGCCTCTTCTCAGCCTCCACCGCCCCCAGCACCGCTAGGCCTTTCTTCTTTGTCCCCTCTCCCTGGGTCAAGCCCACTAAACACCAGCGACTCATGGCCTTGAGGGCCCCTGTTTCTCAGCTTTGGTCCCCGTCCACTACTTTCCCAGCACCGAGGGCTCCCCCCCACCCCCATGGGACCCCCTGACCCTCCGGACCCTGCTTCCTGCTCTCACCACCTCCCCAGGACGGTGCCGGCTCTGCCACTCCCGAGCCCTGGTCCCCTAGCCCGGGATCCTTTCTCCAGCGCGTCTCTCGCCTTCTCAGCCTGGACAATCTGCTCCTGACCCCAGCCCTGGGCACTTCGCTCCTTCTGCCCCGGAGCCCCTGCCCGCCTCCTTCCTAGGGTCCCCGACGGGCTCTGTGACCCCTCTCCCCTGCCGTTCGGGCTCCTCTCCAAGGCACCCACGCCGCTCGCCCGGACGTCCCGCGGTCCCTCACCCGCAGCAGCCCGGAGTACAGCGCCCCGGGTCGCAGCTGCAGGAGGTTCCCCAGCAGCGGCAGCACCGCGGGCCCCGGGGGCAGGTGGCCTCCGGCCCGGCTCGCGGGCAGCAGCAGGCTCAGCAGGAGTAGCAGCAGGACGAGCAGCAGCGCCCAGGTGCCGGCCGCCTCCATCTCCGCAGATCGGTGCCTTCTGCTCGGGCTCACGCTGCTGGGGGCGGGCGGGTTAAGGGCGGGCGCCGGGCGGGTCCCTCCGCGGAGAAATCCGGCGGAGGGCGGGGCAGCCCGATCCCCTCGCCTACAGGCTGGCGGCTCCCCCACGGCCGCCGTCTGGGGTCGGGGACACGCGCACCGCACCGGTCGCTCCGCAGGGCACCCAGGCTTTCCCGGGCTCAGGGGTGGGGTGAGTGGGGGGCGGAGACAGCGCCTGGGGCCCCAGGTAGGGCGTAAGCAAACAGGAGCAACCTGGGAGCCGGAGGCTCGGGCTGCCGGCAGCCGCCACACCTCGGCCGGGCTGTGACCCCGCGCAGCCCCCTCGCTTCCACCTCCCTCCTCGCTGTTATCGGGGTGTGCGTGCGTGCGTGTGTGCATGTGCGGAGCCGGAGCCAGTCCCCTCCCGCAGCTTATCTCCGCGACCGAGAAGGAGGAACTTGGCCTTTAAGAACAAGGAATCTGAGGTCCAGAGGTAAATCGGTTGGCCCTCCCTACGTCAAAGGCGAGGTGGCAGAACTAGGGTTTGGACGCAAGCCTTTCACTCAGTCACTTAGAGCTTGCACATTGGTCAGGAACAGGAGGGGTGAAGCCAGACTACTTGAGTTCACAGCTTACCTTTCCTGAGCCCGCTGAGCACTTTTGTGCAATAGCGCTAGTTTCCAGGATTAGACAGGTACACATAGCTGGGCGTGGTGGTGCACACCTGTCAGCCCAGCGCTCCGGAAGGCAGCAGCTGGAGGACTGTAAGTTCCAGTCCAGTTTAGGCAGTTTAAGAGTTAGAGAACCCGTTTCTAAATAAAACATCAAAAGGGGCTGGGCATTTAGCTCAGCGCAAAGGGTTTGGGATCAGTCCCCAGTACCATACACAGACACACCTGCTGTCACCTGCACACAGTTTAAAACAGGATGAGCTGCCTCTGTAAAAATTACTAAATGTTAGCCAATATTTCTACAACTAATTGTTATTGAGGTCTAACTTAATAACAAGTCTGTTCTAGAGCTAAGGATGCAGCTATGCACAATGCAGAGAAGAAACCAGTCCTCCTTGACCTCAGAGCCACATGTAAATGAACTTGAAATTAGATAATTTTAGGAAGTACTAAGGCCCTCTGGGGGAACGGGCTTGTTGCGGAAGAAGGCAGCTTGTCAGATCTGCACAAGGCAACGATTATTGCTTGGTTTGGATCACTGCTGTAACCCTGGCATCTGGCACAGTGTCTGACACGCAGCAGGTAGTTAATATACGTATTTGTTGCCTCAAAGATTGTATGCAGAAGGTAAGATGAGGGAGGTCCCCAGGGACTGTTTTATTACAAGAGTCTACATTTTATTTCTAGTGCAAAGGAAACCCTTTGGAGGTTTCCCAGCAGGGCAGTCGCTTACTTTGGTTTGTATTTTCTGTAAGATTCTTAAAAACTTTTTTCTTATTGGTACATTTTAGATACACATAATGATAATGTTCATCATAGGGAATTTGTACTTGTACACGATATAGCTTGCTGCTTCTTTTTCTCCCATTTCCCTCCCCTCTCTTCAACCCTTCTTCCTCTCTTTATTTACAAAAGCTTGGTTTCCATGTTTTCCTTCTACTCTCTTTTTTTCCCTCATCCCTTTTTTCCTTTCCCATGGACTCCTTCCCTTGTTCCCTTTCTCGTGTGAACATTTTCTTCCCATTACCCAGTAATGGTCTTATTCACACTTTTGGTTTCTCACACCAGAGAAACAATGTGGTATTTATACATGTGTGTCCGATTTATTTCATTTGAGTATGGTCTCAAGGTATATCCATTTAGCTAGAAATGTCAAACTTATCCTTCTTTATGCCACAGTAGTACTCCATTGTGTAAAAAAACCACATCTTCTTTATCCATTCATCATTTGATGGGCATTTGGGATATTTCCAAGATTCAGCTGTTACAAACTGTGCCACTATAAACGTGGGTGGTATGCATATGTCACTGTAGTACAATGCTTTTAATTCTTTCAGGAAGATACCAAGATGGGGAATAGCTAGGTCAAATGGAACCTTCAAGTCCTAGGTTTTAGAGGAATCTCCACACTGATTTCCACAGTGCTTGCACCAGTCTACAGTCCCTCCAACAGGGGAGAAGCGTTCCTTTTTTCTTGCTGCTCCACCAGTATTTGTTATTGGTTTACTTCTTGATGACAGCCATTCTTTCTGGAGTGAGATAGAATCTCAGTGTTCTTTTAACTTGCATCTCTTGAATGACCAGTGATGTTGAACATTTTTTTCACATATTTGTTTGGTATTTGAACTTTTGCATGTGAGAAATGTCTATTCATTTCAGATGCCCATTTTTAGGTTGGTTTTTAAATTTGGAGAGTTTTGAATTTTTTTAGTTATTTATATATTCTAGGTATTAGTCCTTTGTCTAAGGAACAGCTGGCAAAAATTTTTATCCACACGTTAGATTGTCTTTTCACTCTGTTGGTGGTTTCTCTTGCTGTGCAAAAGCTTTTTAATGAGATGAAATCCCAGTTGTTGATTCTTTGTGATAATTCTTGTGTGATTGGGGTTTGTTCATAAAGTCTTTGCCTACACTAATGTCTTCAAGAGTTCTACCTATTCTATCTTCCAGTGGATTTGGTGTTTCTGTTTTAATATTTAGATCTTTGATCCATTTTGATTTTAGTTTAGTGCATAATGAAAGATATGGTTCTAGTTTTAATACTAGACAAGAGGAAAGCAAATTTTTCCAGCACCACTTATTAAAGGGGCTATCTTTCTTCCAGTGAAGGTGTTTGACTCCTTTTTCCAGATAACGTGACTTAGTATGTCTGGAGTTGTTTCTGCATCTTCTAGTTTTTTCTCTGATCCTCAGGTCTGCTTTTTTTCCCCCAGTACCATACTGTTTTCATCACAGTATAATTTCAAGTCAGGGTTTGTGATGACCCTTGCCTTGCCTTTGTTGCACAGAATTGCTTTTGCCATTCTAGGTTTCTTCTGGTTCAAAGTGAATTTTAGATTGTTTTCTCTCATTCTATGAGGTATGCTAATGGTATTTTGATTGGGATTACATTAAATCTATATAACAATTTTGGGAGTATGATTATTTTCACTGTATTGGTTCCTCCTACCCAAGAACAAGGGCTATCTTTCCATTTTCTGATATCTTCTTAGATTTCCTTTTTCAGAGTACTATAATTTTCAGTGTAGAGATCTTGTTATAGTTTGGGTCTAGACGTACCTCCAAGGCCTCATGCACTTTTAGATGGCCCTTTTTCAGAGTTAGTTGAGTCTAGAGGGTGTGATTGATTGGTGTTTGAATGCTACGATTTGGGTTGCTAGGATTAGGGGTGAGTGATTGTTGGATCAGTTCACTGATTGGTTTTGAACTGCTCTAATCCCAGTAGCCTGGATAGAGTATAAAAGGGGCACAAAGATGTTGTTATGTTTCAGTTATTGTTGTTTTTTTGTTTTTTGTTTTTCTTCTGGTACCAGGAATACGAACTCGCGACCTTGCGCTTGCCAGGCAGGCACTTTGCCACTGAGCTAAATCCCCAGTCCCTATGTTTCAGTTATTGATTTTGCTGTCTTCTGCGGCCATGAATGGTTGCCCCTCTGTCATGTGCCACCCTGCCTTGGAGTCAGTCAACTATGGACTGAAACCTCTGCAAACTGTGAGTTAAATGAACTTTTTCTTCCTTTAACTTTGGGTGTTGGGCGTTTTGTCTTAGCAACAAAAGTATCTAAGACAGGTCATTTACTTCCTTCATTAGATTTATTCATAGGTATTTCATTTTTTTGGGTGCTGTTGTGAAAAGTGTTGCTTTCCTAATTTTTCTCTCAGTGAGTTTGTTATTTGTGTACAGGAAGGCTGTTGATTTTTGAGTGTTGACTTTGTATCTAGCTATTTGACTGAATTTGATTATTAAAACTAGAAGTCTTTTGGTGGAGTTTTTGGGGTCTTCTATAGGGTGTCATGTCATCTGCAAATAATGATAATTTAACTTCTTCCTTTCCTGTCCTTATTCCTTTTATTTCTTTCTCTTGTCTCATTGCTCAGGCTAATGTTTCCAGTGCTATCTTGAATAAGAGTGGTGTGAGTGGACATCCTTGTCTTGTGCCTGATTTTAGAGTGAACTCTTTCAGTTTTTGTCTATTTAGTATGATGTTGGCAGTTGGTTTGTCATAGATGGCTTTTATCAGATTGAGATAAAAACAATTTATTCCAGTTTTCTGTAGGATTTTTAATCATGAATGCATGTTGGACTTTGTCAAACACTTTTTCTGCATCGAGATGATCATTTTGGCTTTTGTCTTTGGCTCTATTAATGTGGTATATTCCATATATTGATTTGCATATGTTGAACCATCCCTGTATCCCTGAGATGAATCCTACTTGAGCATGAGGTTTAATCTTTTTGATGATTTGCTGCATTTTGTTTGCCAGTATCTTTTCTGTTGGTTGGTTTTTTTGAGACAGGGTCTTGCTATGTAGTTCAGGCTGGCCTTGAACTCATGGCAGTCTTGCCTCAACCTCCCAAGTGCTGGGATCACAGGCATGAGCCACCATATCTGGCTTTGTTTGCCAATATCTTATTGAGGATTTTGGTGTCTATGTTCATTAGGGAGATTGGGTTGTAGTTCTCTTTTTTGGTTGGCTTGTTCTCTGATTTTGGTAATAGGATAATGGTTGCGTTAGGGAATGAATTTAGGAGCGTTGCTTCCCTTCTCATGTAATTAAAGAATTTGAGGAGTAGTGACATTAGATGTTGTCTAAAGTTGTAGAATTCAGCAATGAGTTTGTCAGGACCTGAGCCTTTCTTTGTTGGTAGGTTTTTAATTACATCTTCAATTTCATTGATTGATATTAGTACATTTAGAATTTTTATATCTTCTTGAATCAGCTTTGGTAATTCACATGTACCTAGGAATCTGTCCATTTCTTCTGCATTTTCTATTTTATTAGAATACAGGTTCTCAAAGTAGGAATTGATGCTCTTCCGGATTTCTGCAGGATCTGGTGTGATTTCACCCGTTTCTTTCCTAATTACATAGATTTGAGTCTTTTTTCCCCTTTTTTTGGATAAGTTGGCTAAGGGTTTGTCAATTTTATTTAACCTTTCAAAGAATTAACTCTTCAATTTTTTTGATTCTTTGTATTGTTTTCTTAGTCTCCATTGCATTAGTTTCTTTTCTGATCTTTATAATTTTCTCCCTTGTATGAGCTTTGAGCTTGACTTGCTCTTCTTTTTCTAGATGCTTGAGGTTCAAAATTAGATTGTTTATTTGACCTCGCTGTGTTTTTCTGATATGGGAATTTACCAATATAAATTTCCCTCCTAGGACTGCTTTCATTGTGTCCCATAAGTTCCAGTGTGTTGTACTGGCATTATCATTTAGTTGTAGAAACTGTTTAATTTCATCTCTGACCCACTGTTTGTTCAGGAGGGTGTTATTTAATTTCCATATATTTATGAAGTTCTTGTGGTTTCTTTTACCATTGATTTCCAATTTCATTGCATTATGGTCTGATAATATGCATGGGATAATTTAAATTTCTTTGCATTTACTTAAACATATTCTATGAGCTAATATTGGAGAACCTTCCATGTACAGTTGAGAAGAATGTGTACTCTGATGCTGTGGGGTGGAACACTCTGTAGACATCTACTAAGTCCATTTGTTCAAAAGTTTAGTTCTGTTCTAATATTTTGTTGTTATTTTTTGGTCCAGTTGATTGTCTATTTGTGACAGTGTGGTGTTGAGGTCCCCCATTACAATTGTATTTGTGCTTATTTGATTTTTTATGTCTGTTAATATTTGATTTATATAATTGTGTGCACTGATATTTGTTGCATATATATTTATGACTGTTATATCTTCCTCTTGGATTGTTCCCTTTACAAGGATATAGTGATCTTGTTTGTCTCTCTTAATCATTCTTGGCTTGAAATACACTTTGTGTGCAAATAGAATAGCTCCCCTTCCTTTTTTTCCTGGTTCTAGTTGCATGGAGTATTGTTTTCTGTCAGTTGAGTTCCAGTCTATGAATTTGTTTTTGTTTGTTCTTTGAGATGGGGTCTCACTATGTAGTTCAAATGGACTTGAACTCACTATGTAACCTAAACTGGCCTTGAACTTGCAGCGATCCTCCTGCTTCCACCTCCAGAGTGCTGGGATTATAGGTGTGTGCCACACGCCTGGCTTATGAATTTGTTTTTGAATTAAATGAGTCTTGTATGCAGTATGTTGTTGGGTCTTGCTTCTTGATTCATTCTGTCCTCTGTGTCTTTTGATTAGTGACTTGAGACCATTTATATTGATGGGAACTGATATGTATTGACTTATCCTTGCCATATTATTTTCCTGTTGGTTGTTCCCTTCTTTCCCATCTATTTAATTGCTTGCCTTGCCTGGTGGATTCATTCTGTTGGGATTCATGCAATTGTAGTCCTTGTTATCACTTTCTGGAATGTCCTTCACAATATTTTGGAGTGCTGCTCTGATGGTCATGAATTTCTTCAGGTGTTCTTTGTCATGGATGTATCTTATTTCTCCATTCATTTTAAAAGATAGTTTTGTAGAGTACATCAATCTGGGTTGGAGGTTGTTTTCTTTTAGGGCTTGAAATACTTTACTCCAAGCTCTCCTTGACTTGAGGGTGTATGTTGAGAAGTCTGCTGTGATTCTGATGGGCTTTCCTTTATAGGTGATTTGCTTCTTTTCTCTAACAGCTTTTGCTATTTTTTCCTTGTGTTGAATTTCTTGAATTGTGACTACCATATGCCTTGCTGTAGATTTTTTGATCATGTATAATTGGAGTTCTATATGTCTCACTTACTGTATGTCAGTCTTTTTCCATGCTTGGGAAGTTTTCTGCCATTACTTCTGTGAACAGTTTTTTTTTTTTTTTTTACTTCATTTGCTTTAATCTCCTGTTTTTTCATTGACTCTGATCAATTTTTTTTATTCTTTTTTGTATCATCTAGCAGCTCCTGGATTGATTAATCATGGTTCCTTGTATTTTAAAGAAATCTTTCTTTTCATAAGCACTAATCTCAATCTTGTCTTTTATAACTGATATTCTGTCTGCACAGTGGTTCATTCTACTGTGTATACTTTCAGTGGAATTTTTAATCTCCTGGATATCTGTTTGATTCTGTTTCATGGATTGCATTTTTTCTATGTTAGGCTTTTATGGCTTCTGTTGTTTTCCTAAGCTCTTTTTTTTTTTTTTTAACTCTCACTGCTCTAGAGTCATTATCCATGTCTTTTATTGTGGTCATCATCTCTGTAGTTATCTGAGATATTATTTTTGATTTGATATTTTTCTAGAGCTTTGTTCATCTGCTTTATCCCTTCTGCTGGTACCACTTCAGAGAGTCCAGGTGGGTGGCTTTCAAATTGTTCCACTTCAAAGCTCTCTGTTTTTGGTGAGCAGAAGTCTGGAGTTTCATCTTGATTAAGTGTCCTTTCATTTTTTGTTTTTTTTTAAGGTTTAATCTGGTTTTTCTCCGGTACTGGGAACCGAAGTCATGACCTTGCACATGCCAGGCAGGCGCTTTTGCCGCTGAGCTAAATCCCCAGCCCCTTATGGCAAGTAGCTTTATTGCTTAAAACCCTTAGGAAATGACTACTCTTCTAGGAATAGTGAGCTTTTGGGTTTTGAGTGTGTTGCAGGATCCTACCTCTTCAATTTACTGGGGATAAGAAGTTGCTGCCTATTTGGCCTAGCCCATTGTTCTTTGACACTGGTCTATAGTATTATTTGTGACCCTTAGGCAATCTCAGTCTTGGTATACAAGGAGGAACAACTGATTAGAACAATTATGTCACCTTGGTTAAAGTAGTACAATCAGCAATAACAATAGCATCAAGCAGCATAGAAAATGTCAAACTGTGTTAACTATTAATTTGCCACCTTCAACTGTATGAGCTAGATTTGTGGTTATATAACAAAATCTAAAACAAATCAGAAAATTGTATTCTCTCATTATGGCAGTTTTACCCTCAGGGAGAAAATTTAGAAGAGTTAGGTGGGGAATAGAGAAATAGAAGAGGAAGAGATTAGAATCAAGGCTGAAGGACACAGGAAGATTATACAAACTTTGGAAAACTGGTGAAAAAGACAGAAGGGAAAGAGGGAAGAAATAAAAACAAGATAGACCAGAACAACAACAAGTAACTAGAAACCGTGTTCACACTAATATAAAAAGAAAAATAAGCAAGAGAACAAAACAAAAACAAGAAAAGGAAAAAAAAAGACAAAAAGGGAACATAAAAAAATGTCTATTTAAGGTGTGTCTCTGTTGTCACTGGTATACAAAGTGGGCAGACAGAGTCCAGATCTGTGTTGATTAATCCCAATAAGCCAGCACCTTAGTTCCAATGAAGTTCAGGCTGGTTTCTTCCTGTGAAGCTGGAACCTGATTTATTCAGCCTGTAACACTCTGTATGCTTCCTGCTGGCTTGAACTTGGCTCCCTGCCAGGTTGAATTCTACTCCTTGATCTCCTGCTGACTTGAACTCAATTCAGGCTCACCTTGACACTGGGAACCACTAGATGGGGCCAGTGGTTGCTCTGAGTTCTGAGCTCAGTTGGCCTCTCTCCAAGATGGCCACCTGCCAGCTACCCTCTGCTAGAGGATGTCTGAACCTGAATAACTCACCAGCCACTGCATTATTCTGCATCTGCTGCTCTGATCCACTGGTGCATTTCTCTGAGGCTTCTGTGGTTACTAGTAGTCATCATGAGTCTGCAGGTTTGGGGTGCCATTCTCACTCAGTGAGTCAGGGCTCAGGGAGAAAGCACCTCCTTGCTGCCTCTTCTTCTTTGAAGTCTTCTCTTTGCTCTCCCTGTGGGCTTCAGTTCTCACTTCAGATCCTTGCTGATCCCAGGGACCCACTTCTCTTTTTGACTTCCTCATGTTGCTATATTCAAGTGTCTGGACACCAAATCTCAGAGAGGCTGTTTCTCCATTTTTTACCACTCCACCATCTTCCCAGAAGTAAGTTCAGTTAACATTTTAGTCTGAAGACTTTTACACATGCAGTGAAGTCCACCTATGTACTGTACAGGAGAGAAAACTTTCTATTGTTACAGGCTGGGTTTGAGGGTCCCTATGGCTACAATAAGGAACTTAATCCACCTTTTAAAATAAGTATGCAGTTTTACTGACTGCTGCTGAAAAAAAAGAATTTTTAGGATGTGCCAATAAAAGAAATGTGATGAAGACTTATTATAGTAAGTCTTCAGGAGCAGAGAGAGGGTGCTCAAAGAAATGAGGCACAATTCAGTTGGGAACTGGGGATTTTTGTGTGTTTTGGGAGGTGGAAATTTTGGAATTTGATAATGTACAGATTTAGTTTAATCTCAGTCTCAGTTTTAATCATAGGCTTAGTCTTAGAGAGTGGGAGAGGCTGGCCCGCCTTTTGTGAGCGATTTCTATGGGGAATGCCAAAAGGGTGCAGTCCCTTCATGGGTGAAAGAGGACCATTTGTGAGTAGGAGGGAACCAGCAGACTCGGTTATTTCTGAAAGGGAGGTGCCCAGGTTTGCTCCTTTAGGAGAAGGAAAAAAAGAAAAGTAAATAAACCAGGCTTCTGTTGTGAAGCTGCAATTTTTCTATGAAATATAATTTTTAAAATTTTGATTTTCTGGTCTTTTTTTACCTAGCTTTATTTTTTCTATCCTACCTCACTTTCCCACTGAGATTTTGGTCCCTTATTCTTGAGTGTTTGGAGAAGACCCATGGGATGGTCAGTGTTCAGTAATTGCTTCAACTGAGGCAGGGCATTGATCCTGGGTAGCCAGGGACCAAAGTCTCACCTTTACTGATCTAATGGAGTCATAGGAATATTGGATTTTATCTTTTGATAGTCTGAATAAAGAGAGCAAGGACATATGAGACATTAGCCCACAACAACAATGAATCATGCAACAGACAAGAATTCTAATGCCCAGTAACATAGCCAGGAAAAATGAAGCCTTCTTCACCAGGTTCTTCTCAGGAACCAGGAGGCCAGCCAGTTATTAAAGAGTATTAATTGTGGCTAAGGAAAAATTTTTCTCATTGCCTTTTTTTTTTTTTTAATATCTTATCCAACAAGAAAAGCTTTATTTATTTATAAACGCTCATATACATATACATAAACATATACACACAGGTGCCATCATAAAGAAGTCTATACTACCTTTTTAAGTAAGACAAATGCATTACATTTTCTCATTGCCTTTTTGATGAAGAGTCTCATTTATTGGCCATGGAGATGTTAGACCTGGCTGTAAGGCTTAAAATTGTTGTTGTGCTTTGTAGCTGTTCTATAAAAATTTGCTTTTATCTAATCATCTCTCTGTAAAGGTGAGACACACCATGGTAGTCCAGATGCAGTAGAAGTGGGCCATTGCTAAAGCTCTTGGAATACTGCTGGACCATTCAAAGAAAACATTAGTTTCCCATTGGAAAATGGTATAAGGGTTAGGAAAAAAATGAATAATCTGACTTTAATTTTAACAGACATAGTGCAGCTGTAAGAGAATATATTTAGACCAAATGAATTTATTTAATTTATCATGAATTAGCCTTCTTATTGCTCTTGAAGAGTATTTATAAGTCTTTTGAAGACTCACAGGAGTACTGATCACAGGTCTCTGTCTTTTTGACTTCTTGATCCTGTAGAGTCTCAAAAGGAACAGGTTTAATTTTTATTTATTTTATTTTTATTTTTATTTTTTTCCAGTACCAGGAATTGAACTCACAACCTTGTGCTTGCCAGGCAGGCACTGTGCCGCTGAGCTAAATCCCCAGCCCCAAGAGGTTTAATTTTTGATAGATGAACCCAAGAAGTATGTCTCCATAATTTGACAGCTGTGGGTAAGTTTAAAAGAACTTGGTAGTGGGTGTGGTGGCACAAGCCTGTAATCCCAGCACTTGGGAGGCTGAGGCAGGAGGATTGCTGTGAGTTTGAGACAGCCTGGGCTTTAAAGTGTAGTGTAGCCTGCACTGCATAGTGAGACCCTGTCTCAAAAATCCAACACCAAAACCAAAATGAAAACCAAACCAAACCAAACCAAACCGAACAATGAACGTGGTAGGGGCCCTTTTATTTAGGATGGAGCTGATATAAAGGTGACTCTTTTTTCCAAACTTTAAGTAACATATGATCCTCAGGTTGAATTTTAGGGATATGAGTTTCAGAACTTAGTGCTGGAAGGACTTTACTGACATGTTTTAGTAAAGCCTTTTGTATCTGACTTAAATTGATGATGTATTTAATCATTTCTTATATCTTAGTGTCAGTAACTAGATCAGCAGTTAGAAATGGCTTAGCTGGCGAGAGGCTTTAGGTGCGATTTTAATCCTTAGTAAAGCAATAGTTAACAGCTTTAGCCAAGACTCTATCTTGGCGTAGTTTTTCTCAGGGTGGTTTTAACATGTCAATTGGCCCTTTTAACCTTTTCTGAGGTCTGAGGATACCCAGAGGCATGAAGCTAATAAGCTATTCCTAAGGCTTAGGAAACTTCTAGTGTCACTTTGGAGACAAAAGAAAGTCTGTTATCACTCTGGAGTGACTTAGGAAGTCTGAACCTTGGGATAATGTCTCTTAACAAAGCTTTAGCAACTTCTTGGGACTTTTACTAGTGCCCCACCCCCCACCGCCTGAGTATTTTGGTGCCGGATAAAGAGTTGCCCCTAAAGAGGCAAAAAGATCTCTTCTTAAAAAAAAACAAAACAAAACTCTTCTTAATAATGGAGTAGGACATTCTTGGAAAACTAGGAAAGCTTGAGTGAAAACTAGCTTACCAAATCTGCAGGATAGGGGCATTGTAAAGTTTGGCCCTAGGTATACTATCATTATCAGTCAAAATATAAGTTTTATTAGAAAGGGGTCCAGGGGATGTGCGTAAGGCAGAGGTATATGCCCCAGTATTTAAAAGAAAACTTACATTTTTATCTGCCATGTTAAGAATTACTCAAGGCTCATCTAGGGTGATGTCCACTTTGTTGAGAGGGGCTTTGAGAGACCTTGGGCACCTTCAGTCCTCTCAGGCAGCCAACACGGGAACAGGTGGACTCTCCCTGCTTGGAGGAGAGCGCAGTCTTGCTTTCAATCTCTTGCTGTCTTGTAGTGGGGGCGCATGGCGGGTGAAGAAGGGCCCAGCTTACTGCAGCTGTTTTGCAAGTGTTCAGGCTCTCCACAGTGGTAGCAGTGATCTGGTTTCTTTCTTCTTTGTAGGTGGAGTCTCTGGGTCATTCTGAGGAGGCGAGGTTTTGTTATTTAATGTCAAAGCAATAAATTGGGCCTTTTTTTGTGTCTGTTGTCATCCCTCCTGGGCCTTCCTGTCATTGAAGATCCCAAGTGTCCTTTTATAGGGGTCTGAAGACCCATAGCTTGTTTCTGAAATTTTTTGTGAATATCTGAGGTGGCCTGGCTAAGAAAATATGTTTTTCATAAAACTTGTCCAGCCTGTGCGTTGGGCTCAATATTAGTGAATTTATGGGAGGGTTTCAGTTAAGTGCCCCAGAAATAAAGCAGGATTTTCTTCTTTGTCCTGGGTAATTTCTCTAATCTTTTTGTAATTGACCAGCTCATTCATGTACTTTTTCATTTTATCAATTAAATGAGTAATCATTTTATTGCTTTTTGGGGGGCCCTCATCTCTAATCTGGTACTGTCAATCAGCGTCTCTTTCAGGCACTGCCACTCAACCCACATCCCTGTCATTATTTTCAGCATGTACCTCATCGACCTTAGCCTGTGCGGTGGCGCCCTTACGGGCTTTCTTTTCAGGGGTGCAGCAAGTGGAAAATAGTACATGATGATCTAAGTTCGATCCTAAGTTATAACCAAAGTCTAAAATTTACCTATGAATCTATCTGGGTCTTCTGAGGGCTGTCCTGATTTTTGTTTCGTCTGGGCCAGATCACTCATGGAGGAAGGGACGTGTACTCTCATAACAGCCTGTTCCCCATCTGAGACATCTCAAAGTGGGCAGGTATTAGCTTTTGAATCATTGGGATGGTGAGATTTACCACTCCTTGTTACACCAGCAGGGCTGGATTTCTTTGCTAATAGGGAGTGGATAGGTTGATAAGGAGGTGGGATGGGGGAAGCAGTCCTGGGAGAGAATCTAGTAGAGGAGAGGGGTGAACTACCTTCTGAGCCTTTTTCTGGGGCCTCTGAAGCCTCTGCTGGTTCTACTGCTGGTCCCGTGGCTATCTGGGATGTTTTGCGTGGAGCACTCAAGGTTCAACTTTTACCCAGTCGGGCTCTGTTTTAGTTAGCCTTAATGGCACATGGGCATAACAGATTGTACAAGACCTATGTAATTCTGGATCTTGACATAGGGCATAAAAACCTGGACATATGGAATTTTTGTCCACTTTTCCTCTTATAAAATAGATCAAGGTAGAATATTACATTAAAACTTAAGGTAGAGGTCATTTAGAAGCCATGTCTCTCCATTTTGTAACCTTTACTGACCCCTGAGTTGCAAAGAAATATCATCCTTTTCTTTTTTAAGCCCTTCCCTTTAAAATGGTCCCAATTTCTCATGAGACAACCTAAAGGTGATATTATGAGGCTTGATATTAAATTGCCCATGTTCTAGAGAGGTGCTTTGGATGTATCCAAGATTTCCCTTGCGTATTTCTGGAGATAAAGTTGAGAAAAATAAAAGATGGGAACCAGGGTCATGCCTCAGGATGCTCCAAATTGGGGTCAGGCCACATGAGTGGCCCACCCCATTTTCCAGAGTCAGAACTGCCCAGGATGCTTTCTGGCAGGGCTGGTATAAGAGTCCTTGTTACTGGGGCATGGCTATGCTAACACAGGTCAGGGAAGCAGGAAAAGTTACACAGCAGCTGGCCTTTACTGAAAATCTACCCCAAAGATCTTTATAGCTAGTGTTACAGTTTCTGTCTAGGGCTGGGGATTTAGCTCAGCAGCACAGCGCCTGCCTGGCAAGCGCAGGGTTGTGAGTTCGATTCCCGGTACCAGAAAAAAAACAAAAACAAAACGGTTTCTGTCTAGAGGTCCCATCCCAACTAAGAAACTGAAGTATACTGGCTAGGGAAGGGGGGCATTTTCTGTTACAATTCCGATTGCTTCTGTCTTTTAGAAATGGCTGGTCACTTATGCATAGCTGGTCACTATGATGCATATGGTAAGAACCAATCCCCAATTGACAAGCCATTCTGCCTCTGTACTTCCTGCTTGCTTATTCCATATATGCCCTAAACCACCAGAGATCAGGGTCTGATATTTTTGGGTTGATTTTGATCAGTGCTCATCAGCGTAAATAAATCTGCCTCCAAATCCTGGGTGTCATTTTGGTGTTTCTGCTTACCATAGCAAAGCTTCTTGTAATTTTAGATGGGGCTTTTTCAGAGGTAGCTGAATCTATCTTTTCATTTATCAGTTAAATCTATTTGTGATTGATTTTGTGATTGATTCGTGGTTCAATGCTAGGATTAAGAGTGCTGGAATCAAGGGTGGGTGATTGCTGGATCAGTCCACTGATTGGATTGGCACCACCCTAATCCCAGTAGACTGGGTACAGTATAAGGGACAGAAAGAGGCTTGCCTTTTCTCCTCTCTTGTTGCTTTTGTTGTCTTCTACCACCATGAACTGCTGCCCTTTTGCCAAGCCACCTTGCCTTGGAGCCAGCCAACTATGACCGAAGCCTCTAAAACTGTGAGCTAAGTAAAACTTTCCTCCTTTAACTTTGGGTGTCAGGTTTTTTTTTTTTTTTCAGCAATAAAGAAAGTAACTAAGACATCTAGGGACTTGTAACATACATGAAGAACTCAGGGGGTTTTAGAAGTCTGGAGATTTTACCTCACTACAGTTCACATATCAAGGAGAGCAGAGATCTTCCCCTCCCCACCTCACGTGGTGGGAGGCACTAAGATCCTCTACCTTCCAGTTCCCTACCTTTTTGGTAACCAACAGAAAAAAATTAAACGGTTTGAGTTTTCTGATAGACAAAATCCTGAGTGGGAGACTGAGGAAGAAAAGCAAACCACTGGGAAACTTTGCTTTAGAGGCAAAGGTGTTGGGAGAAAATGGGGACAAAGAATGAAAATAAATGAATAGGGGCTGGGGATTTAGCTCAGCTGCACAGCACCTGCCTGGCAAGCGCAAGGTCGTGAGTTTGATTCCCGGTACCGGAAGAAAAATAAAACAAAAAAGAAACAAAATGAAAATAAGTGAATAAATAAACCTGTTCAGCTGGACTTACCAAAGGATGCCTCCTTTTAAAAAAATCTCCTGGCTGTCTCACCAAGGAAGATGTTATAGGCTGGGTCTGAGGGTCTCTGAGGCTAAAATAAGGAACTTAACCCCCCATTTAAAAAGAAGTATGCAGTTTTGCTGACTCTGTTGAAGAGAAAGAATTTTCAGGATGCATCAGAAGAAGAGGCACGAGAAAGATTTATTAGAAGTAGATCTAGAACACACTCAAGAGTGGAGTGCAGCTGCTCAAAGGAAGGAGGCACAACAGTTAGGAACTGGGGATCTTTTATGTGTTCTGGGAGGTTGAAATCTGTAGAATTTGGTAATCTATAGTCTTAGTCCTACTTTTGGTCTCAGTCTTAATCTCAATCTCAGTTTTAGTTTTAGTGTTAGAGGGTGGGAGAGGATGGTCCATCTTTAGTGAGCTGTTCCCATGGGAAATGCCTAAAGGGTGGTACCTTTCTGGAATGGGCAGATGTGTTTGCATCTGAAAGGTGTAAGGAATGATGAGGCAGAGACCACTCAGCAGGCTTTTGTGAAAGCGACAGGTATAAGATTTAATACCTGGGTGCAGGCAGACAGAGGGCAATAAGGCCTTCTATAGGGAACAAAGAGTAAGGGCCGTTTTTTATAGAGATTGAAAGAAGGCAGGAACATGAGGCAGGAGGATGTTAATAAATATCAGTGGTTGTGGAGAAGGACATTCTTTGAGTAGAAAGCACCAAGGACACACAATGATTCATTTATTGTTGCAAAAATGAACGGAAACCTTTCACCTGAAGATAAGAGTGTATTTGAATTGCAGGGGATCCCTATTTTTTAGTCTTGCCATACATTGTAAAAATTAATGGGAAGTAAGGACTGTGATTGTAGTGGATTGATAACTAGTGGTCAATTTATAACCCCCAGCTGAACTGAGTAAGCGTGGTGCTGGGTGTAGGAGGCCCACTAGGGGACTGTTGCCAGCAGCATAAGAGGCAAAATTGGAGAAGGATAATGCTTTAATTACTAAAATGTTTGGTATTGCCAATTTGTACTAGCTATGCCCTTGGTTCTCGCTCAGTAAAAGATGACTGAGATTGGTAATCGGGGCTGCAGTCCAAGAGGCTGTAAGCCCCCCGATCCCAGACTTTTGCCTCTCTTGTTTTTCTTGCATCTCATTTCCTTTTCATCCATGGATACCTCATTCTTGGGACCTGTCACTCTGAATAGAATGACAAGTGGTCAAAGTTCTCCGGCTGTCTTGCACCTCAGTGGGTACAGTCCTTGAGGAGTCTGGTATAAATTTTGGGGTGTCTCCAGTTGTCAGGTGACCTGCAAGATTCTTTGCCCTCTTTATTTTTATTTCTTTCATAGCATCCCTTGTTTGTCAAGGACAGCCTCGATGCTGAGCTGAGTCTCCACTGAGAACAACGTCTCTGCTGGTGAACAGGTTGGGTGCTGGGAGAGTCATGTCTGATTCAAACCTTACAAAAGGGAGTTACCCAAGTTTGCTGTTTTGGGAGAAGGAAATAAAAAAAAGGTAAATAAACCAGACTTTGTGTTCTGTTGCTGCAGTTTTCTTTTAAAATATAATTTTTAACATTTTGATTTTCTTGTCTCTTTTTTACTTGTCTTTATTTTTTCCATCCTACCTCTCCCCCCTTCTAAAATTTTGGTAATTTTGTATGAGGTAAACTGACAGTGGACAGATTAATGGAGAAAAAAACCATTTTAATTACATGCATAGACCCAGGAGTTCCGTGAAATATGAGAGAGGGCAAGAGGATGGGAGTTTATTTAGCATCCTGAGCTACAGAAAGGAACAGAGGCTGAGGCTCTGGGGTGGGGTCAGGCCCCTGGAAGGGGAGAGGATTAAATGCTTGGTGAATGAAAGCTGCACATAAAAAAAGTCTGTTCTGGAATAGAAGTGATCCCAGAACAGTCCTCTTCCAGATGCAGGTAGTTTATCAGTGTAGATTCCCTTTGGAGATGTAAATTTCTTTTATAAAAAGACAGTTTTTTCCTGTGTCTGCAGTTTCACAAAATAATCAGGGCAAGATACTCCAGAAAGGTAGAATTTGGGGTGGCACAGTCTGGTCTTTGAGCTGTAATTCCGGGTCACGTGTCCTGAGCCCCAACTATACCTATCACGCAGCTTTCTTTGTTGCATATCTACTCATCTTACCCCAGTAATCCATCTTACTTTACTTCCTGGATGTGTTCCAAAGTCAGTTGCAGATACCAATATACTTTATTCCCAGATATATCAGTGTATCATCAGCTGGAGTTCATTATTTGTGTAGAGGCAATTTTTTGTCCCCTGAAGTAAATTTACAGTGAAATTGGTATTTTTGTTCTTAAGAATAGGAAAACTTATTGGAGAAAAGGAATGGAGAATAGGAATGGGGGAACAGAGAATAGGAAAAGCTCCTGAGAGACAACAGGGGTCCCAAACAGGTTGCCAAAATTGGTACTCTTAAGTGTACTATTAGCTGAGTGTACAAACACAAAGGCATGCATTTACATAATCCCCTACTGTCAGGACAGTTACCATCACCCCCAGACTGCTCCCTCATCCCCCTCCCCATTCAGTTACCTGCCTTCCTCCCTCCTCCAACCATAGATTAGTTTTCTGTTTGCCTTTAAAATGACCTTGCAGGCAGTCAGCCAAGGAAGCAATTGTGGGGGAGGGAGCAGGAAGAGAGGAAGCACACATTGTGGGGTGGCTGCGGCAAAGTCCACCCAGCGATGACAGTAACTTGGATTGGGGACAGTGGCCTGGGGGAGGGAAATAAATGGATGCATCTGAGATGCATTTGGAGGTGGAGCTGGCAGGATTGGCTGACAAATTGAGTTTGAAGCTGCAGGGAGGAATCAAGATGAACTGTCAAAAACAAATCTGGCTTTATGTAAGAAGAGACTATTATCATCGGGAGAAAGAGACGATTGCAGACCGTGAACAAAATCCAGAAGGATCTGTTGTCTAGTGTAACAAAATCCTTTCCCTACTCCTGGATTTTTGTAGTCAGCGGCATGAGGAAAGACTGTGGAGTCTTTTACAGAGGGGAGGTCAGGGTGGTGTGCGATGCTGCATGTTTTCTAGTAGTGGGGGAATCAGGAATTTCCTTTTGACCCCCTGGTATTCGCCATCTCAAGGGGAGAGCAGAGTAGGCAGACAGGTTGAAGGTTGGGTGTGGGGCTCCCTAGAGCCCTCCAGAGCTAAGAACTGGTATCTCCTCCCTGGCAACAGAGTCAGGTCAGCTTCCCTGATTCCAGGGCACAGCCCTGGCATGTGAGAAGCTAGGATCAAGTTATGGTTTATATCTAGATGTCTCTCAAGAGCCTCATGCGCTCATAGGTGAGGCTTTTGGAAAGTGAGTGGATTATTGAGGCATTATAGCTGACTTTCTGTTAGGTGGGGTCTGGTAGAGAGGTGGATCCCTGAGGGGGCTTGGCCTGGAAGATTATATTCTTTCCTTGATTCTCTGCTTCCTGCCTTGACATGAACAGCTCTCTTCTGCCATGCCTCTGTCCCGTGCTGTCTTGCATTGGAGCCAGCTGAATGTGGACTGAAACATAAGGCAAAATAAACCTCTCCATTCCAATACTGGGGAGGCTGAAGCAGGAGGAGTGTTGTGAATTCAAAATCAGCCTGGGCTAAATAACAAGACCATCTCAAAAAACCAAAAAGAGCTGGCCACGATGGCACATGCCTGTGCACTTAGGAGGCTGAGGCAAGAGGGTTGCTGTGGGTTTGGGGCCAGCCTGGGCTACATAGTGAGTTCAAGGCCAGCCTGAACTGCATAGTGTGACCCTGACTTAAAAAATAAACAAATCCCCAAAGAAAAACAATAAACAAACAACCTTGCAAAAAATCCAAAAACAAAAACAAAATAAACCTCTCTTAATGTCTGGGTTCTGGCAAGCACAAGGTCCTGAGTTTGATTCCTGGTACCAAAAAAAGAAAGGTCTGTGTATCAGATAGTTTATCCTAGTGATGAGGGAAGTTACTAAGATAGATTTTGGTACCGGAGAAGTGTTACTCTGATACTACCTAACCATGTGGTTTAGAAGCCTTTGGAACTGGTTCACAGGAAGAGTTTGGAAAGGTTTGCAGATGCTGGCTGGAGTATCAGCCTAGAATACCATGAACTTGATGGGAGATTCTGGTTGGACCTCAGAAAACCAGAATGCTGGCACTAATGCAGCTGATAAAGACCAGGCTCAAAAAGTTTCAGCTGGGAAGAAGGACTTTGTTGTTGTCAGTTGGACTCCAGTTCATGGATGTTATGCTTTCGTGGAAAGTTTGTCTACATTTTCCTCAGGTTCTGAGACTTTGCAGGAGATTGAGGTTAAGAGAAGAGGACTAATTGATCTGGCAGAGGAAATTTCAACACAGTCTAATGTTTAGGCTGTAACATGGATACTGTGTGCTCCTTTTAGCCAGGTTTACACTGAAAATTAACAGCAGACAGCACAGCTGAATCATTTAAAAAGTTCTGAGCTTTGCCAGGAAGAAAGCTCCTATAAAAATGCAGCCTTTACAGTTGGAGCAGAGGAGAGCTTGGTTGCCGAAAAGATTGGCATTGAAGAGAAGCCAACTACTTTACAATGGGACAATACAAAGGATCCCTTGAGGGAGTGGGAGGAACCTGAAAGACCCTTCTCAGACTCTAGGGTGGAAAAGTGAAAGACTTTGCTTTGAGAAGTAAGTCTCGGGAAACCCTGCTTGAGAAGGGCTGCCTAGGAAATTGCCTTCCTGGGGTCCCTTCACAGTGCCCACCATCCAGGCACTCAGAGACCCCTGCAGAAGGTGGCAGACCCTGGTATTATCCACAGTGTGCTGATTTTACATGAATGCAGCAAGAGTTGAGGGACCAGGGAGATTTCCATCCAGGTTTCAGAAGGCCAGGGAGATCAGGCAGTGCGACCCGGAGAGGGCAGTGTGTGAAACTGTGACAGTGAGGGTGAAGAGAGTGCAGTGGAGACTCCAGGAATTTGGAGAAGCCAGGAACCAGGAACATGTGAGGAGAGCTGCAAGGAGTGAGCACAGCCAGCCCAAGAGAGAAGCCATGAGTTAACAACCACAGGCAGTGTTCTAGGGGCAGGGCACCCCTGTCATTTGGAGTTCACATCGACCACAGCTTGCCCCAAGTGTTGAACATAGAGCTAAAGGATGTAGAGTTTGCCCTGCTGTGCTTCTGTCTTGCTTTGATCCCATTCTTTCCTGTCTTCTTGTTTCTCCCTTTTGGAATGGGAATGTATATCCCGTGCCGTTGTAAGTTGCCAGTGTTTAGTTTTCTTTTTTGGTTTTTACTGGGCTTCGCAGCTAAAAGCCTTCTTTGTGTCTCAGAGGAGACTTAGGACAGACTTTTCAGCAGTGCTGAAACTGTTAGGACTTGGCAACTCTTAGAGATGGACTAGATGCCTTTTGCATAAAGGAATGTGCATGAGTCTTTTGGGGGCCAGGATGAAATATTATGGTTTATATCTAGACGTCCCCCAAGAGCCTAATGTGCTCATAAGAAGGACTTTTGGAGGATGGCTTGATTATAGAAGTTTATTGCTGACTTGCTGTTAGGTGGGATTGGGCCATAAGATCCAGGCCACTGGAGGCGTGTGGGCTGGAAGAGTTTATCTCCATCTCCAGCTCCTGCCAACTCTTTCTCCTTCCTTGCCGCTTTTCCGCCACGCTGTCCTGCCTTAGAGCCAGGCAGACCACGAATCAAAAGAAACCTCTTCTCCTTTACGTTGTGGGTGTTGGTTCTTTGTCCCAGTGACAAAGTGAGTAGGACAAAAGGCTGGAAAAGACTGCAGTCAAGTGTTCCGAGACTCTAGGTTTTTTTTCCCTTCTATTCTCTCTCTCTCTCCCTCTCCCTCTCCCTCTCCTTCTCCCTCTCCCTCTTCCCCGAAAGGAAGGGCTCTGGTCTAGAATAAAGATGGCAAAGATTTTCTTTCTTTCTTTCTTTCTTTCTTTCTTTCTTTCTTTCTTTCTTTCTTTCTTTCTTTCTTTCTTTCTTTCCTTCCTTCCTTCCTTCCTTCCTTCCTTCCTTCTTCCTTCTTTTTCTTTTTCTTTTTTCTTTCTTTGTTTCTTTCTTTCTTCTTTCTTTCCTTTTCTTTCTTTGTTTCTTTGTTTCTTTGTTTCTTCTTTCTTTCTATTTATTGGAGATAAGGTCTTGCTATGCATCCCAAGCTGGCCTTGAACTCCCAATCCTCCTACCCTAACCTCCAAAGTACTAGGATTACAGGCACGTGTGCCACCAAGTCCTGCTAAAGATTGGAGAGATTCTAAGAGTCAAATGCTTTGTTTTTGCCATGCTGGGACGCAAACCCAGGGCTTTAACTGTGCTAGGCAAACACTGTACTACTGAGCCACATCCCCAGCCCCAAGAATGGAATATTTAAAGATGACCGATACTGTAAGACCCTATAGATAAGAAAACTTGAAGTTTGTAAGTCTAGAGATTCCAGAACAGATTCTTGACTACCTTGGTGCTATAGTCTGAATATTGAATGTCTCCCCAAATCTCCTTTGTTAGAGGTTTGGCTCCCAGAGCCACAGCGTTCCGAGGTAAGGGCTTTGGTGGGGAGGTGATGGCAATGTGAAGACTCTGTCTTCATGGATGGATACCTGGTGATGGATTCGTGAGTGGATGGTATTATTTGGAGGTGATGCAAACTTGGGAGGCGGGTCACAGGAGGTCTCAGAGGAGTAGGTCATGGGAGGTCTCAGGGGACTAGGTCATGGGAGCGTGCCCTGGGAGATGATAGCTCATCTCTGGCCCCTTCCTCCCTGGCTCTCTCTCTGTTTCCTGGCAGGGGCGAGATGAGTAGCTTTCCCTGCCACACCCTTCCGCTGTGATGCTCTGTCTTGTCTTAGGCCCAAGGTAATGAAGCCCTTGAAACTGAGCCCAAACACATCTTCTCCCCTTTTAGTCGCTATTCTGAGGTACTTTGTCACGGTAATGGAAAGCTAACCTATACACCTGGTAATACAGTTTAAGCAGTGGGCCTACAGGACTCTTCAGGATCTGTCCACCTGGCATTCAATTTGACATCATCTTGGCCTACTTATTCTTTTTCTTGATAGTCCACTCATGCTGGTCACCTCCTCCTGCTCCTTTTTTTTTTTGTTTTTTGGAGACAGGATCTTGCTATGTTGTCCAGGCTGTCTTGAACTTGCTATGTAGGCCAGGCTGGGGTTGAACTTGTGTTCCTCCTACTTCAGCCTCCCTGAGTGCTGGAATTACAGGTATGTGTCACCAAACCTGGTTGGCATGAGCCTTCTTTAAATTTTTCTAATACAACTGGGAGTAGTGGTGCACGTCTGTAACCTCAGCAATCAGAAGCTGAGGTGGAAGGATAGAAAGATCAAGGCCAGCCTGAGTTACATAGTAAGACCCTATCTCAATCCCCATCTCTGAAAAAACGTGTTCTCTAAGGCCAAGCCAGCCTCAGAACGTTTGTACTTGCCTTCTGCTTGAAGTTCTTGGCCTAATGGCCAGGGTTGGCTCATTCTGTTTCCTGTTCAAAGACCATCCCTCTTTTAGAAGAGACCCTCTCAGACATACAAGGTGAGTTGGCTTCCCCCTCTGTTCCAGATCCTTTGTTAATAAATAAGGTACTATGTCAATATTATGAGTCGGTCATTTAATCCCAGCACTCTGGGAGGCTGAGGCAGGAGGATTGCAAGTTTGAGTCCAGCCTGTGCAATTTACCAACTCAGTAAGGCCTTGTCTAAAAATAAAAAATGAACATGGCTAGGGATTTAGCTCTGTGAGAAGGCCCTGGGTTCAATCCCCAGTGATGCAAAACAAAATAATATAAAAAAATTTAAAAGGCTAAGGCTCAGTGTGAAGGGCCAGGGTTCAATCCCCAGTATCCCCCCCTCAAAAAAAGGAATTAAATGAGTTAATATTTGTAAGCACTTATAACAGTATGCGCCGTGTAATGAACTTTGAATGTTTGTTAAAAGCATTTAAAATTTAAAAATAACTTTTTGATGGGACCTCTCTATGTTGTCCAGGCCGGTCTTAAACACCCGGACTTCAGCAATTCTCTGATGCTAGCCTCTTGATTAGCTGGGATTACAAGTAAACAGGTAGATTGCTAGTTCAAGCCTGGGCTGAACTTAGTAATTAAGTGAGACCCTATCTCAAAAGAAAAAAAAAAAAGAAAAAGAAAAAAAAAATATATGGGGAGATTCCAACATGCCCAGGATAGATTTCACAGTTGAGGTAGAAGATGATTAGGGCTGGGACAAACCAGACAGCCAACTGGGCAAGATGTATAAAAGGTCATAAACACTCACAGCTAACAAGTGGATTGAGTGAGATGTTCCCTTAAAAAAAGAAGATGTGTACAACACTAGACTGAAAATGATGGCAGGCTTACACCTCCTGAGCTCAGTAGATGAATAAAAAAAAGTGCTATTTCCTCTGGGTATGGTGGCACATGCCTGTAATCTCAGCACTTGGAAGGCTGAGGCAGGAGGATTGTGGCATGTTCGAGGCCAGCCTGGGCTACATAGCAAGATGCTGTCTCCAAAAAAGGTGCTATTTTCAATCCTTCATCTGAATTTGATGCTGTTTGCAGGACCAATCAGAAGATGCTATTCTCAATCATTCATTTACATGTGGGTACTGCCTACCAATCAAAAGACACTCCGGTACTGCATTTACATCTGGCAAGAGATCAAGTACATTTTAAATAAATTTTTTGATAGGACAATTTACATCCGCTGTGAGGCTGAGTGAGCTTTTGATAGGACAAAAGCCAAAATGCCTTATTTGCATCCGGTGAGGGTCAATCCAGGTATTTTGAACACAAAAGACCCGTTTGGCTTTATCTTTTATACTGCTGTGAATCTTTTGCACCAGTCTGCTCTCATCCTGTAGAGAGTACTTCTTTTTCACCTTTAATAAGTGTGCACCTTTGCTGCCTTTTCTGCGTGTCTTGTCTAATTCTTTGAGATGCCAAGGACCTGGAAAGGAGCCTCACAGGATGTGTGCCACCAACTCATTCTGGCAGTGCAAGGACAAAGGCATTCCTGGCAGAGCCAGGCCTGCCTCCCGAGCTGACTACTCCCCCGGGCCAGGAGACCCTCAGGCGAAGGTCTTGATCTCATCCACAGCCAGCAGCTCCCTCCCTGGCACAGCTGGAGGGAGCTCTCTGAGCCTAAAGCCTACTATGGGTTTTCTGAACCGCTCCTGAGGTTCCCAGTCCCGGAGTTCCAGCAGGCCAGGCGGGATGGGTGCTGGAAAGTGCCGAGAGGGTGGTGGTGGTGCTTCATTTTGCCTGGGATCCTCCAGGCCTGTGGTTCTAGAACTGGACTTGGGGTCCTGGGGTAAGCCATGGCATTCCTGTTCTCTGGTCCACACTACCTGATTCACTCTGCTTCCTCCAGCATCCTCCTCTTGATGTTGCCAAGAGAGCCTTCTAGGAACGGGCTGGAGGAGTCATTAGCTTGTTGTTTAATATTAGAGAGTGATTTGTAATTTCTTTTGGGATAGTCAGGGACTTAAAAGCCATTTTTGTTAGGGGGCTGGGGATTTAGCTCAGTGGCAAAAGCACCTGCCTGGCAAGCGCAAGGTCGTGAGTTCGGTTCCCAGTACCGGAGAAAAACCAAAAAAAAAAAAGGCATTTTTGTTAAAAACCACGACTCTTCCCTGGGGCCTCCGGGTGACTAATAGGTGACTAAAAGTGGAACAAATCTTGACCTTCATTTTATATCCTTTCTTATTTAAAACTTTGGCCAAACCCTTTCTGGACTCTGTATGCAATGGGTTAATCACTTAGGGAGCATCTGTTTAGAAGTCGACTAACACAGGCTGATTAGCTTTGAATGTACGGGATCTCATCTCGTTTCAAGAAATAAGGGTTTTACAGGGACACTCAACTAAACCAGAAGTCTCCAGCAATTGTCCTGAACTTGTGATCCTCTGCATTCCAGGAAAAAAGGAGCCCCACATGACTGAAGCCACCACAAACAGACAATCCTTTTGTGGGAACGGAACTGCCCCTCAAGCCTTGAGGATTCCAAGTAGGAAACTGGGGCTGAGATAATGATCAACCGGACCCCAGCCCACCAGCTAAATCTTAAAAGCAGGCTTCCTGCCTTGCGGCGGGTCAGTCCGATTCCCCTTCATCAGAGTATGTCCCCTGCAGCTGCTCACGTCGGAGTTCTTTCTTTCCGTTAACGGCCAGCCTAATCTTTGTCAGCTCCTCAAACTTACCACTTTCTTTTACTCTCCAGTTAAAATATTTTCCTGTAAATTCATGCTGTAGTTTTTTTTTTTTTTAGACAGGATCTCCCTTTGTAGTTCAGGCTGGCACTGAATCCACTATGTAGCCCGGGCTGGCCTCAAATTTGTGGTGATTTTCCTGCCTCAGTCTCCTGAGTGCTGCGATTACAGGCACGTGTCACCACACCTGGCATTGTGTTTTAGATTTAATTTCCATTTCTACTAAAGCAAGGACCCAGGCCACCGGGGGACACCCTCAGTCTTGCTTGTCTCAGTCTCCCTTCCCTTCTGCAAAGCTGCCCCATCCAGCGCCCAGAAGCGGGCAAGATGGAAGTCTAAGAGGAGTCTTGTTTCCTTCCTGCTTCTCCTGGCCTTGGGCTTCCTCAGATTCCAAGAACATCCCTGGCTAGGAATAATGTCAGCGCACTACTTTTTGTCACGGACCACGAAGTGGCAGTGCTCTTTTGCACTGGTCTTGTCTCCTCATCCCTTCCTGACATCCCCCGCTCCAGCTTCTCAGTCACCCTCCTCATTCTGTCCCGCACCCCCACCTCCTCGTGGCCTCCTCTCATCTTACCTGGACGGGACTTTTCCTTCAGCCAGGTGGGCGTGGTGGTACCCAGCTGTGATCCCAGCACTCTGAGAGGCTGACCCAGGAGGATCATAAGTTTGAGCCTAGCTCGGGTAATTTAGTGACTCAGCAAGACTGCCTCAAAATAAAAAAACTTAAAGGGCTGGATCTGTACCTCAGTGGGAAGGCCCGGGCTGGCCTCAAATTTGTGGTGATTTTCCTGCCTCAGTCTCCTGAGTGCTGCGATTACATGGGTTCAATCCCCAATACTATAAAATGAAACAAAACAAAACAAAAAACAGAAACACTTTTTCCTCTGGTCTCTTGAAGGGTCAGTGACTGGAGTCTCTGGTGTAAATTAACAGAAGACAGATTAGCAGGACCAAAAGCATTTTAATTACTTGGAGAGTCCAAGAAAGGCTAAAGGAAGACGCCTATACCACCCTAAAGCTACAGAAAGGATTGGGGGTTGGGGCATCTTCTTTATTTTTATTTCTTAATTTATTTTTTTGGTACTTTATTTTATTTATTTTTTATTTTTTGTCTTTTTGAGACAGGGTCTTGCTCTGCAGTTCAGACTGGACTTGAGCTCACTTTGTAGCCCAGGCTGGTCTCGAACTCACAACGATCCTCCTGCCTCAGCCTCCCAAGTGCTGGGATTACAGGCGTGCGCCATCACACCCAGCCTATTGGTACATTTTAGATATAAACAATAATAACTTTCAGGGGCTGGGGATTTAGCTCAGCGGCAAAGTGCCTGCCTGGCAAGCGCAAGGTCGTGAGTTCGGTTCCCGGTACCGGAGAAAAACCAAAAAAAAAAACAATAATAACTTTCATCATAGGGAATTTGTACCTGTACATGACATATCTTACTTTTGCCCCCATTCCCCTTCCCTCTGTTCAATCCCTCTTTTCCTCCTTATTTATGAAGGTTTTTTTAAAATTTAAAAATAAAGGAACGAAAACATATTAACAAACACACAGACACAAGCAAAACAACACAAAAACAATAAAAGCAATACAGAATTTTAGACAAGGCGATAGGAAATTAACAATGGTTGTTGTATTACATATTGTTATCTTCAAATTGATTACTCGGTTAAGCAAATACAGACCTGTAAGACTGATCAAACAATCAAACATTAACTGTTCTTTTCCATAAAGCGATAGTAATTAGTAATACAATTATCTTAACTATCTTGTGTATACATATTTTTCCTTTCTTTCTTTTTTCTTTTCCCTCACCCCAGTTGTTCTTTCCTTTTGAGTAGTTTCTTTCCCTTTCACAATATCTATTGTACCTTTTAGATTTTATTTACTCTTTCAGGTTCTTACACTGGTGAGACAATATGGTATTTACACATGCAGGTCTGATTTATTTCACTTATGAGTATGGTCTCTAGTTGCATCCATTTAACTATAAAACCCTTGAGTTTATCTTTCTTTGTAGCTGAGTAGTAGTCCATTATGTAAAAATACCACATCTTTTTTATCCATTCCTCAGCTGATGGGGATTTGGATTGCTTCCACAATTTAGCTATTACAAATTGCGCTTCTATAAACATGGGTGCACATTTATTGCTGTGGTATGATGTTCTTAGTTCCTCTGAAAAAATACCCAAAAGAGAAATAGCAGGGTTGAATGGGTTTACTAGTTTACTGAGGAATCTCCACACTGATTTCCACAGTGGTTGCACCAGTCTACATGCCCACCAGCAGTGGAGAAGGGTTCCTTTTTTCCCACAGCCCCTCCAGCATTTATTTTTTTATTTTAAAGAGTAAAAGAAGGATAACATAATAATGGGGGGGCTTATCAAATTACAAAGTGGTAGGAAATTATCAATGGTTATTGTTTTACATATTGTTATCTACAAGATAGTTTCTCAGGAAAACAAATAGACAAATAATAGTGAGTTACAGACAAGAGAGGTAGGAGATTATCAATAGTTGTTGTACTATACTTTGGTATCTTCAAAGTGGCTTCTAAAGAAAATAAATAGAGCCATATATGAGTGACCTATTGAGTAATCATTAAACTATTCTCAATGGTTGTTGTAGGAAACACATAATAATAAACATACATCCATTTACGAAATAGGATAGGAACAATACAAACATTAGAGTTATGGATAGGTTAGTAGGAAAATATCAGTGGCTGTTCTAATACATGGTAGTCCTCCAGCATTTGTTTTTTTTTTTTTTTTTTTTTTGGTTTGGTTTTTGGTTTTTGGTTTTTGGTTTTTGGTTTTTCTCCGGTACCAGGAACCGGAACTCACGACCTTGTACTTGCCAGGCAGGCGCTTTGACGCTGAGTTAAATCCCCAGCCCCCAGCATTTGTTATTGGTTGATTTCTTGATAATAGTCATTCTTTCTGGGGTGAGATGTAATCTCAGTGTTGTTTTAATTTGCATTTCTTGAATGACTAATGATGTTGAACATTTTCCTGTATTTATTTGCCATTTGTGTTTCTGCATCTGAGAAGTGTATATTCATCTGAGATGCCCATTTTTGTATTGGGTCTTTGAATTTGGGGGGCTGATTTATTAAAATTCGTTATATGTTCTAGATAGAAGTCTTTTGTCCGAGGGACAGTTGGCTAAAATTTTTTCCCAATTTGTGAGTTTTCCTTTTACTCTGCTGGTAATTTCTTTAGATGTGCAAAAACTTTTACGAAAGCTTTGTTTCCATTTTTTTTCCTTCTGTTTCCTTTTTTTTTTTTTGGGTCTTGTCCTTTCTTTCCCTCCATGCTCCTCCTTCCTTTCTTCTCCTGAGAGGCAGAACTAGTATGGGAGGGTGAAGGAAGGCAACTCTCTCCAGAGGACAGTTTGTCTTGCTATTCAGGTAAATCTCTCAATGAATCTGAGCTGCTGACAAAATCCAACTTTCTTTCTGTGAGTCAATCCTAAACCTTGATCATATTTAGGCAGACAAGGGGGCCTCAGAACTTCTGCTTGCAGCTGGTGTTTCCTGCTAGCTCCAGATGGCAGCCAGCATCCCATTACTTTGGGATGCTGTACGCCCCCTCAGGCACCCCCTTTATTACATCTCTCTGCTTCTTACCCTGTTTCTTTTTCTTGACACCTTTAGGTACTGTTCCTTAGAGCTAGGTGAGGCTATGGGGAGAAAATTTAAAACAGTGCCCCCACCAATTCTCATCAGGAAGGCAGCCATGGGCAGGCAAAAATAAGACTGTAGGCCTACTGGGGGGTGCCTCGTGCTCATCCCTCGGTCTCCCTTTGTATCCAATTATCAACTGGTTGCATCCCACACATTAAAAAAACTGCTTTTCTAAAGATGTTATTTTAAAAAATAATTATTTCAAAGCCAGGTGTGATGGTGCACGCCTGTAATCCCAGCACTTGGGAGGCTGAGACAGGAGGATCATTGTGAGTTCAAGACCAGCCTGGGCTACAAAGTGAGCTCAAAGCCAGCCTGAGCTGCATGGCGAGACCCTGTCTCAAAAAGACAAAAAAAAAAAAAAAAAAGTCAAATGCTGACACAAGGACAGGTGTTAAACAGAAATTATAGGAGGCCAGTGTGTTGGACTAATCTCCTACACTGGACCCCAAAAGACCGGATGAAAAATCAAAATGGACAGCTGGGCATGGTGGCCCAGTTGAGATCCTGGACTCTCTGACTGCCTTGGGATGTTGGGACTTACTGTCTGGGCTGGAAAGAATCTGTCAGAGGACAACAAGAAAAGAATTAGTCCTTACATGTCAGAAGTTATTGAGCTGCCTGCTCAATGGGAGAAAGCTTGGTGAATTTTTCAGGAGAGTCATGGGCTGTAGTCTGCATCATTATCTGAAGGTGGATCTTCTGAAGTCTCAAATGGACAAGTTTTACTGTCAGACTGAGGAGGCAGAAGCCAAATCTGAACAGGAGTAGGTCAGATTATTTCCTGGTCTATTTTAAAAAGGTGGGCTGTGACAGACCCAGCAATTAGAGACCTACGGTTTTTATGCTATTACTTGGAAGGAGTTTCAAAAAATAATTTATTTCCATGTAACCTGTGGAGAGGAAAGCAGGGTGAGAAGGATATTAGATAAACTACCAAGAGCCTGAGAGCAGCAGTCCTAGCGGGTTCACCCACTAGGGTGAGGAATCAATTAAAAGTAGGTGTCCGTTCACGCTGTGGCAGATCAGGGGTTATTAGTGCCTCTCCTTATCTGTACATGGAGCAGAACTGGAGTCTTGCTTTTTTTTTTTTTCCTTTTTTGAGACAGGGTCTTGCTATGCAGTTCAGGCTGGCCTTGAGCTCACTTTGTAGCCCAGGCTTGTCTCAAACTCACAATGATCCTCCTGCCTCAGCCTCCCAAGTGCTGGGATTACAGGCATGTGCCACCACACCTGGCTGGAGTTTTGCTTTTTGAAGAGGAGCCTCAGATCTCCCAAAGGTTTACAGGAGTAGCTTTCTGCTTTGTGGCCCTTTGCCTCTGATAGGACAGGTGGGGCTGGCTTTATCCCAGAAAGGTGATCCAGCTCTCTCTGTCTCTGCCACCTTTACGGCAGTGGGTGGGTATGGCAAGGATCCCCGAAAAGGGACCCTTCCTTTTCCTTTTTGGCTTTCATTGGTCGCAAGAGTCCCTTCCTTCCAAGTTTTAAAGAGAACTTGGTTTCTAGGGTGGATACTATGCGGTCCCTGGGTCCAGGAATGGCAGGAGTTTGTTTCCATGTAGTTGCGTAGCTTGTTGTACATGGTCCAGATTAATAAGGTACTGTAAGGCCAGGATATAGCTCAGCTTCACAAGGCAAGGTCCTGAGTTCAATTTCCAGTACCCCCCCAAAAATAAATAAAATTAAAAAAGGGGGAAAAAAATAAAAAGGGATGGGGATATAGAATGCTCCTGGATTTTGTTGTTTTTTTTTTTTTTTTGGTTTTTCTCCGGTACCGGGAACCAAACTCACGACCTTGTGCTTGCCAGGCAGGCACTTTTGCCACTGAGCTAAATCCCCAGCCCCTGCTCCTGGATTTTATCTCCAGTACCAAAACCAAAAAACAATAACTACTTTAAAAAAAAAAAAAGGTACTGTAAGAGTCTTGTGCCCCTGGGTCCACTGCCACATTAAAAGATAGAAAAGGCCCCCCAGGTAGTATCTCAAATGGGCTCATATTCAGCCTGGTCTTGCAGGTGTTTTGAACCAATATGAAGGCTATTGGCGATAATTGGAACCAATACTTAGAAGTTTCTTGGAAAGGTTTTTCTTTTTTTTTTTTGGACAGAGTTTCATTATGTAGTTCAGGCCGGGCTTGAACTCACCTTGTAGCTCAGGTTGGCCTCGAATGCACAGCGATCCTGCCTCAGTCTCCCAAGTGCTGGGATTACAGGCCTGTGCTACAGTGCCTGGCACTCTTGACAAAATTTTGCCAGAGTTCACTTTAGCATCTGGTTGGTTCTTTCAATCTTTCTGAAGGACTGTGGTCGCTATGCAGAATGGAGTTGGTATTTTATTCCTAAAGCCTTTGCCATCCCCTGAGTTATTTGAGAGGTAAAAGAAGGCCCACTGTCACTCTGAAGGGGCTGGAGTCGTCCAAACTGGGGGACGATTTTTTTGTGGAGCACTTTGACTATCTCCACAACCTTTTCTGAGTGGGTAGGAAGGTCTGAGTCCAACCTGTAAAGGTATCAATCAGGACCAATACTTATTTAAATATGGTGTCAGGTGGGTAAAGTCTAATTGGCGGTCCTCTCAGGGTATGTCCCTCTGGGCTTACCAGAGTTATTGTAGGCCAGAGTGGGCAAACTTTGCAGAATTACCTGGTGGTTAACTCTAATCCTGATCCTTTGAGAATCTGAGTGACTGTTTCCCATGTAGGAAGAATCATGGAGGATTTTTGTCTCATACAGAAAAAATCATGGAGGGTTTTTTAAAAATAGCATTCTATTGTGTCATTTGAGGAAAGACTAGTTTGTTTCCCAAATACCACCATGGCCTCCTTTTAATTTCTCCTTGTCTTAAGGCCCATTTACCTTTCTGGGGGTTATAGATTGTTTTTTTTTTTTTTTCTTTCCTTTCTTTCTTTTTTGTTTTGTTTCTGTTTTTGAGACAGGGTCTCATCATATAGTCTAGGCAGGCCTTGAACTAACTGTGTAGTCCAGCGTGGCCTCGGATTCACAGCATTCCTCCTGCCTCAGCCTACCAAGTGCTGGGATTACAGGCATGTGCTACCACCCCCAGCTTTTTTTTTTTTTTTTTTGAGGCAGGGTCTCACTATGTAGTTCAGGCTTACCTTGAACTCACTGTGATCTTCCTGAGTGCTGGAATTTACAGGTGTGCACCACCACACCTGGCCTAGTTAATGGTGTCAGGAAGAGGGAATAAGGCTGGGGTCTTGAGCTGTAAGACTGCCATTTTTGCCTCTCTGTCAGCCTTTTGCTTTCCATGTCCCTTTGGTGTTCCTTGGAATGAACCACAGCAGTCTGTTTGAAAAGACAGGCTGCCTTGCAGAGTTGTAGACTTTTTGCCTGTGCTTTATAGTTGCTTGTTTATTAGTTAGTAAGTCCCCCCGCTCTTAATACTGCTGAACGAGCGTGTAGCATCAGAAATGCATATTTGGAATCTGTATAAATATTGAACTTCTTGCCTTTTCCTAATATCAATGCCTAAGTAAGAGCTATGAGCTCTGCTTTTTGAGTGGAGGTCCCTGGGGGAAGGGATTTGGCCTCGGTGAGCTGCTGTGAACTGATAGCTTCATAACTTGCCTTTGCACATCCTTCTTAGACAAAGCTACTTCCATCAGCGAATCATTCCTGCTCTTGGAGGGGTGGGTCACTGAGGTCCTGCCTGCTGCCTGCATAGGTCTGGGAAATCACCTGTTCACAAGAGTGGCTAACTTCTGGGGCTGTAGGCATCAGAGAGGCAGGATAAAAGGTACTGCAAGTCTTTATGGTCATCTCATGGATAGGGGTCTAGAAGCATGGCTTGGTACTTTGGTAAGCTATTTCCCTGTCAACCACAAGTAATCTTTTGTCTCAAGAATAGCCCTGACTTTAGGGGAAGTCAGAACTTTGAGTGTTTGTCCCAAAGTTAAGTTTTGTGGGCTTTTCTGTTAGCATAGCTATAGCTATTATTGCCCTCAGGCAGGGTGGTCATCCAGCAGCCACTCCATCTAACTTTTTTGAAAAGTATGACACTGTGAAGGGTTCCCAGCTTTGGGGCCAAGACACCCAAAGCAATTCCTCTCTACTTTTTTTTTTTTTTTTTTTTCTAGTGCCAGGGATCAAACTCACGACCTTGCGCTTGCTGGGCAGGTGCTGTGCCACTGAGCTAAACCCCAGCCCCTCCTCTCTACTTTTGATCTGTAGAGGAAGAAGGGTTTTCTTAAGTTAGGTATTCCTAGTGCTGGAGCCTGAGTGAGGGCATGTTCTATTCCTTGAAAAGCAACATCAGTTACTTTTGTCCATTCTAAGGGTTCAGACTCAGGACTTTGACAGCCTTATATAGAGGCTTTGTCATTAGTCCAAAATCAGGTATCCGGATTTGGCAGAAGCTGGACTAGGAAGGAAAGAAGTTATTGTTTGGTGGCAGGTTACTCAAGATCACACACAGCCTGGATCAGTCCCTAGACAGTTTCATTTCCTGGGCGTAAGAGTGAATCCCAAGTACTGGATTCTCTGAAGGGCTAGCTGAGCCTGAGACTTCCTGTTCCTCTTCAGCTAGAAATTGAGAGTCTGGGTAGTATTATGGCTGGCTAGCTTTAAAGTTGGGCTGCAAATTAAGATGTCATCTACAAACTGTAGGGTGATTCCCTGTTTAAACTCTAGGATTCTTAAATCCTTTTCTAGTGTCCAAACAAAAAGGGTGAGGGCTGTCTCTAAAGCCTTATGGAAGAACTGTCCAAGTATATTGTTTTTAATTTGAAGTGAGTTTTTCTCAATGGCAAAGCAGGAACTGGGAGTTTATATGGAAAGGAACAGAAAAGAAAGCATCTCTGAGGTTCAAGATGAGAACCAACTTGCTGCTCCAGGAATTCAAGGAAGGATTGCATGCGGATTTGCCACTAGCAGGTGAGTTGGTATTCTAGCCTTGTTAACAAGGCAGGGGTCTTGTGCCGTCTTACATTTTCCTGAAGGTTTTATCTCAGGGAGAATGGGAATATTGCAAAGGGACTGACAAGGTCACAGAGGGCCGTGTTTGAGACACCTGTCTGTGAGAGGCTGGAGCCCTTTATGAGCTCCTCTTTGACTGGATATTGCATTCAGGTGGGAAACTAGCTGGGATCTTTTAGTTTTATAACTACTGGTATTGCTGAATTTGCTCCCTCAGGTTTTCTATTCTACTGTGCAACAGAATCCACCTGCTGACTAATTAGGTGAGGGAGGCCTAGGGTAGTTTCAACGAGTAAAATCTGCTTTGGCCTTTTTGGAATTGGAGAAATGCCCCCAGTTTTACTAGCAAATCTCTTCCTAGTAAGGCAGTAGGAGATTGCGGGAAAAAAATCACAATCTTGAGGTTGAATATTTGACCTTTGAGCTGACATATCAAAGCGGGAGTAAAGAAGGGCTTTACTAGGGCTTCCCTCAACCCCGGTTATGGCTACAGCTCTAGATCAGAGTTTTATAAAGAAGAAAATTAAAACAGAATAATCCAATATTGCCCCTGGTATCCAAAAGGAATTGAGGGTTCCCCATGCGAGATGGAGATGTCCACGGACAGGGGCATTGCTGTTTGCCCCGGGCCCCTTCAGTCCTCTTTGTCAGAGCAGAAGGTGAGGGTTTTGGCTGGCCTCTCCCCTCTCTGGGAGCAGGGACAGTCAATCATCCAGTGCCGTGCGTCAGGCACATCAGCCGCCTGACACAGGGAGCAGGCCCGGGCAGTGGGCTAGCACAGTCACAGGCCCAGTGTCCAGTTACCTTGTGTTTGGGATAGGAACTGTTTTTGCGGTTGGCCGTGGGTTTTCTCTTGGACAACTTGGGCATGCTGCAATCATTGCCAATTGCCATGGCCATAATTTCGGCCTGCTTTTTTTCCCCCAGTTCCTCTCCTTTTTATCTTTTTCCAGATCCTGGTTGTTGAAGACAGGAAAGGCTGTGTCTAATGATTGGGTTAAAGGGATCTGGCGGCTCATCTGAAGTTTTTGTAATTTGTGCGGAATATCTGGGGCTGACTGACTAAAAAAATGCTGTCCCATTAGTATCTGACCTTTCTTGGAAGTTGGATCTAAGTTTGCATATTTACAGAAAACGTCTACTGATCAGCTACGTAAGACAGCAGGATTTTTCTCTTTGTCCTGTGTAACCTCTCTCACCTTTTTATAATGAACAGGTCTTTTAGTGCATCTTTTTACTCCATGACAAGAGTAGCCATTCATTTTAGACCTTGTGCTTAGTTCATTCTGAATATTATAGTCCCAGTTGGGTTTTATTTGAGAAAATTATCCACTGGGTGAGAGACACCAGCATTACTGAACTCCATTATCTGTGTGCGCCAGATAACACAGCCCATCCACACCCTCCGAGATGGGTCTCCTCCTGCAACTGGCTGGAGTTTCCGGCTAGTATGGGTCTTGCTTTCCTTTTTTTAAAAATATTTTTTATTTTAAAGAAAACGGTACCAAAAAACCCCCAACAATAGCAAAATACAAATAACACAAAGCCAGGACATTAAAAATAATATAGGGTTTCAAACCAAATGATAGAGATTAACAGTGGTTGTTATATTACATATTGTTATCTTCAACGAAGTTGCTCAGATTACCAGATGTAAGAAGACTGATCAAGTCATTAAAGGGAATAAGAAAATAATAATTTAAAAGAACATTAGAGACAGTACATAGTGTCACTGGGCAGGATTGTGGGAATTCACCAATGGATGTTATACTGCAAATTGTTGTCGTCACATAAATTGCTCAGATTACCACACACAAGCATGCAGAATGTTTTGCTTTCCTTTTTATGACTATCCTGGGCTCTGACTGCATTACCATGGGGTACGCTTGCATGCGGGGGGTGCACTGTGTGATTCACTCCAAGTGTCTCCATGAGAACATCTGCTATAACTGGAATAATGGGAACCATGGCTTGTACTTGGTTACGATGAAAATGTGGCCTGGTTTGGATGGGTCTGATCTCGGGATTGGCACAGCTTTCCCGTTTGATCTTGTGTGATCTCTGTGTTCATGCCTGGAAGCCCTTTGGACTTGTCCGTTTCTCCTTTTGAACATATTCATTCTTGGCTCATTGAGGAGAACCACTGTCCCCAACTACCAGAATACAAAACCATCTTTACCACCGAGATGCATGTGTCACATGGACCCAGTACTGATAATACTGTTCTGGAGGTGAATACTAAACCTGTGCCTGCAGTCTCCATTGGTCTGCTATTTGTGGATGTTCTGGCTGCTACACTGGTCCTTTGATTTAATTGTGACACAGTTGCTGCAAGAGAACATTAATGAAACCGGGCGTGGTGGCGCACGCCTGTAATCCCAGCACTTGGGAGGCTGAGGCAGGAGGATCGCTGTGAGTTTGAGGCCAGCCTGGGCTACAAAGTGAGCTCAAGGCCAGCATAAACTGCATAGCAAGACTCTGTTTCAAAAAGACAAAAAAAAAAAAAAAAAAAAAAGAGAACATAAATGAGTCTGAAAGAGGCATTATAAACGGTGTACAGAACTGTCTTCTCGATGTTCTGCATTTCATCACGCTCATCCTGGCTTCAAATCCTGAAGCTTTTGGCTTGCTCTTGTTGATTCCAGCCTCTTTCTGGCAATGGGCCACATCATGTTTTTCCAATTTGCCTGGAAAACTCTGGGCAACCAGTTCTTTGTTTGCAGTTCTCAGGAAAAAGAAGTCTCAGGTGACAAATCAAACCAATACATGTGTTGCATAAAGCAGTTTAACTTGATCCAGGCACAGTGATATGCAACTGTAATCTCAGCACTCTGGAGGCTGAGGCAGGAGGATCATTGCAAGTTTGAGGCCAGCCTGTGCTACAAAGTGAGCTCCAGGCCAGCCTGAACTGCACAGCGAGACCCTGTCTCAAAAAGACCAAAACCAAAACCAACCCACCAACCAACCAAACACAAGCCTACCAAAACAGTTTAACTCTTGCTGTTCTTGTCATGAGACTGTATAGAGCACGTGCTTATTTTGTACTTCAGATTTCCGATAAATGCCTGGGTGTTTCGCCCTGGTTTCACCACAGCGTTGAGGCCTTGATGGCAAAGAACTATTTAGGAAACCTTAGTTGGCAAAACACACTGGTTAATTAGCCTTTCATTTAGGTACAGAGAAAACAAATAAGAAAATGTTTAAGTACAGAGCGACTCTCATGATTAGGCTGAATTTCCCTGTTCTTCTGAGTAGATACAATTTTACATGAAACAGTAGCTAATCATGTGAATTAAATTATGCTTTGCTTGCTATTTATTCTCTGTACTAGACTTCACTTAAGGCAGTTTTCTCTAAAGCTCACTCTTGTTCAAACCAGGTTAATTGCCTTGTTTTACATTTTAACTATCAGTTATAGTAAACACAAGTTCTTCTCCAATTACGAAGGTTACTTTTGATAACCAGGATTATCCTTGTTGAGCCTATTGCTCTTCAGGGATTTGATGTACGGAAAAATGAAGAACCTGGATAAAATTCTCTAATAAGATTTGTTGTTTAATTTCAGAAAGATCAGGGGCCGGGGATACAGCTCAGCGGCACAGGCGCCTGCCTGGCAAGGGCAAGGTCCTGAGTTTGATTCCTGGTACTCCACTCCCCACCCCAAAAAAAAAAAAGAAAATTAATTTCAAAAGGATTCTTGTATTTTTATTATCAGGTAGGCAAAATATTGTATTAAGCATATATAGCCCTTCATAAAATTATAAAGTAGATTTATAATGTAGTAAATGCATAAGAAGTTTAAGTAGTCAGTAGTTTGGCCATAGAAAGTAGAAGCGAAAACTTACACACAAGTGAGATCCTAGTTTAACCTATGCCACTATCATTAGCTTTTCTGTTTGTTTATTTTTGAGTCAGGGTCTCACTATATAGTTCAGGCCAGGTTTGAACTCACTGTATAACCTAGGCTGGACTTGAACTCACAGCAATCCTGTTGCAGCCTCCCAATTGCTAGGATTACAGGTGTGTACCACCATGCTGGGTTTCTTCCACTATCATTAATGATAGTGATACCTCTCTTAGACTAAAAAGAATAAGGCTTGGCCTGGCAAATTATATATGGAAAGGTAGCCCACACTTGGAAAGGTTTCAAAAATCATTTGATTTACTTTTAACACACTGGAGTAGAACACTTTTATGCCCAAGACTTATATTTACATTGTTCTAGAGCAAGAATTGCAGACTAGTTTTCCTTTTAACTGTCTTTGAAGAGAATAGACAAAAAAAATCTGTGTGTACTTATTTGTTATTTAGAGACAAGGTTTCGCTGTGTAGTCCAGGCTGGCCTTGAATTCACAACAATCTTCCTGCCTCAGCCTCCCAAGCTAAGATTACAGATGTTCATTGCCATGCCCAGTGCTCTCTGTACTTTTTTTTGGAGGCAGGGTCTTTCTATGTAGTGCAGGTTGGCCTTGACCTCACTATGTAGCTCAGTCTGGCCTTGAGTTCATAGTGATCCTCTTGCCTCAGCCTCCTGCATGCTGGGATTACAAGTGTGCACCACCACACCTAGCTACTGTACCTGGTTTTAAAAAGCTGTTTTATAAATCAGTTCACAACATGCCAGTCCCAATGTGGCACTTTGCCTTAACCTTTTACATAATTTTCTGGAGACTGTAATCTGTTGTTAGGTGCTCTTTTTTAATCCTTGAGATTCTTTTTCTTCATCTTTCTGTGGAACTGCACAATGACTTGTTATGTTGTAAAATCTGTAAAGTATTTCTATATAAAAATATTGTCAGTGTCTGCCTCGCAAGTACAGGGTCCTGAGTTTGATTCTTGGTACCAAAAAAACGCCCAAATCCAAACTGAAGCCAAACCACCCCCCCCCCGAAAAAACAACTAAAAACAACATAAAACACCAAAACAAAAATATTTTAAAAGCTTAAGAAAGGAGGACCTCAAGTTTGAACTCTGTAGGCCATTTAAGATTCTGTCTCAAAAATAAAAAAGCAGTGCTGTGTGGTTGTGCACCCCTGTAATCCTAGTACTCAGAAGGCTGAGGCAAGAGGGTCGTTGTAAGTTCAAGACCAGCCTGGGCTACATAGTGAGTTCAGGGCCATCCTGAGCTATATAGTGAGACCCTGTCTCAAAACACCAAAAGGCTATTGGGATGTGTAGCTCAGTGCAAAGGCCCTGGGTTCAACAGTGCAAAAACAAACACAGGAAGCTGTTTACCCAGCGCAGCCCACATCAGACCGTGCACTCACTCTGTTGCAACTGGATGTTTTCTTCAGCGTTTGCGGCTTGTCCATATCCATTTATATGGCTCTGGGTCTCTGTTTTAAATCCTGGAAGATGTTTCACAGAGTGACTTTGACACACATCCCTCCCCCACCCCTGACAGATTTGATTTGTTAGCCATTTCCTTTCCTAGTGCCCTTTCCTCTTTCTCTGGCTGGAGATTTTCATTTCCGAAGCCTGAGTCATGGGGGTCTGATGTCTGCCTCTCGCATTTGGTTTTGATCTCCCGGCTCCTCCCCCTCTGCCTGCTCCAACCCAGGCTGCTGCCGGAGCTCCCGCTTAGGCCTAGGCCGGCTCTCCCGACACCCTCTGCTCTGGAAACTGCTTGACCGCGACGATTTGTCTAACCCTGGCTTCACCGCCTGGACCAGGGCCGGGGAGGGGAGAGACAGGTCTTCTTCACCCCAGGTGCCTGTTGGTTTCCACATCTGGCTTGGGATTTCTCCTAGGGCAAGAACTGTCTTGATGGCTAAAAATATGTGGATCAACTGGTTCGCTTACTGCAAGAGGGGCGGAGGCTGTTTCAAAGGAGCCTGCCGGGGCGTGAGCTTAACGGTTTTGCTTTCAAAAGGAGCAGCGAACGTTTGGAAGTGAAATGAAGGGACGGTAGAACCTTTTGGGAACCTTAGGGCACAGGATCTGCCTAAATTCAACTCTTTGCCCTTGCTGCCGCCACTGCCTCTCTGTGCCGCGTTGGCCAAGTTGTTTAATTTGTGTTTTCCTCCGGAGGTTGTAACACTACTCACACCCACTTCTCCCAACACGGGGAACTGAATCCAGGGCCTTCACGACGAGCTGCATCCCCAGCCCTTTTTATTTTTTATTTATTTATTTTTTAATCTCGAGCTGGGCTTGATAAATCGGGCAGGTTGAACTTGACCTTTTGAGCCTCCTGCCTCAGTTTCCCGGAGTGCTGGGGTTACAGGCACGTGCCATTCCGGGCTCCCACGAATTCTTGGAAAGTAATCCGCCATTCACATCCTGATCTGAGGGGTTTGAGGCTCAAGGGCAGAAACATTTGGCCAGGGTCACACGATGCCCAAGTGCTGTGAGATGTCAGTTACTCATCTGTCCTTCCCTCCTTCCCTTTCTCTCCCACTGCTCTCTGGAGCTGTTTTGCTCCACTTCTGGCCGCCTAGTATAGAGTGATTGCACTGGGCCGAGATGAAGAAACGAATGAGTGAACTCCACGCTGACATCCACCTTCCCGTATCCCAGCGGGACCCTCGCCTGGCGGCTCCCTCTCCCCGCGTGCTCCTCAGCTTTACCGCGCTACGCATAGCGGCCACCAGGGGGCGCCCCCAGGCTCAGGCCACTGTTTCGGGCTCGAGCAATTGCGGGTCGCAGTTGGTACAGGTGAGGAGGAAGATGGTCCAGAGAGGGACAGAAAACGCTGGAAGGAGGCTGGTGGAGGAAATCAGAGATGGCCAGTCACTCTCTCCTTCCCTGCTTCCAGAGCACACCCTGCACTGACCTCGAGGAGCTGTGTGACCTTGGGCAGGTGACTTGACCTCTGGATTCCCTCATGGGCAGGTATGATGGGCGTATTAGTACTTCCTTCAGGGGATTACAGGGATCGTGGGATGCATGCCTGTGCTACGTTTAGGCGAATCCTGGCACACAGTGTGCAGGCCAGCGAAAGTTCCAGACGCTTGTTCTGGGTCTTGGGTTGCGCCAGAATCTTACAACAGGCATGACGTGGGTGCTGCTATTATCTCCACCTCGTTATAGTTTTTCATAGAAGTCAGTTACCCAAGCTGCAGGCGATTATGGGTGCGTGACAAATTGCAGGCAGGCGCTGTGCCGCTGAACTATATCCCTGGCTGCAAATTTCAAAGACTGCATTAAAATTCCCTCTCTCCCTTCCAGCTTTTCCTCTGCAGTGGGCTGGCCATTCAGCCCGCACCCTCGGTCAGTCTCGGTGACTCCTATGGTTACTCACGCTTTCTTTAAGCTGCCTGAACCAGCCCGGGCTGGTTCTGTTCTTTTCAAACTTTGTAGAAGGCAAGACCCGCCTTCAAAGAGCAGGGGAAAGGTTACTGGACCCCGTGCGTTGCTGCGTGGGAACCGATGATCCCATTTACACACCCGTGTCTCCAAAGCTAAAGTAAACTTCATCTCCATTTAATCCCGTTCTTTATGCGCCCCAGCTTTCAGAATGCGGGGAGTGGAGGAGATGAGAGGGCAAGGATATGGAAGGCATGAACGGCCTGGGAAGTGTCTCCCCTTAGCTCCTTACTTGCAGATCTGAGCTAGCTGTGTCCAGGCGGGGCTGGGGGTCCTGGGCATGCATTGGAGAGGATGCAGTCCTCACGTCGGGGGCTGAGTCTAGCAGGGGAGGCAGATCTGCAGCAGTTTCTCTGCACAGCCAACTTGAAATACTCCACAGAAATACATCTGGGTTGGGATATTTTGATCTCCCTCACCTGGAAAGAGTTTGTGTAAGGTTATCATATGGTTTGTGTAAGGTCATTCCTTAAACAGTCAATAAGACTCACTAGTGAAGTTATCAGAAATATTATATAGCTCAGTGGCACAAGCGCCTCTCTGGCAAATGCAAGGCCCTGAGTTCGATTCCTGACACCCAAAAAAGAAAAAAGGAAAGGTACTTAATTATAGATTTAATTTCTTTAATCACTTTGGGAGCATTCGTATTTATTTCTTCTGGCGTCAGTTTTGGTGATACTTATTTATTTATTTAGTAATACTGGGGATTGAACCCAGGGCTCTATCACTGAGCTATACCCACCGCCCCACCTTTGGGCAGTATTGGGTATTGAACCTAGGTATTCACACTGATCTACATCTTTATCAAACTTTTAATTTTCAGACAGAATCCCACTAAGTCTCCAGGGCTTCTAGGATGGGCTCAAGCTTGTGATCTTTGTGCTTCAGCCTCTTGGGTGCTGGGATTACACTATGTCTAGTTCTTTCATTTTAGTTGAATACAATTGAAAGCCAAAAAAAAAAAAAGGGTCAGGCAGAACAAGGCCTGTCAGGAAGACTATATGAGACACAGGAAAAACCCAACTGTGTTTTTTCTACTTTACATTTTTACAACACAGAATCCTTGTGTGACCCCTCAACAGAGGTTGTTCGCCCAAGCAGTTCTGCAGCAGAAACCAGACGGGCGCCCTACCTGATGATGAGGTTAGATCCTACGGGGTGAGTCTCAATCCTTCAGGACCTCCCCGCTTCTGCCCCCGCAGCAGACACAGCCACAGCCCAGGTTGTTTAACCTGTGCTTCTGACTGACTGGTCAGAATGGGGCTCCCATGACCGCCCTAGTGTTCAACTAGTTTGCTGTCATGGTTCACAGAAACTCAGGGAAAGACTTTATTGATACTTCCTGGTTTACTGTATAGCATGACAAAGGCTACAGATGAGCCAGGCATGGTGGTACATGCTTGTAACCCCGGCATTCTGGGAAGCTGAGGCAGGAGGATCACAAGTTTCAGCCCAGTGTGGGCATTTAATGATTTAGTGAGACCCTGTTTAAAAATAGATAAATAAATAAAAAGAGCTGGTGGTGCAGCTCAGTGCAAACACAAAGACAGGTTTTAACATTCAGAACAAAAAAAAGATATAGACGAACAACCTGGGTGTGGTGGTGCATGCTTGTAATCCCAGCACTTGGGGAGGCTGACGCAGGAGGATTGCCATGAGATGTAGGTCAGCCTGGGCTACGTAGTGAGTTCAAGCCCAGCCTGAACTACACAGTGAGACCCTGTCTCAAAACAAAAAAAAAAAAAAGAAAAAATCATGGGCCGTGGGTGAGCAACTCAACCTTCACCGTTTCCCCTCCTTGAAGGTTGAGGTTGTGCCGAAAGCCCAGCCCTCTAATCCTGCCCTCATCCCAGGGCTGTCCTGTCTCCGGTTATGTTTTTAGTGTACAAAAGATGCTCTTATCACTCTGGAGAGTCCAAGGGTTCTAGGAGCGGTATGCCAGCAAACACAGATGAAGAGCCAAGGCACCCTGCTCTCGTAGAATTTTGTTTTATTTTTAAAATTTTTTTTCCGTACTGGGAATCGAACTCACAACCTTGTGTTTGCCAGGCAGGCGCTGTGCCGCTGAGCTAAATCCCCAGCCCTTATTTTGTTTTTTGAGACAGGGTCTCGTGATGTAGTTCCGCTGTTGTGGCAAAACTGAGTCCGGGAAAGGAACGACACCCGAGGAAGTCAGGAGGCGGTGAACAACTTTCTTTTACGCTGGTGGTCCTGGCTGGGCTCGGTTCCCACAACGAAGCCAGGCACCCAGGGCCTACGGGCCACTACTTTTATATGAGGCATAAGCAGGAGGTACAAAGGAGAGATGGAACAGCCTGGCAGTTCTCTGATTACCTGGCAGGGGGAGATCATGGGTTAGAAGGCTAGATTAGTGATCATGGAGCTTGTTACAGTCGGACATCCTGCATGTTTGGTTATGCTCCTGCAGTTATAGGGGGTCAAGAAAGTAATTACAGAGTCACGAAGCAGTTACAGAGTGAGGCAGCTTCAAAAGAACAAAGTTTTTTTTTTTTTAAAAGAGAGTGTGCTACCATGATTGGCTATTATCAAACGATTTATTACCTAATTTTTTTTCTTTTTTCATGCAGTACTGGGGATACAACCCAGGACCTTACCCATGCTAGGTGATCACTCTGCCACTGAGCTACGTCTCAAGCACCTCATTTATTAAAAATTTTTTTTTTTTCATTTTTGAGGTTGAGCTCAAACTGATGATCCTCCTGCCTCAGCCTCCCCAGTAGTTATGACTCCAGGTACAGGACACCATGCCTAGGTTGGAATTGTCAATTTAAAAGATGAGGATTTGGGCATTAATTTCCTTTAACTTGTCCTCATATCTGTCTATCTCAAGGAAAATCTTCAGGGACTCTTCTAGGTATACATATGTATCCCTGATTAAATACCTGTCAGTCAGGCACTGTCCTGAAGGGACCTGGTTCCCCCTTGCTGTGTACTAGCACAGACCTAGTGACAAATAATCACAACAAACACGTCAGCAATGACATATGGACAGGTGTGGTGCCAGGTCCTACTCAAACACTTAAGAGGCACTGCCTTGTTTAATTCCCATTTAACAGGTGAGGAAACTGAGGAGAGTTTGGTTATTTTCTCAAGGCTGCTCAGACCATAACTCTCAAGCTTAGGGCCAAAGCCCCACATCTCTTTGAACCCAAAGCCTGTGTGATACTTCCTGGAGACTTGGCTTTCAGAATCATAGAATTTTAGTCCGAGAGGCTAGCTCATTCATCGCTCTTGTTTTGCAAGGGAGGGCCCTGGGCCAGGGTCAGGAAATGGATCACACAAGGCCATCCACCCAGGAAAATGGGCCAAAGTGTGGGGAGGAAGCTGCAACCGGGGTGGGGTTTTGGGGAGTAGGTGCCTCTCCCTGTTGACATTCTGATATCCAGGAGTTTGCCACATGTTCTTTGGAAGATTAAAAATAAAACAAAAAAACCAAACCAACCAACCAACCAAACAAAAACAATCCCCAGGGAGCTGGGGGTGGTAGTGCACACCTATAATCCCAGTACTCTGAGGCTGAGGCAGGAGGAGGATTGTGAGCTCAAGTCTATTCTGGGAAATTTAATGATTTAGAGAGACCCTGCTTCAAAATAAAAAATAAAAAAAGGGCTGGGGATGTAGCTCAGTGTGAAGGTCTTGGGTTCAGTCCCCAATATCCGGGGTGGGGTGGGATGGGGAGTTAGAGGGTAGGTGGGAGGGCTGGGATGGGGGGAGCTCTAGGGCAACAGGGGCACTTACCAAGTTGAGTGAGTTTCTTACTCTCAAAAAATTTCTTTATAAGACAGGGACATGGCTGAGATGACTCTTGAGGAAGCCCAGTCCAGGTCCCCCAATAGTTTGGGTTCTGCAGTGGCACTTGAGGGAGTGGACACGTGGCAGGAGAGTGAAGTCAGCAACCTGCGCCCTGTCCCCAGGCACAAGCTGGCTGCTGACCCAGGCCTTGGAGCCCATCTTGAGCTTGGATCTACCCTGAACCCCAGCTCCAGCCACAGAAAGAGGTGGGGAGCTCTGCAAAGGTCCAGCGGCAGAGAACCTACGGCGTGATGGGGGAGACTTGCCATCTCTTTGTTGTCGCACAAAAGCCACTGCAGGGTTGCAGCGGGGCGGGGCTTGAGGCCTGGGGGCAGCCAGGCGCTGGGCCTTCCCTGCCTCCTCTTCCAGAGGGACCGGATACTCCGGTGCATTGGTTTCCAGGGTTTGCTTAACAAACTGCTATGGACTGAGAGGCAGACATCAATGCAGCTTTCTTTTCTTACGGCTCTGGAGGGTCAGGAGTCTGCAAGGAATCATAGGAGGCTAAAATCAAGGTGTCGGCATGGCTGAGCCCTTCTGGAAGGTCCAGGGGAGAACCTAGAGGCTGCTGTGCTCCCTGGCTCCACACCTGTCTTTGCTCCTCATGTCGTAGCTTTGCTGCCCTGTTACAAAGACCCTTGTGGCTGCTGGGCTGTGGTGAATGCCTGTGATCCCAGCTACTTGGGAGGCTGAAGCAGGAAGATCACTTATTGAGGCTAAGATCTACACCAAACCAAACTAAACCAAACCAAACCAAATCCAAAACCAAACCAAAACCAAAGAAAAAACAAAAATGAAACCGAAACAAACAAGCAGACAAAAGGCCTTGGAGGATATGACCGGTAGTATGTGGTAGAACACTTGCCTAGCATGTGTAAGACCCTGGTTTAGATCCTCAGCTCTGCAACAAAACAAAACAAGACAAAACAACCCCCAAATGAAAACAAAACACAACAACAAAATTCCTGCGATCACCTTGGACCACAACCAGATCACCCTGTCAGTGTCTTAGCTCGATCATTTCTGTGAAGTCTTCATCACATCATGGAACCTGCTGCAGATTCCAGGCATTAAGAAGTGGGAAGCACCCATAGGAAATTCCAGGGCCTCAGTCTCCTAGGGACCCCTCCAGGACGGTCTGGGCTGCTGTGGGGGAGAGTTCCCGCCAGCGCCTGCTCCTCCCCTCCCCGCAGCTCAGCTGAGTTTATCACTCACTGGAGCTCACTCACTAGCACATGTTTGCGTTGTCAGGACTGTGACAGTCCCCGGCTGGGCCGGTGACCTATAACCACATCTCCCTCCCCTTACAGGCGTGCTTTCTGGAAGGTGACAACTGCTTTGCCACCCATTTGCTTACTTTTCCAAGCCCTTGTTAGTATCTCAGCCTTAGATTCTGACATAGCCATGAAACTATGACCAAGCGTGTCAGGGCATCTCATGATACCCAGGGTCCCCTTTCAAAATGCCAAGAACCAGCTCATTATTTTTTCATTATGTATATATTTAAATATATTTTATTTCTATTTTATATATATTTATATTATATATTTATGTATTTTTATATATCCATTTTTTCCCTATTGGGGATTGAACCTAGGCCCTTATGCATGCTAGTCAAGGGCTTTATCACTGAGCCATAATCTCACCCCTAAATTAAAACCTTTATGTCTTCATAGACAGGTTAATGGGATACCATGTGACATCTCGGTACATAGATACATTGTATTATGTTTATTTTTTTTTTTAGTTTTTCTCCAGTACCGGGAACCGAACTCACGACCTTGCGCTTGCCAGGCAGGTGCTTTTGCCGCTGAGCTAAATCCCCAGCCCCGTATTATGTTTAAATCAGGTTAAACATATCTATCTCTCCCCAAATTTACCTTTTTAAAAATTTTTTAGTTTTTGAGATAGGGTCTCACTATGTAGTCCAGGCTGGGCTTGAACTCACTCTGTAGCTCAGGCTGGCCTTGAACTTGAAGCAATCCTGCCTCAGCCTCCTACGTGTGTGTATCACAGATGTGCACCATGAAAATATTCAAATCTCTTGTTTTTTCTATACCAACAGAACATCAGGACTCCCTTTTCCTTAATTTGAAGATCTTAGTCCTTAATGATATTAACATAATTACCTAATTTATCTTCTCAGTATCATCTATACCTTTTCTTTTTTTTTAAATACTGGGTCTTACTATGTTGCTTATGCCCATGTTGGTTTGGAGGATATTTTTGCAAGGGGAATAATATAATACAGTACACATATTTTATATGATTATTTATAATAATCACCCAAAGAACTATATGCAAAAGAGTGCAGGAAATCTGTACTCTAAGGGCTTTATCACTGAGTGTGTGGCTTTATCCACACACTAAGGCCAAGGAATCTAGCCTAGGGCCTGGATCCCATGAAAATGTCCTGCATAAGTCCAGCTGAAGACCTAGAGCTCATAACAATGCCTCCCATGAATCCAGCTGGAGGCCCAGAGCCCACGACAATGTCTCATGCAAGCCTGTTTCACGGATCTGTGCTGGGAAGGCCCAAAGGTCAGTGGTGGAATCTAGGAAGTCTGTGCCAGCGGGATGCAGGACCTGTGCCAGCAGGCTGAGGGATCTGCACTGGAACTAGAAAGCGACACTTAGAAGAACCAGAGCTCCCCCGAAAGGTACCACAGCCATCCTCAGCAACAGTGAGGTCCCGAGCTCCTCCCATGATCAAGATGGCTGAGCTCCCATCAGGGAAGCCAATGCAGCAAGCCTCTCCCAGAGACCGGCAGTGCACCATCTTCCCCTCTGGAGCCAGGAAGCGATGCTCAAAGTGAGGACCAGAGCTCCCCCAAAGTGAACCAAAGCCATTCTCAGGGCCAACAAGGTCCCGAGCTCCTTGGAGGATGAAAATAGCCAATTTCATCAGGAAAGCCAGCCTGACGAGCTCCTCCAAAACAACCAACAGCTCCTTACAGCTTCTACCAGCTCCTAACAGCATTTTTCTGCTCCCAACAGCCTTATTCTCCCTGCCTCTTATGCTGCTGTAACAGTCCCCAGGTGACCTCCCACACCCAGCATCACACTTACTCAGTTCAGCGGGGGGTTATAAGTTGACCACCAGCTGTCAATCCACTACAGGCCAGTGTCCTGCTTCTGGGCTCAAGCAATCCTCCTGCCCCAATCTTTCCACTAGCTGGGACTACAGGCATGTGCTACCACACCTAGAATATTTATATATATTTTATACCCAAACCATGTTTATTACCTTATTTATTAATTTAATTTTAAAATTCTTTTGGCATAATTGGGGACCAAACCTAGGGCCTTCGTACTGAGCTACGTCACTAGCCCATTTTTAAATTTTAAAATTAGAGTCTTCCTAAGTCAATCATTTATCCAGGCTGGGCTTGATCTTGCAGTCCTCTTGCCTTAGCCTGTAAGACTTCTATGATTACAGGCATGTGCCACAATGCCTACCTGGCATCATATTGAGATCATGTGTATTTGAATCATCATATACTTTTTTCCATTACTGGGCATCCAACCCAGGCCTTCACACTGAGCTAGGCCTCTCTCTAGCTCTTCTTCCTCCCCTCCCCCTCCCCTCCCCTCCCCCTCCCCCTTCTCTTCCTCCTCCTCCTCCTCCTCCTCCTCCTCCTCCTCCTCTTCGATGAGCTCTTGCTAAATAGCTAATTTGTCCAGGAGCGAGTGACTCTCCCGGCCGCCAGGAGGCGCTGTGAACCCACACACGCCGACGGCTCACTCGCGGTGCCAAGGTGAGCGCTGGAATGCGAGAGGACAGAAATGCCTGGAGTGGAAGAAGGAAGGTGTAGAGGCACAGATAAAAATAACGTGACCTCTTTTAGGTCTCAGAAGTGCTGAGGGAAGTCCACTTAGGACAGCCGCTTTACAGATAAGGAAGCTGAGGCTCAGGCGGGGAGGCTCAGAAGCAAGTCAGGGTCACTGTGCACTGGCGGAGCGGCTGTCCGTGGCTCCGGATCGTCTGTTTGAGCTGCAGGTGGAGCTGGGTGGTAGAGCAGGTGCTGAGCCTGTGAGAAGCCTTGGGTTCAGTCCCCCGCACCAAGGGGCGGTGCTGGTGGCGGCGGGGGCGGTGGAAATCTGTAGGTCTGAAAATAACGATAAAGCTGATAACAACAGTAGCTGATATTTATCGAGGGCTTTGCGCGTCCCACACCTTGTGTTAAAACCTTTTCCTACACACCTTGTTAAATCCTCACTATGCCACTGAGAAGTAAGCAGGTAGCGTTTAATTTCCATTTTAAACGGAACAAGTACAAAATAGTTTATCCTGAGAACGCAAAATACCATTGTGCTAGGGGCCAGGCTGGAATAAGAGACAGGGATAAAATCCATCGCAAAGTTAATAGAAAGTGGTAGGGGCTGGGGATTTAGCTCAGCGGCAAAGCGCTTGCCTGGCAAGCGCAAGGTCGTGAGTTCGGTTCCCGGTACCGGAAATAAAAAACCAAAAAACAAAACAAAACAATAGGAAGTGGTATTTCTCCCAAGAACACCCTTCAGCTGTAAAGTGTCACAACCCTCTTGTAATAATTATAATGAGGGGCCATTATTGTTATTATTATTTTAATTTGTAGTGCTGGGGATGGAATTTGGAGCCTTGTGCAAGCCAGGCAAGTGCTGTACCACTGAGACACACCCCAACCCTGACCACTGTTTTTCTTTGGAGACAGGGTCTCGCTATGCAGCTCAGGCTGGCCTCAGATTCACTAGGTAGCTTTGGCTATGCCTCGGCCTCCTGAGTGCTGGGATTACAGGCATGGACCATCACATCTGGCTTTATTTTTCTGAGACAAGCTCTTGCTAAATCACTAAGTTGCCCAGGCTGGGCTCATTCGACCCTCCTGCCTCAGCCTGTCTGAGTCCTGGGATGTGTGTGCCATGATGCCTGGCCCCTCATTCTTACTCATAGTTTTTGAGGTACAACATTTAAAATCTATCCTCAAGAAAGAAGGGAATATATATATTCTAATGGTTTATTGAAAGGAACAGTTAATGCTTAAATACTTTTTGATGAATTTTGCATGCTTCTATCTGGTCATCTGAGCAACTAATTTGAAGACAACGATATGCAATATAACAACCACTAGTGATTCCTACCATCTTGTATAGTGAAGCTCTGTATTGTTTCTAATGTTTTTTAAAATTATTTTTTATTCTCTTTAATGGTTTGATCAATCTTGCATTCTTACATCTGGTAATCTGAGCAACTTTGTTGAAGATAACAATATGTAATGCAACAGCCACTGTTAATTCCTATCATTCTGCTTTGAAACCCTGTATCATTTTTATTGTTTTTGCTTTGTTTTGTTTTTGTCTATGTTGTTGTTATTTTGTTACTGTTTTTTATTCTCTTTAAAATAAAAAAATAAAATCTATTCTCTTAGCAATTTTCCAGTACATAATACATTATTAACATGTGACTAGATAGATACCTTAAATACTCTCCAGAACAAGAAATTTCTGGGTAACCCGCTTGTGGGTAAACACAGGGAACATAAATGCTGCAAAATGTTCATGGTGGGTAAGTCTAGATGAGATACACAGGTGTTCACTGTAATGTTCTTTCAACTTTTTTGTTGTTTGTACATTTACACAATAAAAAATTAACAGACAAAATACATTATTATCAACGTGTCACCATGTTGGTTATTACTGGGGCTTCTGTGTGCCACTTAGCACTGTGCCCACTGTCTTATTTTATCTATGCTTTGCAGATGAGGAAATGGTGTTCAGGGAGCAAATTCAAGGCCAGGTATGGTGGTGGATGCCTGTAATACTAAATACTCAGGAGGCTGAGGCAGGAGGATTGCAAGTGCAAGGCCAGCTAGTTTGGATGATTTAGTAAGACCCTGGCAAGATAGAGATAGGTAGAGATAGAGATGATAGAGATAGAGTGGGGGGGGGGGGGGGGGGGAGAGAGAGAGAGAGACAGAGAAAGAGAGAAAGAGGAGAGAAGAGAAAAGAGGAATTGATTAGGGAGATTTGGCTGTTTGAGTATAGAGGTAGGCCATTATACTGCAGAGGAGGGGATAGTGGTGCATGCTTATTTATAATCCCAGCACTCTAGGAGGCTGAGGCAGGAGAATTGCAAGTTTGAGCTCTACCTGGGCAACCTCGCGATTTGGTGAGACCCTGGCTCAAAAAAAAAAAAAAAAAAAATGGGAGGGGGGACTGGAGATGTAGCTCAGTGTGAACACCTTGGGTTCATTCTCGAGTACTGTGTTAAAAAAAAAAGTTTAGGGTCCTCACACACCTTGCCCATTCCAAAGGAAGTGCTTGAGATATTCTGCTTGACAGTGGTGTCTTTCCATACTCGGGCATATCAGATCGCTGATGCTGACAATGTGGTTCATGGTGAATGCTGGGATTGGACCACTGTACAAGTCTGGCCTCTGTGGTTGGAGAGGACGCATTAAGGTCGGGCCGGCTGGTGCTCCACACCTATGTCGCTGATGCCAGGGACACCTCGGACACCAGGGCTGTGAGCCTCCGGGGCTGGCAACATTCGTCCGTGTCGGCACACGCTGTCGCTGGAAAAAGGAAGCATTGCCCACATGACTCCTCTGGGAAATGTCAGGTGGAAAGTGGCACCAAGTCTCCCCTGGACTCCGCACTAAGCACCTTTTCCTTTCTTCCCTTCTTCCCTCCCTCCTCTCTGCCTCCCTCCCTTCCTTCCTTCTTTTCTTTTTTTTTGTCTTTTTGAGACAGGGTCTCACTATGCAGTTCAGGCTGGCCTTGAACTCACCTTTTAGCCCAGGCTGGCTTTGAACTTGCAGCGATCCTCCTGCCTCAGCCTCCCGAGTGCTGGGATTACAAGTGTGCGCTATTCTTTCTTCTTTTTTCTGGCGGTACTGGGGATTGAACCCGGAGACTGCCTAGGCAGAGATGTGTCTCCAGCCCTTTTTGTAGTTTTATTTTGAGACAGTGTTTTGCGAAATGGCCCCAGGCTGGCCTGAACTTGTGATCCTTCTGCCTAAACTTCCCGATTGGTGCATAGGCGTGAGCCACTACAACTGGAAGAAAGTTTTCTTTTTCCTTCCCTTTTTGCTGTGGCACTGAAGGTCGAACCCACAGTGCTGTAGGGTGAAGCGCTCTATCCCTGAGCGGCACCTCCGTCCAGCCCTTGGTTAGAATTTGTATCTCCATGCACTCTGGACCAGAAGCAGTGCAGAGAAGTTACCAGCAGGTGGCGCTATCGCCAAGCTCCATTGGGAACTCAGCCCTAAGTTTGAAAACGGCTCTGCCTCTGCCTCGCTGAGAGCTTTTACTATTACTTTAGCTGAGACATTACTGTAGTTTCGCAACATTTAATTCATGTCTAAACTGGAGAGAACTTCCGAGTTGTCAGGATGATTCGGAGACAACACTGTAAAGCGCCTAGTGTAGACTTTGATGCATACGTTTGGGGACACCTTTCTGTGGGGCTGCATCCGCTTCAGTGTCCTTCTCTCACCTGTCCAGGTGAGTGTGAAATTCGGGAAAGGTGAGAGTGAAGTCACTTGAAAATTCCCAAAGTGAGCGCTTTCTCAACCCAAGCAGTTTTAGTCCGTGCCTTCCCTTCTGCCACTAGAGGGCGCAGTCTTCCTAGGAGATGAGGATTTGTGTGTGTGTGTGTGTGTGTGTGTGTGTGTGTGTGTGTGTGTTATTTTTTGTAGTTGTTTGTTTTTTAAACTGGGGATTGAATCCAGGGCCTTCCTGTTGAACTACGTTTAATTTATTTTTTAGTTTTTACTTTATTGTGAGACGAGGTCTTGCTAACTTGCTAAATTGCCCAGGGTGGGTTTGATTTTTTTTTTTTTTTTTTGTGGGTACCAGGAATTGAACTCCGGACCTTGCGTTTGCCAGGCTGGCGCTGCGCCGCGGAGCTATATCCCCGCTCTGGGTTTGAATTTTTGAAGCTTCTGCTTCAGCCTCCTAGAGTGCTGGAATTACAGGTGTGCACCACGGCGCCTGATTTGGAGTGATTTTCTAAAAAAGCACAAATGTGATCACGACCCTGCCCTGCTTAAAGCCCTCTATGGCTTCCCAAGGCCCTCAGTAAAAATGAACCCTTAGCACTACACTCGTACATTTTGCTAACAGCCCAGAGAACCTCTGTGGGTCAGTTTTCCAAAACCTGCCTGGATGGAACCTGTCAGGTCTACACATGTTCTCCTTCGCCTCTAACCAGCGACGCATGGTGTGCTGTCTCCTGGGCTGCGCTCTTGCTGGTCCTCCGCTGAGGTACCATTCATGGCTCAGGCTGAGGGTGGAGTCTCCGTGGAGCCAGAAGCTTGTCTGGACCCTGAGATGTGACCGGGTCAGAAGGTGACCACCCTCTGAGGTCAGTGCTTGGGCTAAAGCAAGGCTTGGGGTTCTGCTTACCAGTTGTCCATTTTCTCAGGATATCTCCTGGCCTGTTGTCATCCTGTACAGCCTATGTCACACGGGCTGTCTACCCTATACCAAAAATAACCTATTGTTCGCGCTTGCTCAATCTCACGAACACGCCGTGGTCCCTGGCCCGGGTCAGCACCCGAATAAAGGCTCGCCCGGGGAGCGCCCTCTCGTGGTCCCCTGTGCTGACAGCCCGCTGTCTCTCACAGCCTGTGTTTCAATAAACTTCCGTCTGCATTTATTCTACTTCCGGTCAGTTCCTTTGCAGCCCCCGTCCCTGGCCTTGCGCACACCGTTTTGCACAGCAGATGGGGCTCAGGCTCTGGGTCACAAGACTCCACGTGGGATCAGAGCGCCTTGGATCCCCGTCCAGCTCTGGAGACTCAGGGTCCCCTATCGCAGTGCCTCAAGCCCCCTCTCCATGATGGCGTCTGGTTTATTAGAAGAGTGGGGAGAGAATGCCTTCTTTTGGAGGCGCTCTTATCTGCCGGGCGTGGCACCCTCACGTCCTCACGGAGTCTCAAACAACCCTGTGGGCCTCCAGCAGCCTGCAGCCTTCTGGCCTTTTGCCTCCTTCCCATGGCTGTTCCTCCTCAACTTGCAGGGCAACTTGCTGTGCCAAGAAGCGGATGTCCCGGCGCACCTGGCCCAGCTACTGCACACTTACGAGGAGGCCCTGTTCCCCTCCTGTGCCCGTTAGCTCACTGGGACTCAATAGACTGCAGAGGCCACGTCCACAAAAACAGACACCAACGACAGACAACCCTAGGTTCAGACATTTTCCAGGTTCACGCAGCTCCTGAGTGGCGGGTCTGGAACCAGAGCGTAGAGCAGTTACCTCAGATCTACTCCTCTTTGAGTGGCTTCCGTCTATGCCGCTCTCATTTTACGAGAAACTGAGGTACAGGGAGGGGAAGGGTGTTCAGGAAGACCACACAGGCAAGGCAAGGATTTGAACACAGTTTTCCTCTTTATTTTATTTTTTGAAACAGTGTCTTGCTGTGTAGTTCAGGTTGTCCTTGAACTCTCAGTGATCCTCCTGCCTGAGGCTCCTAAGTGCTGGGATTGCAGGTGTGCGCCAGCCCACCTGGCTAGTCCCCCTCTTTAGAAGGCACAGAGAAAGCTGGGCTTGGTGGTGCTCACCTCTAATCCAAGCTCTCTGAGAGGCTGAGGCGGAAGAAACACAAGTTTGAGCACAGCCTGGGTACCGGAGAAAAACCAAGAAAAAAAAAAAAAGCCCCAGGGATGGCCCTGAGGGGTTGAGGTGACCAGCTAGAGGCATCGGTTCTGTAGGGAGCATGGAGCGGGCAGGTGTTAGTTTCAGGAGAATCCCTCAGGAATTTAGGGCACCTGTCCTAAGTGTTTGTGTCCTGCTCAGCAAGGGCGTGAAAGCTATGCACGAAAGAATGTCCACAGAAGCAGGGCCCTGAGCCGGAGCTCTCCCTCTTCCTCGTGGCTGTCACCCAGCTTGTGTGGGGACCGCGCACCAGACCCTTCTTCTCTGGCCCATGATTCCTTCAAGTGTTGGGGTAAGGGAGGTGACCCTTGGGCTATTCCAAGGTGGACTCTGAAGACAGACCGCAGGCTTGGATTCAAACGCCTGCTGCCTACTTGTTGCAGGTGACCTTGGACTAGTGTCTTAGCCTCTGTTTGTCTCTGTGGAGTGGCAGCCACGTTACGCAATGCCCGCCAGACGCCCAGGCAGTGCTGACTCACAGCAGGTGCTGAACGGGAGCACGGTTGTTATGAGCCTTGTTAATCATAACAGTACTGCGCTTGGTGCGGTAGTGCTCGCCTACTGTAGTCCCAGCTCCTTGGGAGGCCGTGGCGGGAGGAGCGACTGAGCTCAGGAGGCTGAGGCCAGCCTGGGGAATTTAGTGAGACCCTTTCTCAAAAACAAATATTGGTGTCAGTGAGGAGAAGATGCAACGGAAGGGTAAATAAGTCTGGGAATGTGAATTGTTTGGTGCACTCTCGGACTTGGAAGTGCTCTGTAAATGTTTATTGTTATTCAAGAATCTTTAATCTTAAAATTTAAAATATTCATGGTAATTGCGTATGGTGGCATAAGCTTATAATCCTAGTGCTCTGGGAGGCTGAGACAGGAGGATAGGAAATTTGAACCCAGTCTGGACAACTTGGCCACTTAATGAGACCCTGCCTCAAAATAAAAAATAAAAAAAAGGGCTGGGATGTAGCTCAATGCAAAGACTATGGGTTCAATCCCAGGACCGCACACACACACGAATTATAAAATTCCAAGGTCAGCCGGGCATGGTGGTAGGGCACACCTGTAACTTCAGTGTTCGGGAGGCTGAGGCAGGAGGGACCTGCAAGTTCAAGGGCAGCCTGAGCTACAGAGTGAGACCCTGTCTCAAAATAAACCAACCAACCAAAAGCACTCTACTATTGAGTCCGTAATGGGGTGCTTCTTTCAACTTCACCCTGCCAGCGCGGTGCAGTCCTGGCCAGTGTCCCCGTGGAAGGCTGCTCAGGCCCTGCCTTTCACATGGTCACCGAGAGTTGGCAAGAGCAGGGCAGCTGCCAGCCCTCGGTGTATTTAGGAACCTTCTCTTCATGAGAGCATCCTAGCCAGAACCCCAGCTTCTTCCAGGAGTTACCTCCCTGCCCCTTTCCCCAAGCAACCCATCTGCACATCCTGCCGATTCTTCCCCAGGTGTCTACTAAACACACCCATTTCTCTGCGTCTCCGCCACTGTTGCAGTTTGCATTGTGACCTTGCAAAAGACAGTGTAACCCTAGCTCCTTGCCCCAGTAAGTGTGACCTTATTTGGGGACCGAGTCTTTGCAGATGCTTACGCGAAGCTGTACTTGGGTTATGAGGCAGCCTTGAGCTCCACACGACTGTCATTCTAAAAAAGAAAAATTTGAAGGCTGAGACAGGAGGATTACAAGTTTGAGCCCAGCCTGGGCAACTTAATAACTTGGTACGATCTGCCTCAAATAAAATTTAAAAAAAAAAAAAGGATGGAGATATGGCTTCATGTGTTCAATTCCCAGTACTGCCAAGAGGAAAAGAAAAAGGGAAGTTTAGGCACTGTGAAATACATAGGGGGCAGATGCATGAAGATGAAATCAGAGACGGGTGATGTATCTACGAGCCATGGAATGCCAGAGATTGGCAGCAGCCCGCCAAATGTGAGGGGAGAGGCCCGGAACATTCTCCCCGCAGCCCTTGGAAAGAACCAGCCCTGCGGATACCTTCTCTCTGTTTTTGTTTTTTTGAGGCAGGGTCTCGCTATGTAGTGCAGGCTGGCCTTGAACTCACTATGCAGCCCAGGCTGGCCTCAAACAGGTGGCGATCTTCCTGCCTCAGCCTCTGCTGCAACTGAGATTAGAGGCATGTGCCAGCACACCCAGCTCAACTAGTGGCACTTAGCCTAGCTAATTCAGCAGGGCCATGCATTTTGGAGTCAGCATCTCCCATTTTTCTAAGTCTGTCCTCATCTATGAAAGGGAATGTTAGCCAGGTGTGGTGGTGTATGTCTGTAATCTCAGCACTCAGGAGGCTGAGGCAGCAGGATTGCAAATTTGAGGCCAGCCTGGGCAATTTAGTGAGGCTGTGTCTCAAAATTAGGGGGAGAGGGGAGAGGGGAGAGGGCTGGGAATGGAGCTCAGTGGTACAGTACTTTTCTTGCATGTATGAGGCCCCACGTTCAATTCCTCACACTGCAAAAAGTAAGGCAAAACAAAGCAAAACAAAACTCCACTAGTTGCTGTAACCAACAGACCTCCAAAGCTCACTGACTCGATAAAAGCTTACTCCTCACTCAGTAAAATCTAAGGAAGGGTGTCTGCTTGGTGAATGGACTTCTGTGAGCTCATTCAGAGACCCAGGCTCTGTTGGTAACTAATTGAATCCCTAGAGAGCCCAATTTAGTCTCCTGAGAAAAATATTCCATTCGTGAGCTGGGAGCCTCATCACCTAACTGTTCTATAAATTTTCTGCCACCTCTCACAGCTACTATGCTAGGGATGTTACTTCCTTCATGTGAACCTTTGTGGGGCACAAAACATACAAACTACAGTACTCTCCCGGGAGGGAGTGGGCGAAGAGCTGATGTGCTTTGGAGCACAACCTGGTGGGGACCAGCAGATCCCCGGGAAGGCTGACCAGAGGGCAGAGCACAGGTGCTGAGCTCAGGGCCTCCTACCTGGAGAAATTCCTCTGCAGATTAAAGGCTTGTTTGCAGGGTGTTTATTTGCTCTCACAGGAGCACTCTCAGGAGGCCTGGCATGGGAATGTCACCCGAGAAAGGGCCTGGCTGGGGCCGGCCCCAGCGGCTTTGCTGGCTACACGTGACCGTGCTTCCCTGAGCTGCAGCCCCCTCCTCCTTCCAGCGCTGCCACATCACGGCGCCAGGTGGGGCCGGGGATTACAGCCGTCCACCCCTGCTCGACCAGATCCACACCAGACACAGCGGGCCCTTTTGGGGGCAGTGTAAGCCCATTAGGTGCTGGGTTCTGGGGAACGCTGGGGGTTCCGGCAGGGACCAGAGCCATATGGGGGGACCCTCGGGGCAGCAGGTACTTGCTGGCCTGCCTGGGAAGCGCTTCAGTGTTTTACCAACATTTGGGAGCCGGAGGTTTGCAAGTTTGAATCCAGACTGACTTATGGTTTAGTGAGATCCTGTCAATATAAAATAAAATAAAGTAAAGTAAAATAAAGTAAAATAAGGGCTGGGGATGTAGCTTAGGGGTGATGATGCAGCTCATCATGATGGCTCTGGGTTCAAGCCCCACTATTAGAACAGCTTAGTTATTTAACCTCTAAGGAGACAGAATCAACTAAGCTAGTCAGCTGGATAAAGATATATAACACACACCAAGTTCAGAGCTAATTCAAGCAGCTGGTTCAGCTTTAAAATATAAAAGAAAACACGAGAAAAAAGATGAAAGGTTAGGATAGGAATGAGAGATAGGAACCTTTCCTCCCAGGAAAGAAATGTTCTTATGCAGAGTACCCTAAGTCTGTTGACACTCCCTTCTCCTTCCTGGCTGGACTTAGAAAAATTTAAAAATGCAGAGTAACTTATTCCCTTTGAATCAGCTAAATCACTGATATTCTTTAGACCTCAAAGCTGTAAGGCCACCTGTTTACGACAAGCTCCCGCCCTCTGCTTATCTATGTAATGATTTCCATTTGTTTTGTTTCTTTCTTTTGTTTTGTTTTGTTTTATGACTTCCCTTTGGTGTCCCAGTCTGGCAACAGGAGCGCTTCCTGTTCTTATTTCTAATCGATATTCTCCTCACTTTCTCCTTTTCCTTCACGACTTCATTTTCCGACTGAGAGACTGCCGGTTTGCTTTGCACATCAGCTCTTTCAGCACCGCACACACACAAAGTGCGCCCTGAGAATCTACTGGCGCTGCGCTAGTCTCTGCCCTGCCGTCTGCTAGCTAAGTCACCTCGAATTCTTCAACCCCCTTCCCGCTCTCACTTTCTCAAGCCCAGGGCGTCCCGGGCCCCTTGGCTCTCCTTGGAACGCAGACTACCCCACCCCACGGCCTTTGCACCCCCTGCTCCTTTTGCTTGCAGGGCTTTGCCCTAACATGCCCACATGGCTCCCTCCTGTACTCACCTCTGGGAGGCCTTCCTGCACCTTCTCCACTTACGATCACCTTGCCCTCGGCCTTAGCATCTCCCATACCTCCTCCTTACTTTATTTTAGTCACTATCACCACCTGTGGTGCTATAGGTTCTGATTTTTTACTCTCCGTTTCCAAACAAAAGGAGGGTGGGGATTTTGTGACTTTCCTTTTCAGTTACAGTGCCAAGTACATGGCAGGAAAGGAGTGGATATGTAGTTTTTTTTTTTTTAAATTTTATTTTAAAGAGAATTAAAAAAATAAATAAAATAACAGCAAGATAGACAAAAACAATAAGATACAGGAGTTCAAAACAAAATGGTAGGAATTAACAGTGGTTGTTATATTACATATTGTTATCTTCAACGGAGTGAAATAAATCGGACTCAAGTGTGTAAACATCATACTGTCTTCCTGGTGTAAGAACCTGAAAGGGTAAATAAAAGCCAAAAGGTACAATAAAGGTTGTGAAAGGGAAAGAAATTGCTCAAAGGGAAGGAACAACTGGGATGAGAAAAAGGGAAAAAAAGAAAGAAAGAAGGGGGGAAATATATATATATACAGAAGGATAGCTGGGAGAGTTGTATTGCCAATGTTTGATGGCTTAGTGAAAGGAACATGTAATGCTTAATTTTTTTTGACATTTGTTGACTCAATGAATAAAACTGAAACAGGGAACAACTAATCTGAGACAACAATATGCAGGGTAACAACCATTGGTGAATCCCTACCATCTTGTTTGGTGAAGCTCTGAATCATTTCTAATGTTTTTTTTTTTTTTTTTTTTTTTTTTAGTTACTTGTTATTGTCTTTAATTGTCTGATCAATCTTGCATTCTTACATCTGGTGATCTGAGCAACTTCGTTGAAGATAACAATATGTAATATGACAACCATGTTAGTTCCTATCATTTTGCTTGGAACTCCTGTATTGTTTTTATTGTTTTTGTGTTTGTTTTTAAAAATAAAAATAAAACAACTTTATTTGACAAAAGACAAAAACAGGTTATTTACAGTAGTTGTTTGCTCAAATAATTGAATGGGACAACTGCTTCTCCTCCAGGTGCGTCTTATAACCAACTCAAGCAGAGGCTGCCACACCCCCCAGACACCCCATTTTACATAAGAGGGGAATGCCAAAGAGAATTCAGCAGCATGGCTCCCTCACTCCTCATCACTCTCCTCCTCAGTGCTCTGTGGGGAAAGAAAATCCCGTTCAGCCCAGTATACTCCAAGTCCCCTGCTATAGTCACACTGGTCCAGGGCTCACTCACAGACATGGCTTGCTGGACGAGATGGGCAGATAGCAGCTTCAACTAGCTCTGAAGCTGCCATGTTCACTCTTTAGCTAAGCCTCCGGATATGAGGACCCTTGATCCCCTGGGGTACAGGAGGAAGGGGCTGAAAGGAGATGGACCAGAGCCCAGGAATCTTGCCTACCAAGAGACAACTTACTTTCAGTTAAAAAAAAAAATCTATTCCCACTCCCACAGGGAAGGGGTGAGCCAAGCCACTCAAGAGTGTGTGAAGACCCCTGAGGGCGCTGGGGTCTTCCTAAAAGGACAGAGGATGCATTTTGTATTTTTCTGGCCAGGTCCATCCGAGTCAGTCAACACCCAGGAGCCCCTTCCCTTATGCCCAACCCGGCAATTTCAGGAAACTATAGACCGGGGCTCCTGGCCTATTTTTTGGCCCAGTAACAATGTTAGTAAGAACAAAAATATGCCAGCTAATAAAAATCTAAGATTAGTGTTTCTTAGAATATAGAAAGATGGGATGTACTGCTGCTGAACACTATCAGCAATGGAACAGCAAGATCAAGAGAGAGAGGGAGATGAAGACCAAATACTATCCGTTTCACTGGGAAACTCAGGCAGGCTCCTGCCACTCCAGTTTACAGAAAGGTGAATCAAGCACACTCAAGCTTCCTCCAGAATACCTTCTGCCTTGGCTGTGGGAAAAGATGCCCGTTGGGAAAAGCTGCCTGTGGGAGTAGCGAGAAGGGCTTCCTGACCAGCAGATGGCTCACTTCTCTCCAAGAAGGGGATGCTGGAACCTCTGATGTTCTAGCCACCTTCCCAAAGGGACTCAGCACTAAGGCTATAAGATAAAACCTTGAACAAAGAAGGGCATGACATTAAAATGAAAGAAAAAGAAAATCACCATCTTAGTCTAGTTTACTTATCCCCCCCCAAATACAGCAAAAAGAAAAATAAAAACAAACACTTCTGTGGTTCTTACCATTTTTCTCTGCCCTAAGTCTGGGTTCTGTCCGATTCTATTGGATTCTCCCTTGTTTGTGGCCTCATCCTTTTCTGTGCCTAATGCAAACAAGCCAGTGCCCATGCATCCCCCTTGCTTTTTTTTCCCCAAAGGCAGTGGGCTTGTGTTGTGGGTGGGAAACCAACACCAAAACCATTTGAAATTTTGTGCTACTGCAGAGATTTAGCTGGCCCCCAAAATAAGAAATACTTCTGTACACAATAATCCTCAGTGGCAGTGGTGGATAAATCTCCGTTTATCAGACTCTATCATGCAACGTTCTCATTCCCCACACCTGGAATAACTACTGCTGGTAATGCAAAACACAGCAAAAAAGGAAAAATTAACAGTTTATTGAACACCTAAACATTCAACTGGAGTTGGTCCTGTTACAGCTGCTGAGTTCCTCTTTTGTCCACACTTACGAACTTGGAATGTCCACACCTGGCTTGACAGAAAGAGGTACAGCTCAGCGGCAGCTTGGACCCAGAGAGGTCTGAACTTGGCAGGTTTCCTGAGTCCAGCCCAGGAAAGCAGGCTGGAACCAGAGTGTCCCAGGGTTCTCTGGGGAAGCAGCAGCAGCACCATGCCTGTCTCCAGTCCCTTGGTCTCATCACTGATGAGGCCTGGAGAAATGGCAGAGTCAGCATAGAAGAGGTCCCCATCACAGTGCAGTGACACCAGCTGGCATCTTCCTGCTAAGACCGCTGGATGGAGGAGATGATCCTGATGCTCGGCAGTGATCCACAGAAAGGAAGGAAGCGAACCGGGAACCCAGGACAGCTGGCTCCAGCCTTGAGCACCCCTGTTGGCAGATGCCTACTTGGGGTTCTCAGAGATTAAAGGGATGGGAGTGTGCAGCAATGCGAGTGCTAGATCCTGCTGCTTCTGAAGCTCCGTCTCAGCAGTCCTCTGCAGCACAACCTCCGCTGCCAGCTGGAAGCTGCTGAAGTCCTCCTTGTCCTGCTCTGGGGGTTGTGGGTGGTGGTGTGTTGAAAAGTCCACCTGTGGGGCTCCCAGCCTCAGCCCTGGTCAGCAGGGTCAGTGTACCACCTGGGCTGACCAGAGGTTTTGGGGCCTCTAGCCCCCGCTGTGGGAAGGGAGCCGCTGGCTTTTGCCCTTGGCCTGAGTGAAGTACTATACCTACCTCACAGGCAGTGCTCAAGCTAAAATAAGATGGCTCATGAAGCTAGACCTGCTGGCGCACGCCCGTAACCCCAGCACTCTGGGAGGCTGAGGCAAGATGATTATAAGTTCGAGCCCAGCCTAGATAAGTTAATAAGACTTTGCCTCCAGGGCCAGGGATGTAGCTCAGCAGCACGGTGCCTGCCTGCTAAGTGTGAGGCCCTGAATTCAATTCGCAGTACCAAAAAAGAGAAAGACATTTCAGGCAAAAAACAAAAAGGAAAAAAAGAAAAGGAACTGGCCATGTAGCTCAGTGTGAAGGCCCTGGGTTCAGTGAAAATAGAAGAGAAGAGAGGAGAAGAGAAGAAAAGAGAAGAGAAGAGAAGAGAAGAGAAAAGAAAAATCCTGAGAGCTGTAGGGACAGAGATCATGGGAGTAGGGGGATAAAATAGTATCTCATTAAGCTTTATTAAAGAAATTAGTAGAAAATCTTACTAAAGGCAGTTTTTGGCTCTGCAGTTGGACTCCAGCAATTACAAAGACAAAGGTAAAGAAAGAGAAGGAAACCAGACCCAAGTAACACAATTAACAAAAGAATTTAGCAGGAAGAGTTGGCAGCCACAACAGGGTTGTAGCCAGGAATAAGAAAGGCCAGGATAACCAGTCCCCACCTTCACCTGGCCAAATAAAATGCAGGCAAGGGACGGCCACCAAAGGACTCTTATTTAATATATAAAAGACACACACACCTATACATACACACGGACATGTATAGTCCCACTTTAGCATCACTGTACCACTGCACCAGATACACACATGTCCGTTTTACTTCACTGCAAACTCTAAGGTACTCTCTGTGAGGCTCCCCCTCCCCACACTTACCCATCCCAAAAGGGCAGGAAGAAATCAAATGGCCAAAAGGATGTAGACAGAGGCACCCAAGCTAGAGCCAAAGACAGGCAGAGAGCCAATCAGACTGCAGCAAGTTCCAGAGGCCTAGTGTGGGGCAGGGACACCAGTCTCAATAAAAAGGAGCTGAGGGAAAAAACCCCATGGGTATTCACTTTTTGATGCTCCCTAGTCTTCCAGGATAGCTTTCCTTTGTTTTTATGCCATTTTCCAAATAAACCATATTTCCTATTTTAAACTCTGCCTATCTAGTTCATTACTGGTGCCGATTTACAATCTGGCAGTCACATGTCCCAGCAGAGCTTCAGCGTGGTGTGGTGTGGTGTGGTGTGCACAGCCCAGACATTCAGGGCTTTTGGTCCAGGGAGCACTCACTAAATACAGCCTGTGGTTTTTACTAATATAGAGTTTGAACTTGTTACAGCTCTATGATGGGAGACACAGTATTGTATTGTGGTGCAGAATAGCACAAATCCTGGCTTCCTCACTCATCAGCTGGTGATCTCCGTGCCTGTTTCTTCATTTATCAAATGGAGCTATTACTATCTATCTCTGGGTTTTGTTTTTGTTGTTGTTGCCGTTTGTGCTTTTTTTTTTTTTGTACAAGGAATTGAACCCAGGGTTTTAGCACTGACCTACCTTTTTGCTTTTTATTTTGATACAAGGCCTCCCAAGTGGGCCCAGACTGGGCTTGAATTTGCAATCCTCCTGCCTCACCCTCCTAAGGGCTGTATTACTGGCATGTACCACGACTTCCTTATAGTTAAGGAAGCATAACATGCTTAAATAAAGGCAAAATTGCCTGCCACAGAGTAAGCAGTTGATAAAGGTCACCTGTTTGTGTTATTGGCAAAGCCTACATCTTTAACATGTGACTTGTTTATAATGTAAGTCATGTATTCTTTGACTTTCCTAAACTCATTTTGAAGAAAGGTAAGCAGGCTGTAAAATCAGAGAGCCTTGAACCTAGGGACTATATAATTTATTGCCCATAGTAAGATTGTTTTGAGAGTGAAAGCGATGCCATTAAAATTAAGCCACAGGAAGCAGCGCCAACCACATTAAATCATGTTCATCCAGATGAACAATCTCCCTCAGGTAACTTTGGCTCTCCACAGGGGGGCAGCAGAGAGCAAGCCCGGCCCTGACGTTGGAAAACGATCCTTCTTTCCAGTACGCTCAGTCGCCGCTGTCCGCTGATAGCGCACTCTGCGCATGAATCTTTTTCCTGGGAGCAGAGGTCCTTATTTCTCCACCCTTACCCTAACCTCTTACCTTTTTTCTTGTGTTTTAAAAAATATATTTCTAATCTTAACTAGCTGTTTGCATTAACTCTTAACTTGATGGGTGCTATTTACTTTTTCCAGCCAACTCTACCTCAGCTGATTCTGTTTACTTATGGGCTAAATAACTAAGCTGTTATGTAGTGGGGATTGAATCCAGAGCTCACAGTGAGCTACATCCTCAGCACTTACTTTATTTTTTAATTTAATTTTATTTTATTTGACAGGGTCTCCATCTCTGACCAGAGGGCAGAGCACAGGTTCTTTTATGTCGTAAGTCATAAATCTCTCAGTCTGAGCTCAAACTTGCAATCCCCCTGCCTCAGACTGCCAGAACGCTAGGCTCACAAGGCGGCTTGCACCACTCTGCCAGGGTCGCGCTCAGCCACAACATTGTTTTGTCTCCCAAAGAGCTCAGCGGCCAGCCCTGGTCATTCTTCTGCTTGGGCAAGGTGGGCATTTTCTCACTTTACAGTTGGCAAACAGAGACTCCAAGAGGTGAAGAGCAGGTCTTCCCGCTATTGCCACACTGTCACCTAGAGCCACCGAGTCCTTACATAAATGACAGAGCTGTAGCATTTTAGGGTCTTGGGGCCAAGGTTGGCATGGCTGTAATATTGGTAAAACACTAAAGCGCTTCCCAGGCAGGCCAGCAAGTACCTGCTGCCCCGAGGGTCCCCCCATATGGCTCTGGTCCCTGCCGGAACCCCCAGCTTTCCCCAGAACCCAGCACCTAATGGGTTTACACTGCCCCCAAAAGGGCCCGCTGTGTCTGGCGTGGATCTGGTCGAGCAGGGGTGGACGGCTGTAACCCCCGCCCCACCTGGCGCTGTAATGTGGCAGCGCTGGAAGGAGGAGGGGGCTGCAGCTCAGGGAAGCACGGTCACGTGTAGCCAGCAAAGCCGCTGGGGGAGGGGCCCCAGCCAGGCCCTTTCTCGGGTGACATTCCCATGCCAGGCCTCCTGAGAGTGCTCCTGTGAGAGCAAATAAACAGCCTGCAAACAAGCCTTTAATCTGCAGAGGAATTTCTCCAGGAAGGAGGCCCTGAGCTCAGCACCTGTGCTCTGCCCTCTGGTCAGCCTTCCTTGGGGTCTGCTGATCCCCACCGTGTTCCCCAAAGCACATCAGCTCTTCACTCACTCCCTCCCAAGAGGGTGATATAGATGGAAACCATAGGCATATCTGGAGCAAAGAAGGGACTCGATATGATTTGTGTTTTTTTTGTTTTATTTTTCAGTGCTGGTGATCAGACACACAGCCTCACAAACGTGAAGCACACTCCGTACTAGTGAGCTACAATCCCAGCCCCAACCCAGCCCCAGCCCCAGCCCATCTCATGTAATCCTAGCATACTCAGGAGGCTGAGGCAGGAGGACTGCTATGAATTTGAGGCCAGCCTAGGCTACATAGTGAGTTCAAGGCCAGCATAGACTACATGACAAGACTCTCTCAAAAAACCCAAAACATTTAAATAAAGAAAAGCAATGAACAAGCACGTAAATCTCTCTAAGTGCATAGCTGTCTGTGCCCAGCCAGTTGAATCCTCTGAAGCAGGTGCTGGTGGTGGAGGGGCCCACAACAGAGTCTCTGTGTTGTGCATGTAGGGAAGTTGAGGCTGGCCAACAGAAGGCAGCATGGCACAGGGTTGTGGTCAGGTGATGACTGAAGTCAGGGTACCCCTATAATTCCAGCATTCTGGGAGGCTGAGGCAGGAGGATTGCAAATTCAAGCCTGTCTTATGCAACTTAATGACTTAGTGAGATCATGTCTTTTTTAAAAAAAGGAGGTAAAAATCCAGATTAGAAATGGAGACGGACAGAAGGATGAATGGGAGACAGATTTCAGAGACCAGGACAGAGAGGAAGGGAGGGAGGGAGAGACAGACAGATAGACACGCAGACAGACAGACAGACAATTAGATGTAGATGAGGGGAGACCATGAGAGAGTGGTGCTGAGAGTCAAGAGGAAATAGTGTGGAGATTGCCCCCTGAGCTACTGTCTGAGCCACAGAGAGTACAAAATTGTTTTAGTTCACATTGCAGTGCTGTAAGAGAATGCCACCAACTGGGCAGTAACTGGAAGTTTCTTTGGTTCATGATTCTGGAAGCTGAGAAGACCACGGGATTTGTGCTGGTGCCGTGATGCCGGCCTTTGTGCTGCATGATAAGAAGCGGGCAGTGCACGTGAGACAGTGGAAATCAGTGCAACTCGCCCCCTTTTTTTACATGAGATCTTGGTTCTAAACTCCTGGGCTCAACTAATTCTTCTTATAGAGAGCCCTTCCCAGTCCTCCTCATGGCCCAGGAAGTTTGTATTCGTAATCCCACAAAAAGTTATTGGAATTCTAGTGAGTTAATTCCAGTCTACCACTTCCAGTGCAACCCATGGTGAGAATAAAGACAGTAAAGCATATTTGTAGTTATGGGGAGCCAAGGGGTCCTAAGTCCAGCCATGATGATGGTCTTCCGGAACAGAGGCCTCCACCCAAGGCCGAACCCAGGTTTTATTCCTTCATGAAGAAGGGAGTGGCTTGAGGATGAGTGACTGTGAGAACCTGGGAAGCAGGTGAGTGCTGTGAGCTGGGCTGGGTAGGAGGCCTGAAATCACCTCTCAAATGCAGAGAGAAAGACATGCAGAAAAGGAAACCTGCACAACACAATTGAGATAGTATCTAGTATTTTGAGGCCAGAGCTTCAGCTCTGATGTGTAATCTTTGAAGCCCCAGGAAGTCATAGCTTCTATGCCAAGGCTCAATCCCAGCTGACAGCGTGGAGCATTGGCTCACACACATCCCGCCTCATTCCAAGGGAGCAACAGGCAGTCCGGGGAAACACTGCCTGCCATCTCCAAAGATTACCATCAGCACCTTGACTGAAGCAGGAGGATTGCAAGTGTGAGGCCAGCCTGGGCAACTTGGTGACTTAGTGATTTCCTGACTCAAAAACTAAAATATGGGCTGGGAATATAGTTCAGTTCGAAAGCCCTGGGCTCAGTCCCCGATATTGGAAAAATAAAGAAGCTCTCATGGAACACTAGGTGATGGGTGCTCTGCTTTGGGTGTGGTTTGGCCTCTGAGAGTCCAGGTATAAGAAGCTTGACTCCAAAGAGATGGTATTAAGAAGTGGTAAAGCTTGAACAGGCTGTGGTAGAAGGTGATCAGGTCATGGAAGCACCATTTGGAAGGGATTCATGCTATTCCGGACGAGTGGATTTATTTCCAGGAGAGTAGATTGATTTACAGGAGCAAAGCTGGCTCCTTCCTGGTCTCTTGGCTCCTCTCTCTCACCCCGAGACTGCTCCCTGTCAGGTTAGCTCACTGTGTGTGATACCACTGCCCTGTTACGACCCAACAGAGGACCTCACCAGAGCAGCCATGAACTCCCCGGCTTCCAGAAGGAACTGTGAGCCAAAGGAACTCCTTTTTACAGATCTCACCTTACCATGGTGCTTCCCTTCCACATCTTTTATTCTGGTCAAGACATCCACATCTGTCCACATCTGGATAGTGTGTTCTGTAAAGGGAGCTAGAAGGGCTCCTACTGACCCAGACGTGTCAGCTGGCCTGCTTGGCAGGGTCATGTCCTTCACCAGTGCTGTCAGCAGTTCCTCCTCTGGGCTACCGTACTGCAGTGCAAACAGCATTTGCTTCATGCCCATTTCATGCAGCACAGTTATGAAGTCTAGATAGGTTGTCCATTTACTGACTTGCTCTGGTAGGTCACCTGGATTTGCCCAAATCTGGTGCTCATATCACCAGTTTATCACAGTCTGGTTACCTGTTTCTGGGGCTGTCCTCTGCACAACCTGTAGAACTCGTCTCATGCAGTGGTTGCTGGCTATGCTGGCTATGCTGGCTATGCTGGTTATTTGGGACATCCTCTGTGGGCTTAACTGCATGTTATCAGCCCCATAGTTGCATAGCTGTAGCAGCCACATGGGCACTCTTTCACCACCTTCTGCTTTAATTGTTTTGCCAGTTCCTGCAGCTCCATGGTTGTAGTTGTACAGGTCATGTATGTTGTGTGCTAGGTACAGGTACATGGCCCTCCTGGTCCTCCTCCCTGTGGTAGTGGTTCCTCTACCTCCACTTTTTGATGAACAACTGGCCTAGCATGCAAAACCAGGGCATTTTACCCAGCGGGTTTCTTGGACATGAGGACTTCCATTTCTGGAGACATTTCTGGAGGAGGCAGTTCTTCCCAGGCCTCCCAAGCTGGATTCTCTTGGAGCCATCTACAGTATCTGTGTCTTGAGAAAACCACAAGAGAGAAGGTGAAAAAACTGATCAACACACTCTGTGCCTGATTTCCTTCACATTTCGTCAGAGGAAAGGTGTGTTGATTTGATACAATAAGACTTTTTAAAGTCACACAGTACTTTATGTGGGAAATTACTCTGACTGCTTCAAAGCTCAGGGGCCTCTAAGGACACCTGAGGATGCAACCCTGCTTGTCTAGCACAGGTGCACAGTGGGATACAGTTATGTAACTATAACTTAGTACAGGTAAACAGCCCTCTTTACATGAACTCTGCAGCAGCCAGCCATTGCCCAAGGTCCTACTCTGTCTGCTGCAGCTGGTTTACTTGCCAGACAAGGCCATCAGCCTCTTGATTTGTGTGGTGGAAGACAGTGAAGAACAGCCAAGCCATTTGCCCCACTTTTCTGGTGAGGGGGCAGAAATTTGTCTGTCTATGGATTCTAAGGCTGGCAAGACATCCCCAGTCCCTTTCCCAAATGAACTGTTTCCCACTCCTCTGGGGCCTTCCCCTCTGCCAAGAAGGTGGCTACAGGTAGCCATGTTGAGGTCAGGGGTTGCGTATCAGCCATTGCCTGGGGCTCTCCCTTGTCTTCTGGCACTGTTTCCACAGCCACCATGGAAACACTGGCCTCAATGTCCTGCTGACTGCACCAGTTGTAGGGCTGCTTTGTGGGCCAAAGGGAGATTTTTTGAGGGTGAAGTCCCAAGATTAAAGAACATGTGTGTGCAAGACATCAGCAACAACAGCAGGCAGCGTGGAGCAGAGCAGAGCTCAAGAGCACAAGAATGCAAGAGCAGCCCGTGTCTTTATTGTATAATTTGTGTACAGGTTGTTATATAATCTTTACATCTTGCATAGAGCCCTAACAAGTGCGTGTGTGTTTGCCTGTGCTAAGTTATGGTTACATAACTGTATCCCACTGTGCACCTGTGCTAGACAAGTGGAGTCACAACCTCAGGTGTCCTTACATGCCCCTGAGCTTTGAAGCAGTTGGAGTGGTTTCCCACATAGAGTGTTGTGTGACTTGACATGGAAAAGTTTTATTGTATCAAATCAACACACCTTTCCTCTGACAAAATGTGAAGGAAATCAGGCACAGAGTGTTGATCAGTTTCTCTTTTACCTTCCCTCTTGCAGTTTTCTCAAGACACAGATACTATAGATGGCTCCAAGAGAATCCAGTACCTATTTCAAAGTGACCTGGCTGATTTTCCCTTTATATTTTCCTCAGATTGCTTTTGTTGATGGTCACTAATTGCAGGTTGTCCTGCACATGCTGGAGAGGTGCGTGCCTGGCTGGCCCTTCTGGTTTGTGTGCCGAGCTTGTTCCTCTTCCTGATGCAAATGACAAAATTGTTCTGTTCTGCTTCTCTTGTAGTTTCTTTGTTATTGTAACAGACAATACTCCCAAGCCAGTATACTTCATTTTCTTAGTTGTCCAAGTGATAGTTTCTGTTCCAGATCTGATTGCTCCTGTCTCTTAGAAATGGTTGGTCACTGTGATGCACATTGCATAAACCAATCCCCAATTGGCAAGCCACTCTGCTTCTGTACATTCTGCTTGTTTATCTCATATAAGCTCTACATCACCAGAGATCAGGACCTGATATTTTGGTAGTGATCCCAATCACTGCCTGTTTATGTAAATAAATCTGCCTCCAAATCCTGGGTGCCATTTTGGTGTTTCTGCTTGCCATTGCTTCTGGTGCATCAGCCTCTTTGGTCACTGGTTGTAGCCCTCTTGGATGGAGCAAGGACTGCTCCAGGTCCTGAAGGAAAGTTGCACCCTCAAGATTTCTCTAGTTCCTGTGGAGGTGTGGAGGAGGAAACTTGGCTCCCCACTCAAGTGGCTCCCATTGGAACCCAAGGATGCAATCTGCCTGCCTGTCTCTTTGTCTGTCTGCCTGCCTTATTGATTCTGGGAAGACTCCAGGGGGCACCCCAATTAGTCACTCTGTCAGTCCTGCTCAGTTCGAGTAGAAGAAGAGCTTGATCATCTGTTGTAGCCCACCCTCAAGGAAAGGGGGTTGGAATGTTTAACCTCTGAGTGCCTGCTGAATGAAAGTGTGAGTGGAATGGACAGTGTAAGCAATGGGCTGTTCCATTTGTGCACGAAGACTGGGAAGCACTGGTTGTGGTGGGTGGCTGGGCCCTCACCTGTGGTTCCATGGTGATTGATATATGGCATAACAGAGGCCTCACACACTCCTTAGCTAAATTACACCTAAGTCCCTGTAGGGGCGTGGTCAGGAGGGCATTTGAATGGTCTCTCTCTGAGGGGTGCCTACCTTTTGTCTGTTGCACCACTGTTCAAGGGTACACAACATACACTGTAGGGAGATAGAATGCGAAATAATTAGTTAAAACCCACAGTCCATGAAGCCTTAGATCAGTACTGCATTGTTCTCTTAGCAGACCTTAAAGAAGAAGGCAAGAAATCAATAAACATGTTTAAATTACTAAAGTTACCCACTGGAGCTCCTGCTGAAAAGAAATTATGCCGAAGCAGATCCTGTGAGCTTGACAGACACTGATCAAACATGAATTCCTGTACACACCTTGAGTTCTGCATACATCTCCTAGGACATGACCAGCCTCCCTCACACATGGGTCCATTGTCTTAGACCTGATATTGACTCTGCCTGTACTCTGGGAGGAAGAATAATGCCTGCATCAGCCTGAAATGCCTGATAATCATAACCCTGAAATTTTGAGAGATTGCTTCCAGAAGTACAATCAAAGGACTCACCCCCATGTCTTGCTATTAATCATACCCCTTTGATGATTGAGCTCTGTCCCAATGCAACCCCCAGTTGCGTAAAACAACACTATTCTCCTGCCTGTAAAGCCAGTTCTGGCACACAGGTCTAGGCCACCTCTGAGGATCCAATTGACTAAAAACCCAGTATTCCCAGAAGATCAGAGCCAGACCTAAACTCACCATTTGTTCTGCAAACTCAAGCCACTTCACAGGCACCAATACCTCTACAACCAGCTAAGCTTCATCATCTGTGTCGCTGATCCTGGCTTCCCATTCCTTAACTTTACTGAGAAGAAAAGTTTGTAAGGTCCTGCTATTAAAAAAATGATTTGTAGATATGGCCTACCCTTGATCATTGGCAGCAATGATGAGCCTACATTTGTAGCAGAGGTAACTCAAAAACTAGATTAAATAAAAACTACATACATCTTGTATCTAGTTAAAAGACCAGCTATATCTGTAGACATTCTGGCATACACATATAACCCAGGTACATATTAACTACCTCTACAAGTTTCAGAAGTCCAGCCTTAGATCCACTGAAAAATTTGCTTGGACAGCTCCTCTGAGGCTCACTCTGAAGAGACAATACATACACAACTGAAGCCTGAGGACACCGTCCACAGGATTGCTCCATACCTATTCTCCTTGACTTTAGTGTCTTTTCAGTCTCCTTACCCCAGTCTTTGCTTCCCTGTCTCCTGCTAGCTGTGATTTTTGCCTTAAACTGTATGGATGGTTGCCTCAAGAGAATAAAAACAGTCAATCAAACACTTGACCAAGATTTGATGAGCATTCAAGACATATTGGACACTTTCCTGGATCAGATGAACTCCCTGACTACTTTGTGAGATTAATGTCACAGAACAGACAGACCTAAATTCTAGTTGGGCATTGTCTCAGAAGATCACATGTAATATGCCCAGCAAAGATTTGCCAGGGAAACTAAAAATAGGGGAGAAATGTAACAGAGAATTGCTCCCAGCCAGTGTACTTCAGTTTATTAGTTGCCCAGGTAATAGTTTCTGTTCCAGATCTGGTTACTCCTGTCTCTTAGAAATTGTTGATTACTGTGCTGATAGCTGGTTACTATGATGAACATTGTATAAACCAATCTCCAGTTGACAAGCCATCCTGCTTCTGTACTTCCTGCTTGCTTATCTCATACAAATCCTATATCACCAGAGATCAGGGACTGACATTCTGGGAATGATACCAATCGGTGCCCGTCAATGTAAATAACTCTACTTCCAAATCGTGGGTGTCATCTTGGTGTTTCTGCTTGCCATTGCACTATCTCCAGATCGTGGTTCCTTTGGGATTTGTTCCCCATTTATCTCTTAATTGTGCTGTTCTCATTGTAAAAGGTGGAAGACTTATGTGATCTGAAGAGAAACCGAAGCGTGTTCTCATTGTAAAGATGGTGCTATAAGATAGGCCTGATCTATGTAATCCTGAGGCAGGAGGCAGGGCATGACAGCATGGCTGGAGCAGTCAGGCAAGACCTGCCAAGTGAAGAGATTTGTTAACCACAGGCACAGAGCAACAGCTGCTGAGTCTGACATGAGATCAAGCCAGACCTTGCACTGGGTACTAATCTTCTGACACAAGAACAAGCTGGACCTAGCACCTGATGCCAGTCTTCTAGCTGAGCTCAAGTGGGACCACCTGGGTCATCTCTCAAAGACAATATAAAATGATGGCAGCAATCGACTTTGTGCCACTGCCCTCTTGTTCTTGGCATGCAGGATGTATCTTCCCTTTTTCCTTCAAAGCACCCCTCTCTCCTTGAGTGCTTCTTTTGTGCTTCTCTTCTTTTTCTTCTTATTTTTGCCCTAAATAAATGCTCACCTTTAACATTCACCATATGTTTGTTCCATGCAATTCACTGAATGAGATGATAAGAACCTGGAAAACACTGCTTGTTCTTGCAACACCCTGGGACAATCCTGTTGTTCTTTGTACACAGTTTCAGGATCTGAATGAGGCCACAGATGAAATTCTGGGTCACAGAGGCTTCCATCACCACCTACATTGTCTAGGCTTTCTCAAGCAACTTTTGATTTAGTAAGAAACCTGGGTCTGCTACCAACAAATACAGTTGAACTCTCCATAGGTCATGGTGCTAAAATGATTACTCTGAAAGAACTCAGTGTTTTTTCCTGAATTGTTGAAGTTAGTTGTATCATCCCTGGCATGTTAATTGAGTGGCTGTATTATTTAGAGACTGCTCAGCCACAAAGCCTTCACTGACCAGCTGACTGTTGTTTGACTACTTACAGGAGATGATCTTCTCCATGAGTGACTGTCTCTCCAGTTGCCAACAGCTTTTACACTGCCATTAATCTGAGGATCCACTAGCTATTCATGATACAAAGGAATATCAAGAAGATCAAATTCTGTGCATTCCGACATATATTCAAGCATGTGGACCAGTAAATCTGTATCTCCACATCTCTCTGAGACAGGCAACACGGTGAAGTTATTATAACAGAAGCTCTGTAACCACACTGAGTTTGGCACCTGATTCTACCTGTAGCCTGTGGTGTGTCAGGGGAAGTTCTCACCCTATCTGTGCTCTTTCCCCTCAAAATGAATTATTCTGTGTAAGGCACTTCATGCCTTCCCACCAGGCTTTTGAGGGCTGGAACAAGGAGTTCCAAATGATTCAGCACAGTAGGAGCAAGGTTCTGAGGTCAGGAAAGTCTGTGATGGCAGCACTCCAAGGTCAGGATTGAACAGATGCCCTTTGTCGGCTTGCCTTTACCAAAGACAGTCAGAGGAATAGGTGGACAGGCTGGGCCCAGCGGCTTTGATTTTCAGCCCCAGATAAAGCTTTCACTTTGCTTCTCTCTCTCTGTCTCTCTGTCTCTGTCTCTGTCTCTGTCTCTCTCTTCCCTTCTTTCTTTGCTGCTGTTGTTACAGAATTTGACTATTAATTACAAGCCATCCTCAGACTCACTGTGTAGCCCAGGCTGGTGTCAAACTAGAAGCAATCCTCCTGCCTCAGCCTCCTGAGTGCTAGAAGTACAGGTGTTCACCAGCATGCCTTGGTATTTCTTGTAATTCTTTCAAATAACTCTTACCTGCCTTCAGGTCATTTCCTCACACACATGCAACTAGTGGAATTGAGCAGCACATTGTAAGAGGACCCTCTGAAGAGCTCACACTACTCCCAGCATACAAACACAAAAACAGCATCTCTTTGTCAAGGTGAAGACATAGTCAGCAGACTTATTTTCCCACAGAAACAATCATAAAATGGAGAACATATACATAAACATGGTCTGTATGAAACCTGAGCTCAGATAATACAGGACAATGACCCTTGAGATGGGAAATGAGAGAGGCACCCTACAGTGGCATCAGAGGATGGTCCTAGGAGGGTTTCCAGGTTGCGGTGAAGGAAGCAGGAAGCAGGTGGGTCCCAGTGTAATTCTTGAATCAGGGAGAAGGCGTGTAGAGTCGGAGGGAACCAAGATGACTGCAGTTCACAGCACAGAAGACAGGTTGGGAGTTGCACATAGAGGGAATGTGTGAGTTCTTCAGAGGGTCCTCTTACAGTGTGCTGCTCAATTCCACTAATTGCATGTGTGTGAGGAAATGACCTGAAGGCAGCTTAGCCTTATTTGAAAGAATTACAGGAAATACTAAGGCATGCTGGTGAACACCTGTACTTCTAGCACTCAGGAGGCTGAAGCAGGAGGACTGCTTCTAGTTTGACACCAGCCTGGGCTACATAGTGAGTTTGAGGATGGCTTTTAATTAATAGTCAAATTCTGTAACAGCAGCAGCAGCAGCAGCAGCAACAGCAGCAGCAGCAACAACAACAATAAAATGAATTATAGGAAATAGTGCCAGTTGCTCTTACAGGGCCAAGGAAGAATGCCTGTTTCCATCAGCCAGACTGAAAGGTCACAATTCATGCAGTGCTGGGACTCAGGAAAGTGTTGCTAAATGGTAGGGAATAATTAGCTGTGGACTGAAAAATTTCCAAAACTCACTGAAAAGATATTAAAAATAGGACCCAAAGGTATACATGTTTCCCAAGTAATATATTTGCATTCCAGAACAAATCTCAAGAATATTCTTATGAATACAAATATTCAGTACTTTACCTAGCTAAAATTTACAATGTCTGGAATTAAACAAAAAATTATCATGCAAAGATGCAGAAAAATATGGCTCAGAATGAAGAGGAAAAAAATATCAACCAAAGCCAAGAGAGATTTTAGTGTTAGCAAACTAAAACATTAAAACAGCTACTGTAACTAAATTCCATATGTTCAAAGACTTAATTAGAGACATAGAAGATTGGAATAGGAGCCAAATTAAACTTCTAGAGATGAAAACTCCTACAGTATTTGAGAGGTAAAGTGCACTAGGTAGGATTCATGCTAGATTTAATATTGGTGGAGAAGAGAACAGTGAGCTTGTGGTCATAGTGATAGAAGTTATTCCAAGTAAAATACAGAGAAAACAGAAAATTAAAGTAAAATAGATAGAGCACTCCTGAGCCTTGTCACATCAAGTGATCTCATTGATGAATAATTGGAGTTTAGAAAGGAGAGAGAGGCAAAGGCAGAAAGTTGCAGTAACACCTCAGTTCATGAGGGCTTCTGTCTGCCAACAATATGGTTGCTGAATAAAAGCAGTCAGCATGCATTAGTGTCCATTCACAACTCCACACTGTGTGACAAGCATGACCATGGCCTTCTTTCCCACATAAACACAAATGCAGTCATCTTCCCCCAAATCATGAAACAAATTAAATTCCTAAACCAAGGAACTACTCTATCTGAAGAAACAGAGGCCGAAAATTTCCCCAAAATTTGGTGAAAATTATAAACACAAAGCTAAAAATATGAAGGCACTGCAGAAAAATTAATGAAAAGAAAAACAAAACAAAATGAAAAACTACACATTACACAAAATCAATATAAAAAGAAATTTTAAAAAGTAGGCCAGGTAAAATAGGCACAGTATATAGCACAGAATAAAGATAAAGATGACAGTGGATTTCTTATCAGAAAAGCACAAGAAAGAAAACGGTGAAGTATCATCTTTAAAATAACGCAATTACATGCCAGGTGTAGTGGTGCATGCTTGAAATCCCAGCACTCAGATGGCTGACTCAGGAGGACTGCTGTGAGCAGGGCCAGCTGGTGCTACATAGTGAGTTTGAGGCCCATCTGAACTACACAGTGAGACCCTGTCTCAAAAATCCAAAAACTAAATCAAACCAAAATGAGCAAACAAAACCCCAAAATTCAAACAAGGACCCAATCAAAAAACAAACAAAACCAAAACAAACACCACAATAAAAACAACAAAATTATAAACAAAAAATTATAAACCTTTCTATATACAGAATTATATATGCAGCAAGAATTTACTACGAAGATAAAATAGTGGTTTTTTTTTTTTTTTTTTTGTACCTTTAGTACTAAGTATTGAATTTAGGAACTATTTACCTCGTCCTTTTCAATTTTTTTTTAAAATTTTGAGATAGGTTCTTACTAAATTGTCCAGACTCAGGTTGCACTTGTGATTCTGCTGCCTTAGCCTCCCAGACCGCTGGGACTAATGGTGTGAACTATCGCATCCAGCAGGGATGTCTTTTGATGTATAAAAATTTATAAAGAATTAATCACTCAACTAGGTGTGGTGGCATATGCCTGTAATTCCAGCACTCTGGGAGGCTGAGTCAGGAAGATTACAAATTTAAATCCAGCTTGGTTAGTTACTGTAAAAAAAATGTATATGTATTCAATACATGTATGTGCAATGCATATTAAAGGTGTACAAGAAATATTAAAAAGTTCATTTAGGCATACGGAAAATGATATAAGATGGAATTCTGGGTCTTCACAAATGAATGGAGAACATTGTAAGTGGAAACTGTGTGAGCAAATATACGAGATTTTATGCTGCTCTTACTTAAACCTTTTAAAAGATAACCGACTGCTTAAACAAAAATAGTAACAGTATTTTGTTAGTTTTATAGCATATGAAGGGATCCAATGTTTGATAGCAATGGCCCTAAGTTTAGGATATACTGTAGTCATGTCTTTGTACATCATGTGATGGAGTATAATATCACTGGAAAGCAGATTGTGATAAATTAAACATATGCACTATAGACCTGAAAGCAGCCATAAAAAGAAAAATTAGTTCATAAGCCAGTGAAAGAGATCATATAGAAATGAAAATATGTGATAAAGATGCACTACATACCTTCAAGCAATCACAGTGATAACAAAACAAGGTCATTCGGTAAGCCAAGTGACAAAATGAAATACTATCAGATATTTAATAAAAAAGGTACAAAAAGAAGAAAAAGTAAACAAAGAACAGGTGGGACAATAAGTTGTGTTTATATTTGCACAAAATATAATCTATAAGAATATTAAGTGCAATTCAGCAAAAATATCCAAATTACTTTTTGCTTAGTGAAACTTAAATATCTGATAAATCAGGTGGTTTTTGTGGCACACACACATATTTTTTTTGTTGTTGTTGCTATTGGCAATCAAACTCATGACTTCAGTCTTGCCAGGCAAGCGCTTATGCCACTGGGCTACATCCCCAGCCCTAGCACACACATATAAACAGAACACTGTTAGAGTTTGAGACAGCAACATTGCAAGTTTGAGCCCAGCCCAGGCAACTTAGCCACTTAGAACTTGTCTCAAAAAGAGAAAAAAAATTAGAAAAGGACTGGAGATAGAGCTAAATATGAAGCTCCTAGATTAAAATCCATATGCCAAAATAGCAGCAGTAATAATAAAACAACAACAATAATAATACAAGCCCACTTTGAGATACGAAAACAAGCACTTTTGATGTAGACAGAAGCCACCAAAGGGACTGATGAGAAACAAATATAGTCCAGGCTTACCTCAAACTTATGGCAATCCCCTTGCCTCAGCCTCTTGAGTGCTGGGATTACAGATGTGTGTTACCATGCTTGGCTGTAAGGTCTTGTAATATAAATAAATAAATAAATAAATAAATAAATAAATAAATGAATGAATAAATAGATGCTGGGAAAATAAAAAGGGGGTGGAGGGAGGGATAGAAGGAAATTGAAGTGTGTTATGCACCTGTACCAATCCCCTATTGTGAATGTAATCATTATGTACTGCAAATATGTAGTGATAAAAATAAACACACACACACACACACACAAACATGTGCACACACACACACACACACACACACACACACACAAACTTGCTGACTGTTTGTTTGGGCCTACAGATGCCTCATAGGTATCTGAAAGCTGCCAAAACCGTTTGAATAAGTCAAAGATAGAATTTCACATTTTGAAGACAGCATGGCAGCTAGCAATCGTGAAAGAAAGGATCTCTTAAAATCAACAAGGAACCAGGAAAAATCAATTCAACAGCTACAAGATGAGGCAAAGAGGAATAATGTATGACTAATAGGAGTCCATTAAACAGCAGGAGGCAACACAAATGACATAAAAAGAATATTTGTAGAAACAATAGCAGAAAATTTCCCAAGCATGGAAACAGAGCCTGATATACAGGTAAATGAGGCATATAGAACTCCAACTAACCATAACCAAAATAAAACTACACCCAGACATATAATAGTCAAGATCCCAAATCTCCAGCAAAAGAACAGAATATTAAAAGCTGTTAGAGAAAAGAAACAGATTACCTATAAAGGAAAGCCCATCAGCATCATGGCAGATTTCTCAGCATAAACCATCCAATAGAGAAGAGCTTGCAGCGAAATATTACAGGTCTTGAGGCAAAACAGCATCCAACCAAGACTGATATACACCGCCAAACTATGCCTCAAATTCAATGGAGAAATAAAATTTTTCCACGACAAAGAACATCTGAAGAATTTCATGAGTGCCAAACCATGTTGCAAAGAGTACTAAAAGATATTCTAGGCAGAGAAAAAAATGACCACAATGTCAAGAACAACAATAGAAAGTAATCGTCAAGAAGAGCAAGCATTAAACAGGTAGAAAAAGTAGGAAACCAACAGCAAGTAAATAACATGGTAATGATAAGTCAACATGTATCAGTTATAGCCATAAATGTAAATGGCCCTATTTCACTAGTCAAAAGAAACAGATTGCAGAGTGGATTAAGAAACAAAATCCAATGATACGCTGTATGTATGAAACACATTTTACTCAAAAGGAAATCCATAGACTGAAAGTCAAAGGATGGAAAACAATCCTCCATGCAACAGGAACCCAGAAAAAAGCAGGTGTAGCTATTCTGTTTGCAGACAATGTAAACTTCAAACCAACAACAATCAAAAGGGACAAAGAAGGTCACTATAAAAAAACAAAACAAAACAAAAGAAGGTCACTACATACTAGTCACGGGAAAACTGCAAGAGAAGGAGATAACAACCATAAACATGTATGCAACAAATATCGGAGCACCAAGCTATATAAGACAAATCTTAACAGACATGAAAACTCATATAATTAGTACCACTACTGTAATAGGGGACCTCAACACCCCTTTGACACAAAGGGACAGGCAACTGGACAAAAAATCAGCAAAGAAATAACAGATCTGAACCAAATCTGCTAACAAATGGACTTAGTGGATATATTCAGAGTGCTCCATCCCGCAACATCAGAATACACATTTTTCTCAGCTGCACATGGGTCATTTTCTAAAATAGACCACATTCCAGCCCATAGAGCATACCTACCAAAATGCAAAAGAACTGAAATTATCTCATGCATATTATCCGACCACAGTGCAATGAAGTTGGAAATTAATGACAAAAGGAACTCCAAAAACTCCAAAAAAACACTTGGAAACTAAAGAATAACCTCCCGAACAATCAATTGGTCACAGAAAAAAGTAAAGAAGGAATTAAAAAACATCTACAAACAAATGAAAATGTAAATACAACTTATGAGAATCTGTGGGATGCAATGAAAGCAGTCCTTAGCGGGAAATTTATAGTGGTGAACTCACACATAAGGAAAACAGGAAGAGAACAAATAAATACCCTAATGCTGCACCTCATACTTTTAGAAAAAGAAGAACAAGTCAAGCGCAAAGCCCAAAGAAGAGAGGAGATTATAAAGATCTGGGCAGAAATTAATGCAATTGAGATGAAGAAAACCCTCCAAAAAATAAATGAATCAAAGAGTTGGTTCTTTGAAAGGATAAATAAAATTGATAAACCCCTAGCCAACCTTATCAAAAAAAGGAAGGAAAGAACTCAAATTCATGCAATAAGGAATGAAAAGGATGAAACTGCTACAGATTCCACAGAAACTCAGAAGATCATTAATACCTCCTCTAAAAATCTTTACTCCCATAGGATAGAAAACTCAGAAGAAATGGACAGATTCCTAGATATGTACAGATTACCAAGGTTGAGTCAAGAAGATATAAAAATGCTGAACAACTCATATCCATTACTGAGATTGAAAATGTGGTTAAAAACTTACTGACAAAAACTTATAGGCCCTGATGAATTCACAGCAGAATCTACAAGAAATTCAGAGAAGATTTAATACCAACCCTCCTCAAACTCTTCAATGAAATTGAAAAGGAAGCAATCCTCCCTAACTCATTTCTGGAGGCAAGTATTATACTGATATCAAAACCAGAGAAAGACCCAACCAAGAAAGAGAACTACAGACCAATTTCCCTAATGAATATAGATGTAAAGATACTCATTAAAATACTAGCAAACATAATGCAGTGAGTCATCAAGAAAATCATACACCACGACCAAGTTGGATTCATTCCAGGAATGCAGGGTGGTTCAATATTC
>NW_004955555.1:43723-74499 GCF_000276665.1 Chinchilla lanigera | reverse complement strand
ATTTGCGAATATTGAACCAACCTTGCATTCCTGGAATGAATCCAACTTGATCGTGATGTATAATTTTCTTGATAATTTGCTGCATTCTATTTGCTAGTGGGATAGCCTTTTTAATAAATGGTGCTGGAAAGAACTAGCTTTCCTTATGCCAAAGATTAAATCTAGACTCATATCTTTCACCATGCACTAAAATGCAATTGAAATGGATCAAAGATCTAAATAATAAAATGGAAACAATATATGTGCTGGAGCATAGAATAGGTAGAACTCTTGAAGACACTGGTGTAGGCAAAGACTTTAAAAAATCCCAATTAAACAGGAACTATCCCAAAGAATAAACAACATGGATCTCATCTTATTAAAAAGCTTTTGCACAGCCAGAGAAACCACTAACAGAGTAAAGAGAAAACCCACACTATGGGAAAAAAAATTGCCAATTGTTCCTCAGACAAAGGACTACTATCTAGAATATATAAAGAACTAAAAAAAAATCAGACCCCCACATTTAAAGACCCAATCCAAAAATGGGCATCTGAGATGAATAGAGAACTCTCAGTAGAAGAAGTAGAAATGGCATATAAATATATGAAAAAATGCTCAGCATCACTGGTTATTTGAGAGATACAAATTACAATGCTGAGATTCTATCTTACCCAGAAAGAATGGCTATTATCAAGAAATCAACCAATAACAAATGCTGCAGTGGCTGTGGGGAAAAGGGAACCCTTTTCCATTGTTGGTAGGAGTGTAGACTGGGGCAAGCACTGTGGAAATCAGCCTAGAGATTCCTCAAAACACTAGGACTGAGGTTTCATTCAACACAGCTGTTTCCCTTCTTTGTATTTTCTCAAAAGAATTAAAAAGAGTATACCACATTATAAAACATTATAACATTAAAAACATTATACCACAGTGATATATGCACATTCATACTTATAGCAGCACAGTTTGTAAAAGCTAAATCTTGGAAATGGCCCAAATGCCCATCAAGCCATGAATGAATAAAGAAGACATGGTTTTTAGAAATGGAATACTAACCTGCCATAAAAAAGGATAAGCTTGAGACATTTCTAGCTAAATGGATGCAACAAGAGACCATACTCTTAAGCGAAAGAAATTGGACACACATGTCTAAGTACTGCATAGTCTCTCTGGCTGAGAAACTGAAAGTGTAAATAGGGCCAAAAATGTATAATAAATATTGTGAAATAGGTAGAAAATGTTCAGATGGTAAGGGGAGCTAGGTATGGTGGAGTGGGAAAGGAAGGAAGAGAAAAGAAGAAAATGAAAAAAGAAGAAAAATGGAAACAAAGCTTTTGTAAATAAGAAGGGGAAGAGGGGTTTAAGGGGGGGGAACAGGCAAGAAAAATGAAGATCTATCATGTACAGGTACGAATTCCCTATAATGAATGTGATCATTATGTATACCGAAAATGTATCAATAAACTCAATTAATTAAAATGGATTATTACTTTTTAGTTTTGAGAAAGAGTCTTCCTAAGTCACTAAATTGTCCAGGCTGGGCTGCAACTTGTGATTGTTCTGCCTCAGCTTTGAGATTATTGGTGTGTGCCACCATGCCTGAAAAGATGATTTAAAGAAAGCCTACCCAGTTTTTGTAGCCTTCCCTCACACTAATGTGGAACCATACAGTCTGAGTGACCCCATTTTAAACCTCCTCTCTTCAGGGAGAGGTGCAGAATGGCCTGGGGGCTTATTCATTTCACTGAGAGCGCTATAGAATTGAGGTGGTCATTACTGACTCCCAGGTCCTCTCTTCCTCTCCCAGTTGGAGAGGCAGTCTTCTGACAACTGTTTTATTCTTCCTGGTTTAAGGTGCCTAGAATTCTAGTTCCTCATGGGATACCCCAGCTGTATCACACTGCTTCCCTCCTGTAGCCCCCTTGGCCAGAATGAGGCGGGAGATTAGGGTGTGGCCAACTGTCTGAGCAAGTGGGTGTGACCTGTCAATCAGAGAGAGGCAGGGCACTTGTGCAGAACACACTTCTCAAGCCCTGCCCACACCATGGGCCAATCAGAAAGTACATTCTTATGGTGCAAACTCAAGTAAGTTTTTGATAAGATGGCCTAGATCTGACATCAATTTGAAGAATGAAGAATACAACAGATCTCCATCACTGATTTCATGGCCACTTTGGACTTTCTTAGTGGTCTGCTTTCATTCTTTAAAGCATACTTCTTTTCCTAATTTTTTTGCATATTGTGTCTAATTCTTTGTTCAGGATACTGGAACAAGGACCTGGAAAGTATCTTCAGAACCTCAGAATCTAGTAACAAGCTTCCTATCAATGTCAGCCTGGTTTTTTTCCTCTGTAGGAAGTGGCAAAGGGAAGAGGAACCACTTCTTGTATGCATGTCCCTTTCTCTATGTCAGATCTAGGTGGATGCAAAGAGAGATTTGGTCAATTTTCCAAGGAACCCAGGTTTTTCCCTGGGGAATTCAATGGAGTTACCCTCATCTTTGAATTGGTTACCAGCCACTTAAGTTCACATGCTTAGATTTGTTTTGTTCCTGCTGATCAAGTCAAAGGAGACCATCTACTTAGGTTAAAAAAAAAAAGAATTTATTGAAAACTACCTCTGAGGAGATAGTGGAGCCTATTTGTCTCAAATCACCATATCACCTTGTACAGGTGAGTAAGTGTCCTTTACAGTAGGAAACAGAGGGCAGGGAAGCACAGAAAAACTGTAGTCTGCACACTTGCTTTATTATTTCCAACCATTTTCTCCTAAGGTGGACGGGAAACACAGAGAGATAATACAGATCTCTCCATATCTGCTTTATCACTTCCAGTCATCTTTGATTCACTCCTTTTTCTTGCAGAAAGGAACCTGGGGTCCAGCCTCCTTTGGCCAGCATCCGCATATTCTGTCACTTTTTTTTAGGCTGGGGAGAGGGAAGTATTGGTCACGTGTTCAGCAGGAGGAAATTTGGGGAAATTGCTTTTCTCTAAAAGAAAAAGAACACCACTTTTAAATTTCCATTTTGCAGTGTTGGTAACATGTTGAGTTTGGTGACACTACTGTCCCACTGCTGCACAGTAAATGAGAAATAGCAAACCATTCTCACTGTATGAGAATATGCAGATGTAGACATTTTCTGGGGAGGAGATGCTATGTATCAGAGAGTGATCCAGGGTAGAATTATCAGGAAAGCTCCTGAGATAGGGAGTGCCATGATTGTATGATAACTTGTATCATAGAGGGGATAAAAATGTGTATTAATAAGACTCTTAATTATGACAAGGTCAGAGAAGTGACCTTGTGTCAGGAGAAAATCCTTCAATGTTTGTGGGGCAGTTAGTGGGTGCCATTAAAAAACATACTAACTCAGGGGGCTGGGGACTTAGCTCAGTGGCAAAGCACCTGCCTGGCAAGTGCAAGGTCGTGAGTTCAGTTCCTGGTACCGGAGAAAAACCAAACCAAACCAAACCAAACAAAACAAAATAAAAAAACCATGCTAACTCAGACCCAAACAATCTGGAAGCACAGTCTTCCTAGCTATGCATTTTATTTCCCAAGCAGCTTTGGATACGTGGGGGAAGCAGCAGAAGGTGGCAACTGGCCCACTGATCCTCATAAGCCAATCTATGGAAATAGCTTTTAGTGTCTTTAATAATAAGGATAAGATCAGGTAGACAGAGGACCAAGAGAACCAAGAAGGAAAAAACGTTAAATTCATTGCAGCCTTAAGCTTCTATTTGCCTCATGCCTACCTGAGAATTGTTGCCTCTGCAAGGCTGGGGACTGTATCACCAGGTCCATAGGCAAAACCAATGTGCTTTCTGAAAACAAGAAGGTTGCTGGAAGGGGGACTGTTCCCTAGCTTCAGAACAAGCCAGGGAAGGGCACAGCAATAATACCTTAAACTAAAGGGGCCCTGAGGCCTCCCATGGCTCTCCTTGGACGTATTTGTTTCACAAGGGAAAAATATTTCAGGTAAAAATATGAATTTCCTTTTGGACATAAGGACTGCTTTTCCAGTTTTAATTCAAGTACCCAGCACTTTGTCTTCCTCTTGTATGGCCACTCGTATAGATGGGCAACCTAGGATAGGTTGTTTACTCAATTGTTGCCCTGCCTGACACTCAGATATTTTAGAGCTTGTTTTTGTGCCTAAATGCCCAGTTCCTTTGTTGGGAAAGGGATCCCTTAACAAAACTAGGACTCATGATCTCCATGGAAAATGATCAGACGATGACTTGATCAGGATTACTCTCCACTGTCAGCTATGCAAACCCTCAGCCCTTGTCTCTGTTCCCCTTTCCTATGAAACCCCAGAGCTTTTGTCAGCCCTTTGAAAATAGATCTTGAACTTCTTTATGCTTCCCAGGTTGAGCACACTTGTCTTCTTGATTGGTGTTATGGGTATAATGGTTGATACATTTTGTCAACTTGAGAAGTCTAGAAGCTTAACTAAGTAACTCTGTAGTTCTTCATCCTAGGGTGTAGAAGTCATGCCCTTACCACTCTAGGATGTTCATTGCGTCCACTTGCGAAGTTTAGAAGTTTAAATATGTGATTTAGCAGGGGACCAGGGTCCTCACTTTGTAAACATCCTGAACCTGCAAGAACAGAGCAGAGAGACAATGTGAGTGCTACCCCTACTGTGTGGGGGGTAGTCTGCTTACAATATAAGGGAGGAAAAGAGGCTTGTTCTTGCTCCATTTTGCTCTTGTTGCTTTGATTGTCTTCTGCCACCTTGAACTGTTGCCCCTGTGCCATGTCACCCTGCCTTGGAGCCAGCTGATTGTGGACTGAAACCTCCACAAACTATTAGCTAAATAAACTTTTCATTCCTTAATTTTGGGCTTTGGGTATTTTGTCTCAGCAATGATAGTAAAGTAGCCAAGGCATATGTTAATAATTTAGAGAAAGTTGTGGAACATAGTTTATTAGCTCTAGATTTACTTCACCTATCTCATCCCCCTCCAAGATAGAGGGCACCAAGATAACAGTAACTAATTTACAGGATTCAAAAGGGCATGAAATTTCTACCCTTTTTTTTTTTTCCCCCTCCGGTACCGGGAACCGAACTCATGACCTTGCGCTTGCCAGGCAGGCGCTTTTGCCGCTGAGCTAAATCCCCAGACCCAAAATTTCTACCCTTTGTAAGGCCTAGTTCCAGATCTTTCTCCCTGAAAATTCAAGAGTCTCCAGTTGTGATCTCGAGCCTGTAACCATCTGGTTGCCAGAAAAAGTTGAGCTCCACTTGACTGAGATCACTGCAGACAGAGACCATTACTTCATGAGATGGAACCACCTCTTCAAGCCATAAGGATTTGTCTGAAGCTATGAACATAGAGGCTAAGATAAAGATTAATTGGACCCCAGTCCACCACACCCCACAAAACTGGTCTTCATTCTTTTGTGGTCAGGCCAGTCTGTCCTTTTCCTCAGATGTGCCCCTTCCAGCTCCTCAAACTAGAATCCTTTCCCTTTCTTTTCTTACTTTGCAATTGAAGCTATTGTCTCACCAGCTGCACATTTGTCATCCTCTCTGACTGTTCCTCTCACTGTTTCTGTGTCTGTGTCTGTCCCAGGAGAGGGGAAACGAAGGAGAAAGCCAGGGAAAATCTGCAGGTCACGAAGGGAGAGATCAGATGGCAAAGGAGGAACTTTGGTGCATATCTGCCACGTTGGGCAAAAGTTGACTCTCAACACGCCTAGATGAAACCTCAAATTACAAAATTACCAGAAGAAGACACAGGATGAATTCTGTGGTTTTGGGTTGGGCAAAGATGTTCAAGTTTGTAAGCCGTGGAAATAATGATAAATTAAATTTAATCAAAATTTAAGAAAAACTGTGGCTCTTCAATATACACTGTTAAGACTATAAAAAGACAAGCCAGAGACTAGGACAAAACGTGAAAATTATGTATTAGAAAAAGGACTTGAATTTACAATATATAAAGAACTCCTCAAAGTCAATAGTAACTGAAACAAACAACTCCACCTTAAAAATGGATGAAAGGAAAGATTCAACTAGACTCTGTGCTCAAGATGACATATACGGTCAGAACTAGCTTTAAGACAGTGAGGTTTTGAAGCCCATGGATATGATGCCTCGGATCTTGCTGCCAACAAACTCCAAGCCTGTTCTACATTTTGTTTTCCCTTAACATGGGGAAGCACAGGTGTTGGTCTACCTACCAGCTAAGCTGATCATTGATGAGGTTAGTGCTGGGGAAGAGAGAAGGTAAGTGGAGGGTTTGCAGCGACAGGGACAAACAAGTGACTGGGCCAGCAGCAGTAGCCCTAAGAAAAGGCCATGGCCATTGTAAACAGCACAAGCAGCATGGGGGTTTTATCCAAAAGTGACTCATTCCACGCAAAAGGTTAGAGTTGGAGAAGAAATCCAGTGAAGCAACTGCCATATTTGAGAGGACTGAACCAGGAGCCATTTGGGAAGGGCTTCATTGTTTAAGAGTGAGTGAGAGAACAACTTTACTTCAGGGCTTCTGCTGACAGATAGCCACAGGAGACAGTTGTGGAGAGGGTATGGGCTAGATATAGTTCCCATGAGAAGTTTAAACTCAGGCCAGCAAGGCTATGGTGAGAAGTCAGGCCAATACAGGAAAAAAAAGTCCTCCAAATACACTAGCAGCCTGAAGAGATGGGGGTGGCTGTGTTGGGTGGATAGGGTTGCTATGGACCTCAGCTTCACTGATGGGGAGGCAACAAACACCCCTGTAGGCCCCTCTGCCCCTGTGTCCCTCAGTGTGTGTCTCCCTCTCAGGGCCTCTTGGCACCTTTTCTCTGCCTCTGTCTCTATATTCTACCCCTCGTTTATCTTTGCATTTTTGTCTGTCTCTGAGTTTCTTCTTGTTTCTGCTTCTGCGTCTGCCTCTCACAGCATCTTTCTATTAAATATCATGTCTTTGAAATTTGGTGTGTGCGTTTGCAATTATAGCATGTTTATAATAGGTAATTATAATTGCCTATTATAGCAATAGTAGTGCTATAATAGTGATGCTACACAATTATAGCATGTGTATAATATATACTCTACATTTTCTTTAGAAATCTTTCATTTGTACTTAGATTTTTATGAACTTTACCATTGAAGAAGATAATGCACATACCTAAATTGTTTCTAAACCTACATAAGTTTTCTAATAGCTGAATTGTCAACTTTTATAGATGAAAATTAAATTTACAATTTTATTCAGCTGGATATGGTAGTGCATACCAGTAATCCCAGCATATGGGAGGCTGAGGCATGTGGATTGCCAGGAGTTCAAGGCCAGCCTGGGCTACAAAGTGAGTTCAAGGACAGTTTGAACTACATAGTGAGATCTTGTCTCAAAACAAAACAAAACAAACAACCAAAACAAACAAACAAAAAAAAGCCAAACCAAAACCAAAACACTGAATTGGTCCCTGTTATGGCTTGTGTCTGGATGTTCCCCTAAAGCATCATGCAGTCATGGAACAGGCTTTTATAGTTTCTGATTGATCCATGATCCAATGCTGGACTATAGGTGTGAGTGCTGCACCTGCCCTGTGGCAGATAGTTTGCATATGTAAGGGAAAGAAGCTGCTTGCTGCCACTCCTCCTCCCTTTTGCTCTTGTTGCTTTTGCTGTCTTCTGCCGCTGCCATGCATGGTTGCCCTCTGCCATGTGCCACCCTGCCTTGGAGCCAGCTGAGTATGGACTGAAACTTCCACAAACTGCGAGCTAAGTAAACCTTTCCTTCCTTAATTCTGGGTGTCAGGTATTTTGTCTCAGCAATGAGAGAAAATTACCTGAGACAGTCCTATCACAAGCCTTTAGTGGCCACTTGTGGCCATTGGTTAGCACATCTGACAAATATATCTCTTGTCCAAGACTCAACTTGTTTCGGCTTCACTACATCCATCTAGAAATTGGGGGAGGACAATAATACCTCCTTCAAAGTGTGAGGACTCTGTGTAAAGTACTTCATGCCTTTCTACCAGGAAGTCTCGGGTTGGAATGAAGAGCCATTCTCAGTATCAGAGGACCCAGCACAGCGGGGACCAGGTCCTGGGGTCAGGAAAGTCTGTGGTGGCACCACTCCAAGTACCACTCAGAAAAGTACAGGTTCCTCCTCTAAAAGATTGCATTTCTCTGCCCCCTCTCCTGGATCAACACAGTGTGACTGAACTGTGGAGGTCAGAGTCCTGGGTATGGCAAAGTTTGCTTAACATGGCAAGAATGATGCTGCTGCTCCCTATGTTCCCGTACCTCACCTCATTCCCTTTATTTATTTATGTTTTGGTACCTGGAATCGAACTCAGGACCTTGTGCCTGCCACGCAGGTGCTGTGCCACTGAGCTATATTCCTGACCCTCTTACTATTTATCTTTTATTTTGTTCATATTTTGGGTTTCTCATGGAAGAGAAACAGTGTGATTTTGAACCTTGTGTATTTTATTTATTTCACTTAGCATTGCAGTTTCAAAGTTCATCTGTCTGCTTACAAATGACTAAGTTTGTCCTTCTTTATGGTAGAGTCGTTCTCCATTGTGCTGACTGCCACATTTTCTTCATTCATTTCTCTGTTGACAGATACATAGGCTGTTTCCAAGATTTAGCTGTTAGGAAAGGTGCTGCTATAAACATGGGTATGCATATATCACTGTGATGTGATGTCTTTAACTCTTGAAGGAAAATACCTAGAAGAGGACTAGCTGGGTTGAATGGAACTTCTACTTGTAGTTCTTGGAAGAATCTCCATACCAATTTTCATAGTGCTTTTATTTGTTTACATTCCCATAAAAGGTGACATTTTTTTAAAAAAGAGCTGATTAGGTAAGGAGGGCTCTGGACTTATGAGTGGATTGTTACTGTGGAGTGAGATAGGGAGAGAGTTCCACTCCTCCTATTTCTGGCCACGTGCCTGAGGCATTCTCCGTGCTTTTCAGCCATGCTGTGATGCAGAATAAGGCCCTCACCAGATGCCATTGTAAGGGCTTGAACTTCTCCACTTCCAGAACTAAGGAACAATGGATCTCAGGATCTAAATGGCAAACAGACACTGAGTCAGAGAGAGAGGAAGAGAGAGACAGACAGAAAGACTGACAGACAGAGAGATAATCAGACAGAGAGACAGAGGTTCCTGCATTATGAAAACAGCCAGAGGCCTGGTGGGAACCACCCAGCACTAATGGGAGCAATCAGAGACCAAGAGGACCCAGGTGCTCTACCTGCCAGGTCTCTCTCTCTCTGTCTGTCTCTGTCTCTGTCCCTTCCCCCTCCCTGTATTGATGAGTCTCACCAGTCCTGCACCTCTTATCCCTCCTCTGTTTCCATATCACTCATCACTCCCACCTGTGGCCGTCACAGAGCAGAGTGTGTAGGGCGGACACTGGGGACATCTGCAGACCTTACAAAGCCTGCCTAGGAGACATACATGTACACCAGCACAAGCACAGCCAGCACCTGCAGATTCACAAGTGCTGGGGGTCTAAAGTCCTCGGAGTCAGCAGGTTACTGGGCTTCCCAAACAGGAACAGAAGTCCCCGTCGCCCCCCTACTCAAATGCAAACACACCTTCACATGTGAAACTAAATAAATACACAGATGCTCCCACATGTGCAAGAATGTACACACGAGCTCACCTGGACTGATACACAGAAACACATAATTGCATGTTTGTATTGACATATAAAAGAGCGCTCTGTACATCAAAAACATCCAAGTGTACACAGGTGCAAGCAAGCCTGGACAGACTTAACTGAAGAGACAAAAGCACACTCAGAAAGTTGACAAACATGCACCCAGCATGCAGACACACATTCTTGTGCACCTTGGCCTGTCTTTCCCAGTATCCCTGCCAACATCTAAGGAGGAGCTAAAGTGCTGGGGAGTGAACAGGTTACCTGGTGGCCCAAACGGGAAGTATGGCTGCCTAGTAACTCTCTTCTAGAGTCACACCCCTGGAAAAGCTTGAGAGAGGAGGCGGGGAATGGATGAAGTTGCATAACTGGGTGAGGACAAAGGCTGAGGATAAAAGGTTCAGCGCAAGGCTTCAGAGGGGTGGACAGCAGTCAGACCAGAACCATGGGGCTCACCGTCCTCTTGGTCCTTGCTCTCTTCACAGGCCTCTTACTTCTCATGTTCAGGGGCCACCCAAAGACCCATGGCCGCCTCCCACCAGGTCCACGTCCTCTGCCCTTCCTGGGGAACCTGCTGCAGATGGACAGAAAAGGGTTGTTCAAATCATTCCTGCAGGTGAGACACAGATGGATGGGGTTCCAGTGTGGGCTAGAAGAGCAAAGTCTCCTTTTGGGCTCAGAGGCTGGGTGGGGAGATCAGTGTGTAAAGGATGTGATCCTCACTCCTGGTGGATGGGTCAGATTGTCACAGATGTTCTGCTTCTGGTGGAATTTTGTGAGACACTGCCCTTGGAGAGGATGAGAGGGCATGCAGAATGGTCTGGGTGTGAGCCTCAGGTGTGGAATTTCACTGTCTTCTGCTGCATGCTGGGTGTCTGTATAGAAGGGAGAGAAAAAGGTCAGTGGCACCAGTCAAGAACATTTTGCCTGTAGCAGCATGGAGAACAAAGACTGGCCTGCATCCCTTTGAGGGCAAACAGGAGGAAAGGGGAGAAAACAGAGGCAGTGAAGAGTGTTTAGAGGGAGGGGAGAGAGAGGGGAAGTAAAGGGTCAAGATGTGATATGTGCATACACCACTTCCCCGTGATGAACATATTTGTTATGTATCACAAATATACTAACAATCTTTGCACTGGGGAGCTTGAGGCAGGAGGATCACCATGAGTTTGAGGCCATTCTGGGCCACATAGTGAGATCCTGTCTCAAAAAAAAACTTAGTAAAATAGAATAAGAAAGGGGAAAGTATCTCGATTTCTTCATTGATAGAATAGAATCATACTGATGTCAGGCTCCTTTGTGGCATGGTAAATGTTCAGTATGACAATTATTATAATTGAGCAATTTCATATCATAATAAAGGCATACAGTGCAAAAAAGTTGTTTATGTTTATCAATTGTAAACAGAATCCAGCAATTACTAGACTATACAGGCCGCCCTAGAGCTCTTTCATGGGTCCTCCAAGGAGCTTGTGGGTATCCCAATCTGCCACTGGATTTGATTGCATAATGGAGCAGGGGACAAAAACATGTTAGTGTTATGACAAAAGCCCTGGGAGGGTGACAATGCTCTTTTTCTGTTCTCCAATGAACTCCCAAATCCTTCTGGAGATAGAGGTTTGTAGTTTCTCCCTGTAGGATGGTGTCAATAATATGAGACTCTTAAGTTTGCTGAGATGATTAAATGAGGTAGTTTCTGGAAGTGCTATTTTGATCACTCATTAATTTGTTTATTAATTAATTAATTAATTTTTTTTTCTGGTAGCGGGAATTGAACTCATGACCTCGTGCTTGCCAGGCAGGCGCTGTGCTACTGAACTAAATCCCTAGCCCAGTTCATTAACTTAATAATAATTTCCTGGACACTTTCTATGTGCTGGGGAGGATTCTAGGCATTGATGATGTGGCATCTTGGACAAGGAACATGCGGTGACTATGCTTACAGGCGTTCCACTGGGAGAGAAAGCTAAACAAGAAATAAACAGAAACAATGATGTAGGTAGACAAAAGGTATGATTGAAATAAAGCAGCATGATATTTTAGAAAGTAGAGAGAGCCATTTTAGACTGAGGGATCAGTGAAAGACTTTTTCCTGCCTTACTTCTAAGCAGAGACCCTGAAAGATGCAGGTGGCCTGCACCAGGAAGAACAGGTGTTGTTGCAGGACCAGAACAGGAAGAAGCCCAGGTAGCAGCATGGGGTTGATTAGAGTGAGACATGGGGCAGGAGGGGGAGAAACCCGAGAAGTGACAGGGCCAGGTCCTGTCGGGCTGCATGGACCATGGGGGAGACTTTGATCTCATTCTCAGTGACGTGGGAGCATTGGAGGGCATGGAGAGGGCAGGAATACTGAGTAATTTACATTTTCACAGGATTGCTCTGAACTGAAGAGTGTTGGAACCATTTGAAGGGGTACAGGAATGAAAGCAGGGAAGCGAGTGAGAAGGCTTTGCAGAGAACAATGCAGGACATTTTAATAGTGGATTTAGCCATTTTTATGATTTCTGAGCCAAGGTTTTTTGAAGTTGTACATCACCCCCCAAAATGGACAGCTCAAGGGACACACTCATGTTATTGACAAACAGATGACAGACAATGGGTATGCTGTTCTGACACCATAGCTTTGTTTAATTTTTTTTTAATTTATACTAGTACATGTTTGCAATACCCAGTTATTACATTTATCATGGGGGCAGTATATGTATGTAACACGTTTTAATTATTTTTACATCCCCTTCTCTTCTCCTCCCTCGTGCTTCCTCTGTCTCTCAGTCCTCTTCCTATAGGATAGTTTTATCTGTATTTGAACTTTATGTAAAAGAAGCAAATGTAAACTAAACTTGCTTTTGTGTTTAGTTGCTTGCACTCAACATTATGTGTGTGAATTTCATTTAGATTATCAGTTATAGCTCTAGTGGGGTCTTTTTCATTTTTGGTAACATTCTATCATGTGAGTCTTCCAGTGCTTATTCCATATATTGATGGTCACTTTACTAAGAAGGCTTATATGAATATGCTGGGTGACATTTCTGATGAGAAAGTACACATTACTGTTGAGCAAGTACTTTGTGGTGAACTTGCTAACTATGCCTATGTTTAGCTTTGAGAAATACAGCTGGTGTTACATGTCTGTGGATTTTACATCCCCAGATATTCTCAGCTTTGGACTGAAAAAAATTACACTTGTATTGAACATGTATAGACTATTTTCTTGCCATTAATCCCTAAACAATACAGGGCAACAACTTTTTATGTAGCATTCCCATTGTATTAGATAAAAGCAATCTGGAGATGATTTAATGTATACAGGAGGATGAACATAGGTCATGTGCAACTACTATCAAGGATATTGATGTTCAAAGGACCTCTGAGATCCACTTCCCACAAATACTGAGGGGTGACAGTCCCTACCAGTTTCCCAAGGGGCTGTACTGATAGAGCTTTTCAAATTTCATTATCAGAGCTAGCAGGTCATTATTCTCCCTTCCCCTGAACCCGGAGGGTGAGTCACGGTTGTTCTCCCCAGAAATTATTGGGGATCAGAATGCAGTTAGGGTACAAGGATTCTTTGAGTTGACATACCAGGGAGATCAGCCCTGGCTCAAGGGTATGTGTAAAGATGAGATTAGGAATATTCAACCATCTGCACTACTTAGGACCCCAAACACTGAGAGCAGACGTGGGGTGGGTCATGACTTATCCCTTTAGTTGCTGGGTACTGGGAAGGGAACAAAGCAGCTGAGAGGGACTGATGATCATGTGGGTGACATCAAATTACCAATGTGCATTTAACATTTTAATGGTTTAACTACTGGTGCATATACCGACTAATAGCAACTCTGGTGTGCGTATGCTTGGCAGTTCCGAGAGAAATATGGAGATGTGTTCACTGTGTACCTGGGGCCAAGGCCCGTAGTCATGCTGTGTGGGCCAGAGGCCATACGGGAGGCCCTGGTGGACCAAGCTGAGGCTTTCTCTGGCCGGGGGACAATTGCTACCATGGAGTCTGTCTTCCAGGGATATGGTGAGGACCTCAAAGGCACTGGAATGGGGTGGGAAGGAGGCTGGGATTTGGGGAAGTTGAGTGTGAGAAAGGAGGAAAAGAGTGGGGAGGGTTTTCACTCCCTTGATCTTCCCCTGTAAGCCATGCCTCTCCTATACTACTAGGGGTGGTCTTTGCCAATGGGGAACGCTGGAAGGCCCTTCGGAGATTCTCTTTGGCCACCATGAGGGACTTTGGGATGGGAAAGCGGAGCGTGGAGGAGCGGATTCAGGAGGAAGCTCAGTGCATGGTGGAGGAGCTGCGGAAATCCTGGGGTGAGTCTTGAGGGTTGGGGTGGGTAGGAAAGGAAGAGAAGGATACAGAAAGGGGGAAGGGTGCACAGCAATAGAAGCACAGAGAGTTGCACAGGGGCAGAGAAGTGTAGAAATAGAGACAGACAGAGGCATCGGGACAGAAAGAGATGGAATAGAAATGAAAAGAGATGCGCAGCAAAGTAGCACAGCCAGGAAAGCAGCTGTGAGGTTTAGAGTGTCCAAGAATAACTTGGAGAAATAAGCTGAGTGACTCCACACTAGAAATTTGTGTCCAGGGACATTGTTATTGGGTTAATTGTATGTGTCAAAAGCTTTCACACAAGGCTTGCTTGTGTAAAAGAAAGGAAAAGGAAAAGGAAGAACAGCAGATGTGAAAAGAGTGAGCTGTATTTTCCCTCCCTTGAAGGAAATGCTGATGAGCAGGCAGTGAGCAAAGGGGCAGGTGGGTGCTCTGCTCTTGTGGAGCATTTTCAGTTACTTTTGGATCCTCAGTAGCAAGGAGGTAGAAGTGACAGAACTCTGTATTAGCACCTCCACGGTTAGCATTCTTTCATTCCTGCCAGGTCTTTGTCATGTGTGGATATTCTGAAGCTGGGAAGAAGCAACAGGGACAGCAAGACTGAGAAGGAAAACAGAAGGAGGCAGAGACAGGAAAGAGGCAGAGACAGGCATGGAGGGAGCAAAAGAAAGAGAAAGAGACAAGGGTGGCAGAGACTCAGAGAGGAAGCAAAAACAAAGGCAGAGAAAAAGTGAGACAGAAAATTAGAAATGGATGACCAAGTGTCAAGGAAATGTCTATAAAGGAATGACAGTACACAGGTGAGGCTGACAGAGAGAGAGAGAGACAGAGAGAGACAGAGAGACACACAGAGAGAGACAGAGACAGAGAGACAGAGGACCCTATCTACCTGATGTCCTTGGGCTCAGAGCCTCCCTCCTTCTCACCCAAGCCTTGGAGGAGGGAAGAGATGCAGGGGGAGTGACTGGGCTTTGAACTTGGACAATGAGGTGAGGAAGTGATTAGGGCTTTTAAACTTGCACAAGGAATGTATTGGACATGCTGCACCACCTCTTCCCCAAGGTTTAACTTTATTAGCTTACACAGGGGAGTTGTGGTGAGAAGCAGGGAAGGGGCCAATTGCGATGGCTCTGTCTCTGCACTGCTTGGTCTGAATCCTGGCCCAGGAATGGGTAGCTGGTTTACCTTGGTCAAATCATTTAACCATGAATCATTCAACCATCTATAAAATGAGGGATAATAATAGAGCCACATCTTCCTTACTATGTTGTAGAGGAATTAAGTTAAAATAACAGAAGAAGTGCTTAGAGTACAGCCTGGCACGTAGCACATGCTGAGGAGTGTCAGAGTTCACTGCTATTCTTATCTTGATTATGGAGTGACAGCAGGCACAGAGACAGGACAGCAGCCAAATGCCCCCCAGGCTCTTGAATCTGTGTCTCATGAAGTGCTGCCATTTTCCCCAGGAGGCCTTGTGGACCCCATATTCCTCTTTCATTCGGTGACGGCCAACATTATCTGCTCCATTGTCTTTGGAAAACGCTTTGACTACAAAGATCACCAGTTCCTGAGGCTGCTGGACCTGTTCTATAAGTCCTTTTCACTCATCAGCTCCTTTTCCAGCCAGGTGGGGGAACGATGGAGGATGGGGGAGAGGGGAGCACCTGGGGTAGGGGGAACGATGCCCTGCTTTGGGGGACCCAGAAACCCGCTTAGGGCTGGGAGAAGGGTGCAGAGAGCACAGAGGGTGGGGACACTGAGACCTGCAGGGAGAGAGAGAGTGTGCAAGGACCAAGAGGCTGAGACAAACAAACCGGAGTGAAGGGGATGCAGAAACAAAGTGGAAGAGACAAAGAAAATGAAGGCTTGGGAAAGAGAGAAGGGAGGAAAAGAGGACAGAGAAAAGAAAATGAAGGATAGAGATAGATTCTGGGACATAAAAGTGGGGTGTGTGTGTGCGTGTGTGTGTGTGTGTGTGTGTGTGTGTGTGTGTGTGTGTGTGTGTGCATGCATGCCTGTGTGTGTTCCTGAAGAGAAGGAGAGAGGTAGACTCAGAGGAGAGAGCGATGGAGGGATGGGGCTTCCCCATGGAGGTTTGGGGCCCAGAACAGCTTCTTCCTTCTGCCATCTCTTAACAGTCTACATGGACCTCGCTGCCCCTTCTTTCTTGTAGGTGTTTGAGCTCTTCCCGAACATCCTGAAACACTTTCCTGGCCCACACAGGAAAATCTACAAAAACATGCAGGAAATCAACACTTTCATTGGCCACAGTGTGGAGGAACACCGTGACACCCTGGACCCCAGCAGCCCCAGAGACTTCATCGATACCTTCCTGCTCCGCATGGACAAAGTGAGATCTGGGAGAGGGGAATGGATAGGAGGGGAGGATGGGGATGTGAAGTGCAGGGAAGGAAAGAGGTAGGGGAGGAGAGAGGGGAGGGGAAAACAGGATGCAGAGGACAGAATGTAAAAAGGGAAATCAGGAGAAGAAGAAGCAAAATGCACATGAGATGGAAGGCAGCAAAAGATAGGAAGGAGAAACTGAAATGGGAGGGAAAGAGAAAGGGGCAAAGACTAGCTGCGGAAAAAATCAGGGGAAAGGGCAAAAAAAAAGCAATAAAAATGCATAGAGGAGGAAAAAGAACGGGAACCCCAAAAGTGAGAAACAAGTCAAAGAGATGGAGAGAGACTGAAACTGGGCCAGGTAGAATAAAGAAAAGCAGAGGGAGAGGGGGAAGGAGGGAGGGACAGAGAGAGAGAGAGAGAGAGAGAGAGAGAGAGAGAGAGAGAGAGAGAGAGAAACACAAAGACAGAGAAACACAAAGCAGATCAGATTGCCTGAGTCCCACAAACAGAGGGAGCATTTCCAGAGGGACAGATGAACCTTCCTGCAGCAAGGCTTTGGTCCTCCCTGACCCTCTCCTGTCACCTTGCTCTGGACATAGGACAAGGCTGACCAGCACACTGAGTTTCACCACAAGAACCTCATCCTGACCTCGCTTTCGCTCTTCTTTGCTGGCACGGAGACCACCAGCACAACTCTCCGCTATGGCTTCCTGTTTTTACTCAAATATCCCCATATCACAGGTGGGCAATGGATAGCCAGTTGGGAAGGCCTTGTGATGCCTTTTGGGTTGCAGAGTTGGGGTGAAGGAACCTCATGGATGACAGGAAACACTGACACTTATGCCACGAACTCTTTAGGTTTTGGACTAGCTCCCAAATAAGACAGTCCTTGGGCTGTAGAGGTGAATGAAAAATCCATTGACCTGTTTGTCTACTTTTTTTGTCTATCACACTGAGAAACTGAACCATCCGTCCATCCATCCATCTGTTTATTAATTCACCTGTATATTTACTGATTCTTTTATCTATTATTCATCAAAAGCATATAGTTTTATTCGTTTACTTGGATAAATTGACTCGAGCTGATCCTTTGAACACTGATAGTTGTCACTGACTCATTGGCTCATTAATTTATCCATGCATCTCCCCATCCATCTATCTTTGAACAAGATTTCATTCCTCAATCAGGAGTCTTTCAATTGATGCTTCATTCATCCATCATTCTTTGGTTTATTCAGTTCATACCTCATTTATCTCCTCTGGATTTACTTTTCATTAAGACTTCCCTCTGTTTATTCCTTCATTTCCTCATACCTTCACTACTTTATTCATTATACATTCCTCTATAAATCTAGCATTCATATGATTCTGTTAGTTGAGTTTATTGACATATTTGTCTGTGAACCATTTATTAATAGATTAATTCATATATATGATTGATAAATTGAATGGATGTATCTATACACATGGATTATTAATCTCATTGAGTCATCAATCTTTTCATTTATTGATTTATCCATTGACTGATTGACTGATGGATTCATTTATTATCCAGTTGTTCATGAGTTAATTTATTAATTTATTCTGCTGTTATGTTTTAGGACCTAGCAGTGATGATGCACTTGCATGCATAATAAATATTAGTTCATTTCTTGTTGATTTTAGAGGTGGAATTTTGGAGTTCATCATACAAGTTTCCATGCAAAGTGGTGGTGTGTTTGTATAGCTGTGGATGTGGGGAGCTAATTTATAGCATTCATTAGATTTTAAAGGTGTAAATTCTTGTTAATTTCTCCCTCTTTCCCTCACCCACACCTGATTGTTTTGAGGATGTGAATGGTATAAACTTTTTCTGCCAGGTTTTTCTGGCTTATTGGTCCAAAGAAAATAATTGGTCGCCGCTGAAATGCCTTTGTGATGTGGGGTTCGTTGTCCCCTTTTCTGTGCAGAGAGAGTCCAAAAGGAAATTGAACAGGTGATTGGCTCACACCGCCCGCCAGCCTTGGATGACCGAAGCAAAATGCCATACACTGAGGCAGTCATCTGTGAGATGCAGAGATTTGCGGACCTCCTCCCCATTGGTGTGCCCCACGTGGTCACCAAAGACACGTCCTTCCGAGGGTTCGTCCTCCCCAAGGTGAGACAAGCTGGTGTCCCACATCTTTGCTGCACCTCTTTGGATTCTTAACCCACATCTCAACTGCTTGTTGGCTTCTCAACAGGGAAACCTTCTTTCAGTTTTGTTTTGTTATATCTACTTACTTATGTCTTTGCATGTGGAGGCCAGGGAATAGCAATATCTTCTGATCTTGCAATGTTTCCTCAGGGCACAGAAGTATACCCAATCCTGTCCACTGCTCTCCATGACACACATCATTTTGAAAAACCAGACACCTTCAACCCTGATCACTTTCTGGATTCTAAGGGGCGCTGAGGAAGAGTGAAGCTTTTATTCCCTTCTCCATGGGTAAGTTGGTCCAGTACCCCTCTCCCAGATACTGGAGGGTGGTTCCCATTCTCTCCTGCAGACAAAGGGTGGCATGCACTTGTTTACTGAGCAGTTTAGTTATATTCCACTTGCCCTAACCCAACTATCCTAGTCCACCTTCACTTCAGCCATTGAGGAAACTTGAGCAGGGATATTATCTCTGAAGGCACATCTTGGTAAAAAGGACCATTGGCAAGTATACAGTTCCTGAACCCAAAAGAAATGGTCATTTATACCTGTAATCTGAGCTCCTTGGGAGGCTGAAGCAGGAGGATTTCAAGTCCAAGGCCAGCCTGGGTAACTTAATCAAGAGCTTGTCTCAAAACAAAATAAAAAAAAAAAAATAAAGGAGTGGTGAGGTAGCTTAGCAGTAGAGTGCTTGCCTAGCATGTACAAAGCCTTGGAGTCAATCCTCAGTACTGAAAAAAGTTCTCAGTCAGAGAACATTCTTTAAAAAAAAAAAAAAAAAACTAAAAAGGAAAACAACATGTGTGTCTCTGATTTGAGTAAGGCAAAGTACAACAAAGAGCACACTGAAGGATTGGTAGGAGAAGACAAAAGGATGGATCTCTTGCAAATCGGCAGGGGTCCAGGAGACCAAGGGCAAAGGAGATGTGGAAGGGAAGTGGGAAATAAGTAGAATAAAAATATGCCATGTACAGGAATCAAATCACCTCCATGAATGCAAACTTCGTAGGTCAAAACATCAGATATGATTAATAATATCAGGAGGAACACAAAATGGGGAAGGAGGAAGGACAGAGGTGGGAGGGAAGGGGAAGGTGATGAAAAAATGGAACCAAGCTGTATTATGCACACACATCCACTCCATAAGATGATGGGAAACTGCACATACTGCAAACATGTATTAACAACAGCAACAACAGCAAAAACAACAACGATGACAATAGTAGCAAGCAAACCCCATGTATTAGCCTTAGTCTGAAGCTGGTACTCCATTGGAGGCTAATGATAATGCATTGAACAAATCACATAGTGTCTGACCCAGGTAATGTAAAGTATGGCAAGGGAGATGGGCTTTATCAAACAGTTGCAAAATGATGATGTAATTAAATGAGTTAAGGCTCACCTTATACTTAGAATTGCCTGGGACAAACTATATTCTTGTAAGAGGCAATTACTATTCTTGGTCATGACAGATGCTCTAAAGGTGGCTTTGGGGCAACAAAACAGGAAATATTGACTAATTTTGGTGGTTTGATGAAAAAGCACTTATCTCAGAAACAGGCTTCTAGGTTGAAGCCTCATGTGTGAGTACTGATCAGCCACTGGAAAGAGCATTCCAGGGAGAGGGAACAGCAAAGACAAAGAGACTGAATGTGCAATCGTCATGATGCATTTGATAAACAAAAAGCTCTGGTGTGTAGCTTAGGAAAGGGGACCAGGTGAAGAGCTCGGTTGGGCAGGACCTAGAGGGCTAGGAAAGGAGCTTGGTTTTCCTAGAGCACTGTGGGGTTCGGGAAGGTCTTGATGCATTTATCTGTCCATGTTCCCATGCTCTTCTCTGGGTTGTTTTTTTTTTTTTTTTTTCTCAACTGAGGAAAGACAATTCATAATTATTTGCTACTACCATCTGGGCCACATGCTTTCCAACATTATTTAAGTAGAAATCTTTCCAGGTAAATTTAAATTCAGCACTAGGCTATAAAGCAACACTTAAAGTACAACAGAGCTGAAAACAAGTTTATTTCTCAGTCTTTCTCTTTTTCTCTTTTTTTTTTTTTTGTTTTTTTGAGACAGTGTCTCACTATGTAGTTCAGGCTGACCTTGAATTCACTATGTAGCCAAGCTGATCTGAAATCTGTGGTAATCCTCCTGCCTCAGCCTCCCAAGTGTTGGGATTGCACCACCATGACTGGTGTCTCAGTCTGTTCTTGCATTAACCTTACTTACTTCCAGCGATGTGGGCCAATATTGTTAGGTGAAGAAATTTTTATCTTAGCATCTGTCCATATCACACTGATATAGCATGAGGATATCCGTACTACTATAAATATATATTTCAGGATATACACAGTGAAAAAATAGCTCTTAATTTTCAGTTTCTTGTAATTTAGCTTCTTGTACATTTTAAAAATATTTATTCAGTGGGCATGGTGGCACGTGCCTGTAATCCCAGCACTCAGGAGGCTGAGGTAGGAGGATCACTGTGCTTTGAGGACAGCCTGAGGTATAAAGTGAGGTCAAACTAGCCTAAACTACATCATGAGACCCTGTCTCAAAAACAAATTTTTAATTCAATTTCCAAAGTCCTCTTATTGGAAGAAAAGTATGAATTAAATATATTATCTGATTAAAATATAATAAAAAGTGATATGACTTTGTTGCAGAGGAGTTATACTGTGATGTTCCTCATGCTTGCCAAACTTACCAGTTTGATGGTGGTCAGCTGTAGACTTAATATCTGAACCATGAAAATCAAACAAACAAACAATTGCTTTAGTTGTCTTTCCTCCAACTTTGAACACAATACTTTTCAGATCCAAAACTTCATGCTAAGGTTACATGCATTCTTAAAATCTTATCTGGTTTTGCGTTGTATGGACTTGTCTGAACAGTTTGCAGCCTGTGATTGCCAGACGCGTGACTGCTAAGATTGGCTGACACTTGGTTACCTGTTCCAAGTGTACATTCTCAAGTCAGCTGTAGTTTGTTTATATATTCAGTAGGTTCCAATTTTCTTTATAGATTGGCAGTTTCACATCAAATTTTACAGGCTTCGCCCATGGAAAACCCCAATGTCCAGTTTTCTTATCCTTTGAGAGGAAGGAATTCCCCAGCAACAAGTCTTTAGTCTTGAGTTCCATCAGTCAGTTCAGTGACTCAGTGTGATGGCCTCCTCCCTCGCTTCGTTTTTAGTGAGAGTTGGGAACAGTGGGGTGGTTGGGTGGTAGGATGAGTTCCTGCACTTATGAGTTCTACCCTCAGTTTATAGAAAATGGAGATATCAAGAAGTAAGGACAGTGGCAGATAGATAAGCATTAGTGAAATAGAAGAATGATACAGAGAGAGATAGTGGCAAAGAGAGAGAAAAGAAGAGACAACATGGTGGGGGAGTTGGGCCAGGGACAGAGAGAGAGGAAGAGAGATTGAGACTGAATGAGAATGAGTCAGATCCAAATACAGCCAAGGAGTTAAGATAGTTAAGAGGGCAGAAAGCAGGAACTAGAAGAGGGAAATAAAAGATAGACATAGAAACAGGGCCTGATATATGTAGACAAAGACAAACGCAGGCTTCCCTGGTGAGGAAGAAAGATTAACTGGACCATGGAGCATAATGAAAAAGCTGTCAAAAATTGTTCAAATGGATAGCCCCAGATGGACAGGGTGTGTAGAGAGGGCATCAGACTATTTTGGAGAAATCTGGGCCACAGAACCAGTTCCAGGAGAAGAACCACCTTGGGACCTTCCCTGAGTACTTCCTAGCTCATGTCTCCTGATTTTTGGATGTATCCAGGAGAAGTGGGTACTGCCCCAGATACCTCCATGTGGGCAGAAGATCCCAATGATTTGAAAGGCACTGGGAATGCCCTGAAACCCATCTTTTACATGCTCTTCCAAGGTCATCAGTTTGCAGATGAAGATGCAGTGAAATACATGGACAGTCTCTCCGAGCATCTGCCTGAATTAGAGGCCCCCTTTGTTCTCATTCCACCCCAAGCCCAAGATATCTAAAGTAGTATTGTGGTTCCTTACACCTCTTAGAAAGTTGTGGGCCACAGATCACACCTGTTGAGTATTTGTGTCATTTATTATTTTATGTGCAATATGAGTGTACATATATGTACATGCTTGAAGCTCTTGGAAGAGGCAGAACAATCAAGGCAGGGAGAAAGGGGAGGGAAGGAAAGAAAAAAAGAGAGGAGGAAGAAAGACGGACAGAGAGAGAGAGACAGACAGAAAGACAGGTAGATAGAAAAAGCCACATAGCCCCAGAAATACCTTACCACTCAGAAAAAAAAATCACAAAAATGTTCCTACAGTATAGATTTTTAATACAAACTGGTATTAGTTTGAGTTCCTATGAATAGTAACTTAACCCTCAAATAGTCCTATGAGATGGGTAATATTCTCATCATATGAAAAATGAAGGACACCAAAAATGTTACCTCATACATGTGCACATACTTTTATACTTATGCATACTCACAAATGGGTCCTTATCTCATATAGGGCCACTGAACCCTTTAGAAATCAAAGAAAACTACAAACAACCATACCTCCTAACTCCTACTGAACAATGAATACCCACTCAAAGATCTATAACCACTATCAGAAGCACTGGGAACCTCCTCCATGTCTACTCAAATTGCAGATTAGAGGTCACACTTGTGCAATGAGCACAGGTGGCTAAGCTTAGAGATATGACAGGGCAAAGAATATCAGCCTGCCCACACCTGTGACCCTCTGTGCCCACAGGGAAGCGTATCTGTCTTGGAGAAGGAATTGCCCGCGCTGAGTTATTCCTCTTCTTCACCACCATCCTCCAGAACTTCTCCATATCCAGCCCAGTGGCTCCTGAGAACATTGACTTTACACCCCAGGAGGTTGGTATTGGCAGAGTACCCCCAATATACCAGATTTGTTTCCTGTCCCGCAAGATGGACTGAGGGGAAAACAATAAAGAATTGCAGGATCATTAAGTGCCCTAACCCTGTGGAGAATGGCCCTTCATTTCCTGCATCTGAGAAACCTGTTGTGAACCAGCATCTTTCCCCTTACCTGGTTGCTACTCCATGCAAAAGTTATTTTTGTAGGCTTCCTTCCATACTGCTGCAGTGCTTTGAAGACTCTGGGGTGTGTTCCCTTCTTGTGTGAATTGAGGTGCAGAAGTTAGGAACTGGATTAACAATAATGAAGCCCCTTCTCTGGCATACATAAAGATATTAGGGGTTAAAATGGATAAATTGCCTCAAGGACTTTCTGGAGTTCTGCCCCCCAGACTACAGCTCATGCTGAGTTACTTTTTTGTTGCCCAGAACGGTTACAGACCGTTCTGCAAGGAAGTTGCCACTTCCTTACACTCTATGTTCTGTTGTAAAGGGTTCTATATAGAAATTTGCCTCTCCATGGCCCCAGGTGATGGGTGCAGTGGTCATGTCCATTTTACAGATGAATAAGAGAGGTCAGGCAATGATAACAGCTGCCTGAGCTCACAATGCCAGTGAGTGGAGTAACAGACATCCTCCACTGTGAGGTTCAAGTTCTTCACTATGCACCATTGAATGAAGATCAAATTCACGTAATATAAAAGGCACAATTTCAAAGTGTACAGTTAAGTGCTACCTAGTTCATCTACAAGGTTGTACCTGGTGGGAATGGCTGGAGCTGCAAACTGGTCTTATGTGTAAGGGCAGGACAGAGGCACAGTGCCTCAAGCAGTCAACCCATCTCAGTCTTGAGAAAAGCATTCTGCATGGACAATACAGTGGTTAGTTGCTGAGCAATATTGCAAGAGACTAAATAAATGCTGCTTCTGCTGATGTTAGGTCCTCTTGCCCATCAGGTAAGAGGTTGCCTCCACCCAAACAAGCTCTTGTCTCTTGCTTCTATTTTCCTCATACTCACTGCTGTTCCTCCCCGGGATACAAGAGACCCAAGAAGTCCCCTACAGTACTCATATCACTCTCTTGTTTCAGACGTATTTGTCACCCTCGCCCAAAACCTTGTACTTATTTAGCAGTCACTCCTTGATCTCCTTTCCCCAGCCCCTGGAAATACCAATCTCATGTCTGTCTCAATGGATTTGCCTTCTGGTCTTCTGGATGTTTTATATAAATGGAATGGTACAAACTGTGATGTTTTGCTTGTTTGTTTTTTCAACCTTTACAGAACATTTTTGAGATTCTACAATGTTGAGGACAGCAGTCATATGCTGCCTCTGCCCTTCCTCATTCCCCTACTTGGCTGCTTTGCACTGTTTTTTTTTTTTTCTTTTCCTCTGTGGAAGGCAGCCTCGGACTCCACCACTTGAATGTGTGATTCTGTACTAGCACCATGGATTCCCTCATATTTTGCTTTAAATCGCCTGAGAATCAAATAAATCTGAAAAGGTGGATCACCCCGTCAGGAGTTACTCCTGCCATTTCCTGTGTGACCTATCAGTTGTCAGATCCCTAGAGCCTTTTCAGAGAGAAGTTTTGTGAGAGCACCTCCCACACCTCCATGCCAGCTCCATGAAGGGTCAACCTGTTGTCTTCTTCACTGTCCCACTTTCAGCACCTAGAGCAGGGTGTGGCATATGATAGCTGCTGCAAACTTTTGCTGAGGAGTGAATACATGAAAGATTGGCTAAACCAGGCACCCCGTAACCTATTCCTTCCAATGGAGCCAGACCTCTCCTTTCAGAGCATGTCACTTTCTTCATGTCTCACTTCCTGTTGATAACAAAAAAAATTCCTGTTCCCAAAGGACCCAATTTTTCACTTGCAGTTACACTTGACCTCTTACCCTGCATGACATTTGCTCATGAAGATGAGCCTAGAGCCACCTTCACTATGGAAGCAGCATCCACGTGTCCTGCCCCTGGCACTGCTGCACTTTCCCAAGAGAAATGTTGTACATTCAGGGTTTTGCCCATGAAGACTTTCCTAGCCAACCAGTGGTAAAGAGGAAGCTGGCTTTGGGACTCATCCTGTTCAGTGTATGCTGAACACTGGGATTCCACAAGGGCTGGAAATTTTTGGCTCCCTGTATCTACTGGAGATGTTCTAGGGTTTCTGCCAAAATAGATTCCCGGCACACAATCTTCCAACCACAGGAGGAAAACAACAATACAGCAACCTGCCTTTCAAGGAAAACTGAAGTGTGGATGGTTGGTAGAGACAGGACCATGGTTCTGTCTGACTTCACCTTCTTCTTCATCCTGATTACCCTCTTGCTACTCTGGATCTGGAGCTTCCCCCCTCCAAGGGTAGCCTTCCACCTGGACAGTGACCTCTACCATTCTGGGGAATACTTTTCCAATAGACTCCAAGGGTTTTCTCAAATCTTTCCAACAGGTAAGATGGGGTGGAAAATTGGCAGGAAGGCTGGTGGTGGCAGAAGGGAAACAGAGCTCACATGTAGGAAGGCAGTTTGAGGGTCCAACTTTGGGACTCTCCAATGAATTTGGGTATTCTGTTCTTCCACCCACCAGCAGGACTGACATACCCACTTACAGAAGCTTGTACAATCCCTATAGAATGGACACAGAGAGAGAGTAGACTGGAGGATAAAGTTTCATAGATTTGAGGGTTTGAATTTTGTCCCAGTGGTGGGCAAAGGAGAGGTTCTGGAGATTGGACGTGGTAGTGCAATTAAAAAAATTTAAGGCTGAGAAGGTTTTGGTAGAGCCAAGAGACAAGGACACTAGAGGAAGGGGCTGTTTATGGGGCTTGAATGGAGCCATAGAATTCAAGCCTTTGTTCTTCTTGGTGGGGCTGTGGTTGAGCATGTCCAGGCTATAGTGGAATCTAAGATCCAGGTGTGACAGTGGAAACCTTCCCATGGGTGGGATAGTGACCCTGCCTTCACAACTACTGTAGACATATGGGGATGTCTTTACAATCTACCTGGAGTCTATTCTACTGTTTTCCTCTGTGGAAATGAGGCATTCAGTGAGGCCCTGTTGGATGAGTTTGAGGCTTTCTCTGGCTGAGGGTCCATCAAGATCACTGGTCCTATCTTCCAGGGAACTGGTAAATGGAGGTTGAAGGGGCATGAGGGGACACAGGAGGGAATATTACATGAGCCCCCCCCCCCACTCTCTCCAACACTCACCATTAGGTGTGACAAACCAAGGAGCAGGCTGAGTGTTTGGTCTATGAGCGGCTGAAATCTCAGGGGGAGTCCAGGGCGCTGGGCAGAGGGTCCAGAAAATGGGAGCATAGAGAGGGAGAGCATGACTGACAAAGACTCAGAGACAGAGATGCAGTGATGAGTTCAGGAAGAGAAAAAAGAGGGAGTAAGAGACATAAGATAAGAAGAATTAAGGTGTACACAGAGAAAAGAAGGAAAGAAAAGCTGTGGATACAGGCAAAGATCTAGACATAGAAACTTCAAGGAAAAGATTTAGAAACAAGTTAAAGACTGAAATAGTCAGCGGAGATACACAGTGTTTGAAGGAGAGCAACACAACACAGATGTATGAAAAGAGAGCAACACAGTCCCAAAGGAAGAATCAGAGGAAAGACTAAAGGTAACACAGGTACACAAAAAAAGTCCATGCAAGACAGACACTTAAATGAGAAGGAACTCAGACTGAGAGATGCACAGGAAGAAATGCTTCAGTGAAAAACCTCCATGATCCTCTGGCTCTGCCACCTGCCCCCTCCATGGGGCTTTGTATTCGAGAATGCTTGTGAGCTGTCTGGGGGCCCAGATCCATTGGCCTTGCCGGCCACTGTGACTACAAGAGAGGCCTTGGACTCGGGAGGGCTTGGTTAGCTCTCTGGGCAAATGGGTTCTCTGTCTCCATTCCCTGCAACCATGTCAGGAAGATACCTGAACCCCCAGAAACCTAGAGAGATTTAAAAATAAGAAGAGAAGCAAAATGCAATCTGAGCCAAGCAACCTACCTAGAATAATTCCAGGAAACATCAACATGGAAGAACATAGAAGTCCCATGACTGAAATCTCTGATATGACAACAATTGAAGAACCAATTACATCAGGTTGTAGAGGAAATCAGATCTGAAAAAATTGCTGAAGTAGCGAAAAAATGACAGGCATAATGAAAGAATTGCCCAGCATATCAAAAGAAGACATGGACAAAAAAATAGAAGAGCAAAGAAAAATCATGGAAATCTTGAGTGAACAGTATAGCAAAGAATTAGAATGCATGAAAGAGGTTCAAAGAGACATACAGGAAAATAAAATTCCATTGAAAGCTGGAAGAACTGCTTGAAAGAAACAGAAGATAGACTCTCAGACCTCACAGACAGCATCACAGCTAGTGATTGTGAAAGAAAAGAAAATAACAAAGGAAGAGCAAGTAAGAATTCAACTGGTGCATCATGAAGCAAAGAGAAATAATGTAAGGATAATAAGTGTCAATGAAAGAGCAAGAGGCAATGTGAATGACATAAAAAGATTATTTGCAGTAGTAATAGCAGAAAATTTCCCAAGCAGGGGACAAAAAACTTGCATACACAAAAGTGAGGCATATAGAACCCCAGTTAGCCATAACCAAAATAAATCTATACCCAGACACATAATAATCAAGATCCCAGAAAATGAGCAAAAGACCAGGATACTGAAAGCAGTTAGAGAAAAGAAGCGGATCACCTATGCAGGAAAGCCCATTAGAACCATGGTAGACTTCTCAACACAGACCATCAAATCAAGACGAGCTTGGGGTGAAGTAGTTCAGGTCCTGAAAGAAAGCAATTTCTAATCCAGATTGCTGTAACCTGCAAAGCTCTCTTTCAAAATTGATGGAGAAATAAAATATTTTCATGACAAAGATCAACTGAAGAAATTCATGAGCGCAAAGCCAATCCTACAAAGAGTACTGAAAGATATCCTACAAAGAGATAAAAATGCCCACAATCTCAAGAAAAGAACAACAGTAAAGAACTACTAAGCAAGCTAAGCAATTAAACTGTGGGGCAAAGTACAGAACCTACAGTGGGAAAATACCATGAGAAGGATAAGTCAATACATATGAGTAATAAGCATTAATGTAAATGGCTTCAATTCCCCAATCAAAAGAAACAAACTGGCAGAGTGGATCAAGAAACAAAATCCAACAATATGCTGTGTTTCTACAAGAAACACATTTAACTCAAAAGGAAATCCATACACTGAAAGTCAAAGGATGGAAAACGATATTCCATGTGACAGGAAACCAGAAAAAAGCAGGAGTATCTATTTTGTTTGCAGACAAGGTGAATTTCAAACCAACAGTGATCAAAGGAGGCAAAGAAGGTCACTATATTCTTATTAAGGGAAAATTGTAAGAGGAAGAGACAACAGTCATAAATATATATGCACCAAATGTAGGAGCACACAATAATATAAAGGAAAATTTAACAGACATGAAATATCAAATAAGTAATCACACCATTGTAATAGCAGACCTTAACACCCCATTGTCACAAAGAGATAGATTGACTACACAAAAAATGAGCGAAGAAATAACATAACTAAACCAAATGTGTGAACAAATGGACTTACTAGACCTTTACAGAGTATTCCACCCAACAACATTAGAATACACATTCTTCTCAGCTGGGCTTGGGACATTCTCTGAAATAGACCACAGGCTAGCACATAGAACATGCTTAAGGAAATGCAATGGAATTTAAATTATCCCATGCATATTATCAGACCATAGTAAAAGGAAAGTGGAAATAAATAACAAAAGAAATCACAAAAGCTCCATAAACACATAGAAAATAAATAACACCCTCCTGAACAACAAATGGGTCATGGAAGAAATTAAAGGAGAAATTAAACTCTATTTACAATCAAAGAATAGTACAGATACAAAAGCACTGGAAGCTGTGGGATGCAATGAAAGCAGTCCTCAGAGGAAAATTTATGGCAGTGGACTCCCACATCAGGAAAACAGAATGAACACAAATAAACAACCTTATGTTACACATCATACTTCTAGAAAAAGAATAGCATGTTAATCCCAGAGCCTGAAGAAGGGAGGAAATTATAAAGAAAAGAGCAGAAATTAATGCAAGTGAAACTAAGAAAAACAACACAAAGAATTAATGAATCAAAGAGTTGGTTCTTTGAAAAAATAAATAAAAATGATAAATCCCTATCCAACCTTATCAAAAAAGGAAAGAAAAAACTCAAATCTATGCTATAAGGAGTGAAAGGGGTGATATCACTACAGATACTGTAGAAATTGAGATCATCAATACTTACTTTAAAAATGTTTACTCTCTCTCCGCACGCCCCACACCAAGAGAGCGAGTACTCTGGGAGCTGCAGGGTTCGTGGGTTCAAGTCTGTCCTCGGCACACACCTCCAAGATTCCCAGCACAGAGAGAGCCAGGTATTTTCCATCTAATCCCTGAAGGCAGAACGTGTGAACAAGAACGCCGGAGATATTACAGACTGAGTCGCTGCCGTGGCAGAGAGGAGGTCTGGACTGAGAGGCCTATGGGACTTCTCTGGCTGGGGGCTGGGTGAGCAGATTCTCTGAGCTGGGAAAGCAGACTCTATGAGCCCCACGCACCGTGCCCGGAGAGAGCTGGTACTCTGGGAGCTGCAGGGCCTGTGGATTCAAGTCTGTGCTTTGCCTTTGCCCAGATCCTCAAGCCTGTCGAAGGCTGGGGAAGTCTGTGATTGCTACGCATCTGGGTTGCATCTGGTTCCTGTATGAGTCCTGAACTGAGTGGAGACATAGCTTCAGGTGGTTCACAAACTGTAGACCCTGCAGTTTGTGTCTGAATTATGCCTGTACCCTAAACTGCCTGGAGACATAGGTCCACTGGACCAGGATTGTCACACCAGTGCAACCTGAACCAAATTGTGCATGTGCACTGAACTGCAAGGGGATGCTGGATCAGACGGTTGGCCATCAACTGACACAAGTGCCCGTGTCTGAGAACGGGGATAACTAGATACAAATCAAAAACTGCCAGAAATCCGAAGACTAAGGAGCGCTACTCAGAGGTCACCCAGAGGCAAACCTGAACAACAGGAAAAATAGGGACACTAGTGGTCTTGGCGATACAGCTACTGAAAAGGGTAACTGAGCTTTCTGCAACCAATAGCAAACATGTCAAAATGAAAGACTAAAACACAATCCCAGAACTCCACCCCAATCAGAACAAGTCCAGGGGACATCAGTGTAGGAGAAATTGGTAAACACATGCCTGAAATAGCTGAAATGATTGCAATGGAGGTAAAGAAACAACTCCATAAGGCCATAGAAGAGATGAGATCAGAAAGAATCTCTCAGGCAAAAATGACAATAATAATGAAGGAAATGCTCAAAAAGTATGAAGAAGAAATCTATAAGAAAATAGAAGAACAAAG
>NW_004955555.1:33532-39723 GCF_000276665.1 Chinchilla lanigera | reverse complement strand
TTTCAGCCCCTCCAAGTTCAAGGACCCAATCCAAAAATGCGCAGCTGAGATGAATACACACTTCTCACACAGGGAGATATAAATGGCAAATAAATATATGAGAAAATGTTGAACATCATTAGTCATTCGAGAAATGCAAGTTAAAACAATACTGAGATTCCACCTTATCCCAGTAAGAATGGCTAGCATTAAGAAATCAACCAATAACAAATGTTGGCGAGGTTTTGGAAAAAATAAGAACCCTTGTCTACTGCTGGTGGGAATGCAGACTGGTGAAACCACTGTGGAAATCAGTTTGGAGATTCCTCAGAAAACTAGGCCTAGAGCTCCCATTGAACCCAGCTATCCCCCTGCTGGGTATTTTCCCAGAAGATCTAAAAACATCATATCACAGTGATGTATGTGCACCTATGCTCATAGGAGCACAATGTGTAATTGCTAAGATGTGGAAACAACCCAAATGTCCTTCCACTGAGGATTGGATAAGAAAATTGTGGTACTTTTATAGAATAGAATATTACTCAGCTGTAAAGAAAGATAAACTCGAGGCTTTTATACATAAATGGTCCCAACTAGAGACCATACTCATAAGTGAAATAAATCAAGCATACATGTGCAAGGACTGCATTGTTTCTCTAGTGTAAAGCCTGAAAGAGTTAGTTTAAACTAGGAGATATGATAGACATTGTGAATTGTTAAGAAAGCACTCAAAGGTAAAGGGCAACTGGGATGTGGGAAAAAAGAAGGGAAAGAAGGAGAAATTTTGTATGTATGTATATTCAGGATAGTCAACATGGCTGTTCTAATGTCTTGTTTTTCTTTGGTGAAAGAAACTGTCAATTAATCTTGGTTGACTGGCATTACATGTCTATATCTGTTCTCATGAGAAACCACTTTGAAGATATCAATATGTAATACAACAAGCATTGTTAATTCCCTACCACTTTGTTTGTAACTCCGTACTGTCTTAACTCTTCCTGTGCTATTTTGTAAAATGTTGTCTGTCTGTTAGTATTTTCCTCCTTTTATTTTTAAAATAAAAAAAAATCTATACTCTCATTAGGTGGAAAATGCAGAGGAAATGGGTAGATTTCTAGCTACATATGAGTTACCATAGCTGAATCAAGAAGATATAATAATATTCAATAACCCAGTATCAGCAAGTGAAATTGAATATGTAATAAAAACTTACCAACAAAAAAAAGCCCAGGTCCTGGTGGATTCACAGCTGAATGCTACAAGACATTTAGAGGAGATTTAATACCAATTCTTCTCAAACTGTTTAAAGAAATACAAAGGGAAGCAATTCTTCCAAACTCATCCCTGGAGGCAAATATTCTGATATCAAAACCAGAAAAAGCACTCACCAAAAAAGAGAACTATAGGCTAATCTCCCCGATGAACATAGGTGCAAAAGTTCTGAATAAAATAGTAGCTAATAGAATGCAGCAAATCATCAAGGAGATAATGCACCAGGATCAGGTGGGATTCATCCCAGGAATGCAGCGGTGGTTCAATATGCAAATCAATGTATATAATACATCATAGCAACAGAGATAAAGACAAGAATCACGTGAACATCTCAGTAGATGCAGAAAAAGCTTTATTTTCTGGTACCAGGAATCAAGCTCAGGACCTTGCACTTGCCAGGCAGGTGCTCCTACCACTGAGCTATGTTCCCGGCCCTACCAAGAATTCTTTTTGTACTGGGAATCGAACTTAGGACCTTGCCCTTGCCAGGCAGGCACTCATGCCACTGAGCTATATCCCCAGGCCCTGAAGAAGCTTTTGATAAAGCCCAACACTTATTCATGAGAAAAAACTTACAAAAAATTGGCACAGATAAACTTTACCTCCATGATTGGTGATACAAGCCATCTATGACAAACAAACAGCCAACATCATACTAAATGGAGAAAAACAGAACTCTTTCACTTTAAAATCAGGAACAAGACAAGGATGTCCACTGGCACTACTCCTATTCAATATAGTTCTGGAGACACTAGCCAGAGCAATTAGACAAGAGAGAGAAATAAAAGGAATAAAAATAGGAGAGGAAGAAGTGAAATTATCATTATTCACAGATGACATGATACTCTACATGGAAGACCCCAAAGCTCCACCAGAAGACTTTTAGAGTTAAGGAGCAAATTCAGTACTGTAGCTGGATGCAAAGTCAAAACTCAAAATCAAAAGCATTCCTTTACACAAACAACAAACATACTGAGAGAGGAACTAAGGAAATCATACATTTCACAGTGGCATCAAAAAATTAAAATATTTAGGAATCAATCTAACAAAAGAAGTAAAAGATCTAGACAGTGAAATGTACACTACTCTGAAAAAGGAGAGTGAAGAAGATTTCAGAAATTGGAAGACATTCCTTGCTGATGGATGGGAAGAACCCACATCGTGAAAATGGCCATACTCCCAAAATTGTTATATAAATCCAATGCAATTCCAATGAAAATACAATTAGCATATATCATAGATCTAGAGAACACACTCCTAAAGTTCATCTGGACCCAGAAGAGGCCTAAAATAGCAAAAGCAACTTTGTGAAACAAAGGAAAGGCAGGAGGTATCACAATCCCTGATTTGAAATTATAGTACAAAGCTACTGTGATAAAATCAGCATGGCATTGGCAAGAAACAAACCTGATGATCAGTGGAATGGACTGGAAGATGCAGACACAACCACAAAAACACTCAGTCAACTTACCTTTGACAAAGAGGCCAAACATGTTCACTGGAAGAAAGATAGCCTTTTAATAAATGGTGCTGGAAAAACTGCTTTCCACATACTGAAGTCTAAAACTAGACCCAAGCATATCACCATGTACCGAAATACAGTCAAATGGCTTAAAGATCTAAATATTAAAAGAGAAACACTAGATCTGTTGGAAGTGAAGCTAGGTGGGAGTCTTGAAGACATAGGAGTAAGTAGAGAGTTCATGAACAATATGAAAACTGTGTGGGAAATATTTGAAAAAATCAAGAACTGGGATCTCATCTTATTGAAAAGTCATTGCAAATCAAAAGAAATCACTAACAGGGTGAAAATACAACCCATGAATTGGGAAACACTTTTAGGCAACTGTCCCTCAGACAAAGGACTCCTGTCTAGAACATATAAAAGAATTTAAAATATCAGGCCCTCCAAATTGAAAAACCAAATACGAGAATGGGCATCTGAGATGAATATACATGTCTCAAATGAAGAACTGCAATTGGCCAAAAAACAGATAAAAATGTTCAGTGTCATTAGTCATTTGAGAAATGCAAATTAAAACAACAGTGAGATTTCATCTCACCCCAGAAAGAATGGCTACCATCAAGAAATCAACCCAGAACAAATCCTGGAGGGGCTGTGAGGAAAAAGGAACCTCCTCCAATGTTGGTGGGAGTGTAGACTGGTGCAATCACTGTGGAAATCAGTCTGGAGATTCCTCAGTAAAGTAGAATTACAGGTCCCATTCAACCCAGCTATTCCCCTCCTGAGTATTTTTCCAGAAGAACTGAAAACATCATACCACAGTGATATATGTGCACCAATGTTTATAGCAGCCCAGTTTGTAGTAGTTAAATCTTGGAACCAAGCCGACTGTCCATCAACTGAGGAATGGATAAAAAAGATGTGGTTTTTTATACAAATGAGTATTACTCAGCTCTAAAGAAAATAAACTCGAGGCTTTTATAGGTAAATGGATGCCACTAGAGACCATACTCATAAGTGAAATAAATCAGATTCACATGTGTAAAAATTGTATTTGTTCTCTTCTTTAAGAACCTGAAAGAGTCAATAAAATCTGAAAGGTAGAATAGATATGGTGAAAGGGTAAAGAAACTGCTCAAGCAGGGAGGAACAACTGAGGTGAATGAGGGGAGAGGAAAAAGAAAGAAAGAAGAGGGAAAATATGTATGTGATGTATATATATATATGTATACACAGGGTAGCTAGGACAATTATAATACTAATATCTGCTGGCTTATTGAAAGGAACTGTTAATGTGTAATTGTTTGATCAAGTTTGCACGCCTATATCCGGTTCTATGTGCAACCATTTAGAAGATGATATATAATAACAATGATTGTTAATATTCTAGCATCATGTTTTGAAATTCTATATTATTTTCATTGTTCTCTATACTGTTCTGTTTATGTATTTGTTTTTGTTATTTTGGCTTTTTAAATGAAAAACAATATCTGTATGTATATATAAGGATAACTAGAATAGGTGTATTGCTGATGTCTGTGGTTCATTGAGAGGAGCAGCTAACACTTGAAATTTTTTTCTTGACCAATTTTGCATGCTTGAATCTGGTAATCAGAATGACTGATATGAAAACATCAATATGCAGTACAAGAACCATTGTTGAACTCCTACCATCTTGTAAGGTGAAGCGTTGCATCCTTTTCAATGTTTCTTTTTAATTACTTGTTACTGTGTTTGATTGTTTGATCAATCTTACTCTCATGTCTGGTGGACTGAGCAACGTCATTGAAGATAACAGTATGTAATGTAGCAACCATTGTTAATTCCCATCATTTTCTTTGAAGTCATGTATCATTTTTGTTGTTTGTGTGTTGTTTTGATTTTGTCTTCATTGTTGTTTTGTTAGTTTTTTTTCATTTGTAAGATGAAAAAAGAAAAGTCTCAGTGAAAGATGGCCTTGCAAAGAAACAAAAAAACCAAGCTCATATGTGAAGGTCAACTACCACATCAAAGGCACCCAGATAGACAAGGTAGTGAGCACCCAGTCTCCAGGTTAAACCTCTCTCATGCCCAAGGAAGTATTTGGACCCAAACATCCTCTTTCAATGCATCACGACCAACATCATCTGCTCCATCATCGTGGTGAGTGCTTTAACTACCAGGACCACAAATTTCTACAGCTGCTAAGTTTACTGAATGAATCTGAAGACATCTTGAGTTCTTTCTACATCCAGGTGACATGATAGACACAGAAATATCCTAGGAGTCAGGGTAGGTGTACCCTGCAAAGGGACCAGGTGTTTTGCCTCTTGAGCAAGAAGGCATGATAGGTCAGATCTCCAAGGGAAGGAGCCTATTTCCATCTCTCCTTGTGTCTCTACGTTGCAATTCCCACCAGGCTGCTGTAAACATCTACCATGGCTTTGTAAAGGGAAGTACAAAATGCAACCCTCCCTGAAGGAAAAATGATGTTTAAGTTAGTTTGCCATTGCACAACCTGAAAAGCTCTGCTCTGGGGTGCTTTGCAAGTCTTGGTGAGAGGTCCACATACCCTCATGTCTTTTTCTTTCTCTTTGGTGTCGTCTGTGCTTCCTTTAGATGTTTGAACTCCTTCTTGGAATCCTCAAGCCCTTTCCGGGTCCTCATGCACATGTGTGCAGTGACATTCAAAAACTGAATGATTTTATCACTGAAAGTGCCCAGAAGCACAGGGAAACACTGAACCCCAGTACACCGAGGGACTTCATTGATTGCTTCCTGTTCCACATGGACGAGGCAACAGCTGGGCTGGATAACAGTGGGTAGGAAAGGGAGCTGGACATAGTATGGATTCCAATAGCATACTGTTGGGTATAGATATGTGTGTGTGTTAAGTGTTGAATACTTCCTTACAAATGGGCAAGAGAGTCACTGGCCCAACCATGGGCACCACTCCAACTATTCCTTTTTCTGGTTCCCCAGGAATGTCTCCTAAGAGATTACTGAAGAATTACCATCTGACCCTGAAACCATGTTCCCTCCTCTTCCCTCTCAGTCTGATTGGTCAGACTCTCACATGTGTTCCTATTGGTCCCAGCTCATGTCTGTTCTGGTTGGTACAACCAATCACACACCCATTGTTAAATATCTTCATTATCATATCTAGACAGACAGCTGCAAGGATTATGAGGAAAACAAAGATGCTAGAGGCCAGAGAACACAATGCCAACAAAAATTAATCACTAAAGTTTATTGAGTACTTATATTCATAATGTTAAACCACCTCAGATCATGAACTAAGACACGGAGTATTTAGTTTCCTTGCCCGGAAACACCGATACCTAGGGAATAGCAGTGCCCGACTTTGAACCCAGGAAGTGTGGTTCTGGCACCCACTCTGCTGTTAGTCTGCTGAGCTTGAATGCAGCAAAGAAAAAAATAAAAAAAGGAAAAACTAGTACAAAGTAACAATTTTGAGAGTATGGCCATTTTCACA
>NW_004955555.1:30545-32977 GCF_000276665.1 Chinchilla lanigera | reverse complement strand
TCTAACAGCTGTTAACATCCTGGTCTTTTGCTCAATTTCTGGGATCTTGATTATTATATTTCCAGGTATAATTTTTTTGGTTATGGGTAATTGGGGTTGTATGTGCCTCACTCATGTGTACATAGTTTTTGTCCCACGCTTGAGAAATTATTTGCTATTACTGCAACAAATAGTCTTTTTATGTCATTCATGTAACCACCTGCTCTGACAACCTGACAACCTCCAGCTATCAGGCTTACAATGTTTATTTTTGCCTCATCTTGCAGTTGCTGAGTTGTTATTTGCTGTTACTTTGTTATTTTTAAGAGCTCTTTAGTTTCATAATCACTAGTTGCATTGCTGTCTTCAAGGTTTGAAAGTCTGTCTTCCATTTCATTCAAGCAGTTCTTCTAGCTTTGAATGGAATTTTAAATTTCCTGAATGTCTCTTTGAATCTATTTCATGAATTCTAATGTTTTTCTGTACTGTTCAGTCAAGGTTTCCATGATTTTTCTGTGCTCCTCTATTTTTAAATCTATGTCTTCTTTTGATATGCTGAGGAATTCTTTCATTGTGGTTGTCCTTTTTTTTTACCTGAGCAATTATTTCTGACCTGAATTCCTCTGTAGCCTGATGTAGTTGGTTCTTTACTTCAGTTGTTTCTAAATCACTTGTTTCTAAATCTATCATTTCAAGAAATTTCAGGTGTGTGACTCCATGTTTTTCCATGTTGATGTTTTATGGATTTGTTCTGGGTGGGGAATTTGGCTGAGTTTGCATTTTGCTTCCTCTTTTTGTCATTTTGAAATCTTGCTCAGTGTCCAGGGATTCGGGTTCACTTCTGAGATGGTAGCAGGGTGTGGAGTCAGAGGAGCCAGGTGACCAGAGGGCTTACTGAGTCAAAGAACCCTCCCACGGTGGTGGAGAGGGTGGGTCCAGAGGATCCAGGGCACCTGACAGCTCACTGAGACTTCCCAAGCCCAAGGTCCTTCTGGACAGTGGCAGTGGGGCAAGGCCAGAGGATGCGGGTCCCCAGGCAGCTCACTGAGGATTCCTGCAATGCTGTCTTCAAGTTCTGAAAATCTATCTTCCATTTCATTCAAGCAGTTCTTCCAGCCCCTCCTGTGGTGGGGGCAGGTGGCAGGGCCAGAGGATGTGGGAGACTTTTCATCTAAGCATTTCTTCCTGTGCATCTCCCACTCCGTGATCCTTGTCATTTAGATGTCTGTCTTTGATGGACTTTCTTTGTGTATCTGTATCACGTTTAGTCTTTCCTCTGATTCTTCCATTGGTACTGTGCTGCTCTCTTTGCATATGACTTCTTCTTCTAACACTTTGTGTCTCCCCTGACTATTTTGATTTCTAACTTGTTTCTAAATCTTTTCCGTGAAGTTTCTTTGTCTAGACCTTTGTCTGTAGCCACAGCTTTTCTTTCTTGTTTCTCTCTGTGTACACCTTAATTCTTCCTCTTTTATCTCTCTTACTCCCTCTTTTTTTGAGAACCCATGGCTGCCTCTCTGTCTCTGAGTCTGTCAGTCTTGCTGTCTCTCTCAAAACCATAATCTTCTGGACTCTCTGCCCAACCCCGTGGGCTCATTCTGAGATTTCCTCAGCACCCCTGCCAAACGCTCAGTGCCTCCTTGATTGGTTCTTTTATGCTCCACTTCCCCATCCCAAAGTTGTTCATCGTGCTCAGACAGAATCGCTGGAGGACTATCCATCGATTTCCATTGGCAAAGGTCCCACCGGAGAGTGAGGCATGGAGAGAATGCTGGGAGAACTCGTGTGATGGTCCCTCCTTTGTCCCCTAATGTTTCTCCAACCTCCACTTACCAGTTCCTGGAAGATGTGATCTGTGGTCAGTGATCTTTCAAGTGAAACACTTGAAAGAATCAACAACTGGAATCTCATCCTACTGAATAGTTTCTGCACATCTAAAGAAATCACCAGCAGAGTAAAAAGATAAACCACAATCCTAATCCAAAAGATAAGCCTCATCCTAATCCACCAGGGCTTCCCTGATCACCTCTTATCTACACAGGATGGCAGCAGTCCGAGACACGAGGTAGATTGTGAAGATGTCCCCATATTTCTCCCACAGCTCTGAAGACAGGGTCCACATCTCACAATCTCACCTTCGGGAAGGTTTCCACTGTTACACTTGGATCTTAGCTTCCACTGTAGCCTGAGTTTTCTCAGCTGTAGACCCATGAGGAAGAGCAGAGACTTGGACTCTTTGTCTCCTTTCAAGCCCCACAAACATGCCCTTCCTCTAGTGTACTTGTCTCTTGGCTCTACCAAAACCTTCTCAGCCTTAAATTTTATTATTTGCACTAATTCCACACACCCAATCTCTAGAACCTCTCCTTTGCTCACCACTGGAACAAAATTTAAACCCTCAAATCTATGAAAATTTCTCCTCCAATCTACTCTCTCTCTGTCCATTCTGAAGG
>NW_004955555.1:26635-29145 GCF_000276665.1 Chinchilla lanigera | reverse complement strand
AGAGGATGTGGGAGACTTTTCATCTAAGCATTTCTTCCTGTGCATCTCCCACTCCGTGATCCTTGTCATTTAGATGTCTGTCTTTGATGGACTTTCTTTGTGTATCTGTATCACGTTTAGTCTTTCCTCTGATTCTTCCATTGGTACTGTGCTGCTCTCTTTGCATATGACTTCTTCTTCTAACACTTTGTGTCTCCCCTGACTATTTTGATTTCTAACTTGTTTCTAAATCTTTTCCGTGAAGTTTCTTTGTCTAGACCTTTGTCTGTAGCCACAGCTTTTCTTTCTTGTTTCTCTCTGTGTACACCTTAATTCTTCCTCTTTTATCTCTCTTACTCCCTCTTTTTTTGAGAACCCATGGCTGCCTCTCTGTCTCTGAGTCTGTCAGTCTTGCTGTCTCTCTCAAAACCATAATCTTCTGGACTCTCTGCCCAACCCCGTGGGCTCATTCTGAGATTTCCTCAGCACCCCTGCCAAACGCTCAGTGCCTCCTTGATTGGTTCTTTTATGCTCCACTTCCCCATCCCAAAGTTGTTCATCGTGCTCAGACAGAATCGCTGGAGGACTATCCATCGATTTCCATTGGCAAAGGTCCCACCGGAGAGTGAGGCATGGAGAGAATGCTGGGAGAACTCGTGTGATGGTCCCTCCTTTGTCCCCTAATGTTTCTCCAACCTCCACTTACCAGTTCCTGGAAGATGTGATCTGTGGTCAGTGATCTTTCAAGTGAAACACTTGAAAGAATCAACAACTGGAATCTCATCCTACTGAATAGTTTCTGCACATCTAAAGAAATCACCAGCAGAGTAAAAAGATAAACCACAATCCTAATCCAAAAGATAAGCCTCATCCTAATCCACCAGGGCTTCCCTGATCACCTCTTATCTACACAGGATGGCAGCAGTCCGAGACACGAGGTAGATTGTGAAGATGTCCCCATATTTCTCCCACAGCTCTGAAGACAGGGTCCACATCTCACAATCTCACCTTCGGGAAGGTTTCCACTGTTACACTTGGATCTTAGCTTCCACTGTAGCCTGAGTTTTCTCAGCTGTAGACCCATGAGGAAGAGCAGAGACTTGGACTCTTTGTCTCCTTTCAAGCCCCACAAACATGCCCTTCCTCTAGTGTACTTGTCTCTTGGCTCTACCAAAACCTTCTCAGCCTTAAATTTTATTATTTGCACTAATTCCACACACCCAATCTCTAGAACCTCTCCTTTGCTCACCACTGGAACAAAATTTAAACCCTCAAATCTATGAAAATTTCTCCTCCAATCTACTCTCTCTCTGTCCATTCTGAAGGGATTCTAGAAGCTTATGTGAGTGGTCCTGAGGGGGGCTGGAATTATAGAATTCCCAAATTCATCTGGAGAGTCCCACCCAAAGCTGGATCCTCAAACTGCCCTGTTACCTGTGAGCTCTGTGTACTTTTTGCCACCACTTACCTTCTTGCTGCTTCTCTTCCCATGCCACCTGATGGAAGGATTTGAGAAAACCCTTGGAGTCTATTAAAAAATGTTCCCCAGGTATGGTAGAGGCCAAGGTCCAGGTGGAAGGCTGCCATGGGGGTGGGGCAGCCTCAGATTGAGAGTAGCAAAGGATAATCAGGATGAAAAAGAAGATGAAGTCACACAGCTCCATGGTCCTCTTTCTACCAAACATCCACACTTCAGTTTTCCTTCAAAAGCAGGTTGCTATAGTTGTTGTTTTCCTTCCTGTGGTTGGTGGAGGATTGTGTACCAGGAATCTATCTTGGCAGAAACCCTGGAACATCTCCAGAAGATAGAGGCAGCCAAAAATTTCCAGCCCTCACAGAAGCCCAGTGTACAGCATACCAGGGGTGAGTCCCAAAGCCAGCCACCCCTTTAGAAGTGACTGGCTAGGAAAGTCTTCATGGGCAAAACCCCCAATATCCAACAATTCTCTTGGGAAAGTGCAGGACGTGTGGATGCTGCTTCCATAGTGAAGGTGGCTCTAGGCTCATCTTCATGAGCAAATGTCATGCAGGGCAAGAGGTCAAGAGTTACTGGAAGTGAGATTTGGAAACATTGGGCCCTTCGGGGATAGGAATTTTTTTGTTATCAATAGGAAGTGAGACATGGAGAAGGTGACATGCTCTGAAAGGAGAGGTCTGGCTCCATTGGAAGGAGGAGGTTAAGGGGTAGCTGGTTTAGCCAATCTTTCATCTATTGATTCATCAGCAAATGATTGCAGCAGGTGTCTTAGGATGCACCCTGCCCCACGTGCTGAAAATTGAATAGTGAAGAAGACAACAGGTTGATATTTGAAGGAGCTGGCATGGAAGTGTGGGAGGTTCTCTCACAAAACATCTCCCTGAAAAGGCCACACACACAAAATGGCAGGGATCACCTTCTGACAGGGTGATCAAGCTTTTCAGGTTTATTTGATTCTCAGGAGATTTAAAGCAAAATATGAGGGAATCCATGGTGCCAGTACAGAATCACGCAGCTCAAGAGGTGGAGTCCAAGTGTGCCTTCCACAGAGGAA
>NW_004955555.1:21878-26535 GCF_000276665.1 Chinchilla lanigera | reverse complement strand
ATATGAAATATCCAGAAGACCAGAAGGCAAATCCATTGAGACAGACATGAGATTGGTATTTCCAGGGGCTGGGGAAAGGAGATCAGGGAGTGGCTGCTAAATAAGTACAATGTTTGGGGGAAAGTGACAAACTTGTCTGAAACTAGAGAGTGATATGGGTACTGTAACGGACTTCTTGGGTCTCTTTTTATATCCCGGGGAGGAACAGCAGTGGGTACGAGGAAAATAAAATCAAGAGAGAAGAGCTGGGTTAGGTGGAGGCAACCTCTTACCCGATGTGCAAGAGGACCTAACGTCAACAGTAGGAATGTTTATTTATACTCTTGCAATGTTGCCTAGCAACTATCAAGTCAGGATACTTTTTCAAGACTAAGATGGCTTGACTACTTGAGGCACGGTGGCTCCGTCCTGCCCTCACACATGAGACCAATTTCCAACTCCAACCTCTCCCAGAGGTACAATCTTGTAGATGAACTATGTAGCACTTAATTGATGTTAGAATGGTCCATTTTATGTTAGGTTAATTTGATCTTCATTCAGTGGTGCAATAGTGAAGAGTTTGAGCTTTACACTGGAGGATCAATCTGCTCCTCCACTCACTGGCATTGTGACCTCAAGCAGCTGTTGCCATTGTCTGACCTCTCTTATTCATCTGTAAAATGGGCATGACACTGGCACCCATCACCTGGGGCAATGGAGAGGATATGTTTACATAGAACCGTTTAGCACAGAACATGGAACACAAGGAGGTGACAAACACAGTGTGTGATCGTTCTGAGCAAGGAAAAAGTCATTCCGAGTGAGCTGTATCCTGGGAAGCAGAACTCCAGAAGATCCTTGAGGCAATTTATCACTTTTAACCCCTAACTGGTTTATATTTGCCAAAGAAGGGGCTTGATTATTGTTGATCCACTTCCTAACTTCTGCACCTCAATTCACACAAGAAAGAAATCAACACAGAGCTTTAGAAGTGCAGCAGTATGGAAGGAAGCCTAGAAAAATAACTTTTGCATGGGGTAGCAGCCAGGTAGGGGAAAGATGCTGGTTCACAACAGGTTTCTTAGATGCAGGAAGTGAGCTGTCATTCTCTACAGTTAGGTATTCAATGACCCTGCAATCCTTTATTCTTCTCCCCTCAGTCCATCTTGCGGGGCAGGAAAGACATCTGGTATACTGGGGGTATTCTGGCAAAACTAACCTCCTGGGGTGTGAAGTCAATGTCCTCAGGAGGCACTGGGCTGGCTATGGAGAAGTTCTGGAGGATGGTGGTGAAGAAGAGGAACAACTCAGCACGGGCAATTCCTTCTCCAAGACAGATACGCTTCCCTGTGGGCACAGAGGATCACAGGGTAGGCCAAGGTGATATTCTTTGCCCTGTCATAGCTCTAATCTTAGACACCTGTGGCCATGGCACAGGGATAACCTCTAACCAGTAATTAGGAGTGGACTTAAAGGAGGTTCCCAGTGCTTCTGTTACTGGGCACAGATCTTTGTGTGGATGCCCAGTGTTCAGTAAGAGTTAGGAGGTATGGTAGTTTGTAGTTTTGTTTGATTTCTAAAGGGTTCAGTGGCCCTATATGAGATAAGGACCCATTTGTGGGTATGTGTAAGTATAAAATTATGTGCACATGTATAAAGTAACATTTTTGGCATCCTTCATTTTTCATAGCAGGAGACTATTACCCATCTCATAGGGCTCTTGTGAGGGTTCAGTTACTATTCATAGAAACTCAGACAAATACCTAGTTCATATTAAAAATCTATAGTATAGTAACTGTTTTGTGTTTTTTTTCTGAGTGGGAAGGTGTTTCTGAGATTATGTGCCTTTGTCTGTCTGTCTGTCTGACTTTTTATCTCTGTCTCTGTCTCTCTCTGTGTCTATCTCCTCTCTTTTCTTCTTTCCTTTCCTCCCGTTTCTCTCCACCTTGGTTGTTTTCTGGTCTCTACCAGGAGCTTCAAGCATGTACATACAATACTCTCATACTGTACATAAAATTATAAATGAGACCAATACACAGGAGGTGTGATTTATGGCCTCAATGGTTTCTCAGACATGTAGGGAATCACACTACTACTTTAGAAATCTTGGGCTTGAGGAGGAATGAGGGCAAAGGGAGTCTCAAATTCAGGCAGATAATCAGAGAGACTGCCCCCTAGTTCAGTGCTTCTTCATCTCCAAACTGATGACTTTGAGAAAGGCCTGTCAAGGATGGGTTTCAGGGCATCCCCAGTGCCTTTCAAATCATTGGGGCCTTATACTTGCATAGAAGCATCTGGGGCAGTACCCACTTCCCTCGGATACATCCAGAAAGTAGGAGACATGGGCTGCGAAGTACTCAGGGAGGCCCTAAAGTGGTTCTTCCCCCTGGAACTGGTACTGTGACCCATATTCCGCCAAAATAGCCTGATGAATTCTCTACACACCCTGTCCATCTGGGGCTATCCATTTGAACAATTTTTGATAGCTTTTTCATTATGCTCCTTTGGCCCGGTTTAGCTTTCTTTCTTCCCAGGCTGCAAACTGCTCAGACAAGTCCACACAACGCAAAACCAGATAAGATTTGAAGAATACATGTAACCTTACCACGAAGTTCCAGATCTAAAAAACATTGTATTCAATGTTGGAGGAAAGGGAACTAAAGCGATTGTCTGGTTTGTTTGATTTTACGTGGTTCAGATATTAAGTCTACAGCTGACATCCGTCAAACTGGTAAGTTTGGTGAGCATGAGGGACATCACAGTATAACTCCTCTGCAGCAAAGTCATATCACTTTTTATTACATTTTAATCAGATAATATATTTAATCTATACTCTTCTTCCAATAACAGAACTTTTGAAACTGAATTAAAAATTTGTTTTTGAGACAGGGTCTCATGATGTAGTTTAGGCTAGGTTGAACTCACTTTATATCTCAGGTTGACCTCGATTGCACAGTGATGCTCGTACCTCAGCCTCCTGAGTGCTGGGATTACAGACACGTGCCACCATGCCCACTGAGTAAATATTTTTAAAATGTACAAGAAGCTAAATCACAAGAAATGGAAAATTAAGAGCTATTTTTTCACTGCCTGTATCCTAAAATATATATTTACAGCAGTACAGATATCCTCCTGCTTTACCAGTGTGATATGGACAGATGCTAAAATAAAATTTTCTTCACCTAACAATATTGGCCCACATAGCTGGAGGAAAGTGAGGTTCATGCAAGAACAGCCTGAGAGACCGGTCGTGGTGGTGCAATCCCAACACTTGGGAGGCTGAGGCAGGAGGATTGCCACAGATTTGAGATCAGCTTGACTACATAGTGAATTCAAGGTCAGCCTGAACTTCATAGTGAGGCACTGTCTCAAAAAAAAAAAACAAACAAAAAAAGAGAGTAAGATAGAGACTGAGAAATAAACAGGTTTTCAGCTCTGTTGTACTTTGAGTGTTGCTTTATAGCCTAGTCCTGAATTTTAATTTACCTGGATAGATTTCCATTTAAATAACGTTGGAAAGCTGGTGGCCCAGATGGTAGTAGCAAATAAATATGAAGTGTGTTTCCTCAGTTCAGAAAAAAAAAAAAAAAACAAAAAAAACAAGCCAGAGTACAGCATGGGAACATGGACAGATGAATGTGTCAAGACCTTCCCAAACTCCTCAGGGCTCTAGGGAAAAGCCGAGTTCCTCTCTTAACCCTCTAGACCCTCCCAAACCAAGCTGTTCACCCGGTCCCCTTTCCTAAGCTACACACCAGAGCTTTTTTGTTTATCAAATGCATCATGATGATTCCACATTCAGTCTCTTTGTCTTTGCGGTTCCCTCTCCCTGAGATGCTCTTCCCAGTGGCTGATCACTACTCACACATGAGGCTTCAACCTAGAAGCCTGTTTCTGAGATAAGTGTTTTTTCATCAAACCACCAAAATTAGCCAATATTTCCTATTTTGTTGCCCCAAAGCCACCTTTGGAGCACCTGTCATGACCAAGAATAGTAATTGTCCCCTACAAGAATATACTTTGTCCCACGCAATCCTAAGTATAAGATGAGCATTAACTCGTTAATTATAACATCTTTTGGCAACCGTTTGATGAATGTCCATCTCCCTTGCCATACTTTACATTACATGGGTCAGACACTATGTGATTTGCTTAATGCATTATCATTAGCATTCAGTGGAGTATTGGCCTCAGACTAGGGCTAATACATGAGGTTTGCTTGCTACTATTTTCATTGTTGTTGTTGTTCTTGATGTTGTTGCTGTTGTTAGTACATGTTTGCAGTATATGCAGTTTGCCATAATCTTATGGAGTGCCAAATGTGCCTTCAGGAGATAATATCTCTGCTCAAGTTTCCTCAATGGCTGTAGTGAAGGTGAACTAGGATATTTGGGTTCAAGCAAGTGGAATATAACTGAAATGCTCAGTAAACAAGTGCATGCCACCCTTTGTCTGAAGGAGAGAATGGGAACCACCCTCCTGTATCTGGGAGAGGGGTACTGGACCAACTTACCCATGGAGAAGGGAATAAAAGCTTCACTCTTCCTCAGTGCCCCCTTAGCATCCAGAAAGTGATCAGGGTTGAAGGTGTCTGGTTTTTCAAAATGACGTGGGTCATGGAGAGCAGTGGACAGGATCGGGTATACTTCCGTGCCCTAGGAAACATTGCAAAATCAGA
>NW_004955555.1:19624-21393 GCF_000276665.1 Chinchilla lanigera | reverse complement strand
CTTCAAAGCAATCAGCTGTGGGTGAGAGCAAGAGGGAGAAAATAACAAGAATTCGCACCCTTAAAAAATCTGTGAATGGTATAAATTATCTCCCCATATCCACAACTATACACACACACCACAGCTTTGCATGAATTTTATACGAAGAACTGAAAACTGCTCCTCTACAATCAATAAGAAATGAACCAAGTTTGTCAGTAGTTCCCAAAACATATAATAGCAGAAGAAATTAATTCATGAACAACTGGATGATAAATGAATGAATGGCTAAATCAATAAATAAAAAGGCTGATGAATGAATGAGATGAAAAAATCAGTGAATAGGTATATGTATTTGATTTATCACTAGTATATGGTTGAATTAATCTATTAATAAATGGTTCATAGAAAAATAAGACAGTAAACCCATAGACAATCATATGAATGCTAGGTATATAGAGGATTGTGTAATGAATAAAGTAGTGAAGGTATGAGTAAATGAAGAAATAAGTGGAGGAAAGGCTTGAATGAAGAGTAATCTGGAGTGAAAAAATGTGTTATGAACTGAATAAATGAAAGAATGATGGATGAATGAAGCATGAATGAAGCATTGAAAGACTGCTGATAAGGAATGAAACCTTGTTCAAAGATAGATGAACGGGTAGATGTATGAGTAATTTAAAGAGCCAATGAATAAGTGAGAAGTATCAGTGTTCAAAGGATCAGCTCGAGTCAATTAATCCAAATAAATGGATAAAGGTATATGTTCTTAGATGAGTATAGATAAAAGAATCAGTAAATGTACAGGTGAATTAATAAACAGATGCAAGAATGGATGGATTGTTCAATTTGTCAGTGTGATAGGCAAAAGCAGTAGAAAAACAGGTCAATAGATTTTTCATTTACATCTATATCCTCAGCACCGGCTTAGTTGAGAGACTGTTCAAAGCCTGTAGAGCTCCTGGCACAAGTGCCCAAAGTTTTCTGTCACCAAGAGGTCCCCTCACCCCAACTCTGCAACCCAAAGGGCATCACAATTCCTTCCCAATTGGCTGTCCATTGCCCACCTGTGATATGGGGATATTTGAGTAAAAACAGGAAGCCATAGCGGAGAGTTGTGCTGGTGGTCTCCGTGCCAGCAAAGAAGAGTGAAAGCGAGGTCAGGATGAGGTTCTTGTGGTGGAACTCAGTGTGCTGGTCAGCCTTGTCCTATGTCCAGAGCAAGGCGACAGGAGAGGGTCAGGGAAGACTGAAGCCTTGCTGCAGGAAGGGTCATCTGTCCCTCTGGACACACTCCCTCTGTTTCTGGGACTCAGGTAATCTGGCCTGCTTTGCATTTCTCTATCTTTGACATCCAGCTACAAGTCTGTCTGTCTGTCTGTCTGTTTCTCTCCTTCTGATATTCTTAATTCTACCTGGCTCTGTTTCAATCTCTCTCCACCTCTTTGGCTTGTTTCTCACTTTTGGGGTTCCCATTCTTTTTCCTCCTATAGGGCGTTTTATTGCTTCTTTTTGCCCTTTGCCCTGATTTTTTCCTCAGCTACTAGTTGCCTCTTTCTCTTTCCCTCCCATTTCAGTTTCTCCCTCCTATCTTTTGCTGCCTTCCACCTCATCTGCTTTTTGCTTCTTCTTCTCCTGATTTCCCTTGTCGCATTCTGTCCACCCCATCCTCTCATCTCCCCTCCCCTCTGTCCTCCTCTACCTCTTTCTTTTCCTTCCCTTCACTTCACATCCCCATCCTCCCCTCCTATCCGTTCCCCTCTCCCAGATCTCACTTTGTCCATGCGGAG
>NW_004955555.1:12120-18844 GCF_000276665.1 Chinchilla lanigera | reverse complement strand
CACCGACTGAAAGAGGAATATGGGGTCCACAAGGCCTCCTGGGGAAAATGGCAGCACTTCATGAGACACAGATTCAAGAGCCTGGGGGGCATTTGGCTGCTGTCCTGTCTCTGTGCCTGCTGTCACTCCATAATCAAAGATAAGAATAGCAGTGAACTCTGACACTCCTCAGCATGTGCTACGTGCCAGGCTGTACTCTAAGCACTTCTTCTGTTATTTTAACTTAATTCCTCTACAACATAGTAAGGAAGATGTGGCTCTATTATTATCCCTCATTTTATAGATGGTTGAATGATTCATGGTTAAATGATTTGACTAAGGTAATACAGCTACCCATTCCTGGGGCCAGATTCAGACCAGGCAGCACAGAGACAGAGCCAGTGCACTTGGCCCCTTCCCTGCATCTCACCCCGTGCCCCTGCTCCATCTCTGTAAGCTGATAAAGTTAAGGCCCGGGGAAGAAGTGCAGCATGTCCAATCCATCGCTTGTGCAAGTTTGAAAGCCCCGATCATTTCCTCACTTCTTTGTGCAAGTTCAAAGCCCAGTCACTCCCCTTGCATCTCTTCCCTCCTCCAGGGCTTGGGTGAGAAAGAGGGAGGCTCTGAGCCCAAGGACCTCAGGTAGGCATGGTCCTCCGTCTCTCTCTGTCTCTGTCTCTCTCACTCACTCTCTCTCTCTCTCTCTCTCTCTCTCTCTCTCTCTGTCTGTCTCTCTCTCTCTTTCTCTGTCTGCCTCACATATCTACTCTCACTCATTTATAGACTATTCTCTGACACTTGGCCATGCATTTCTAATTTGTGTCTCACTTTCTGCCTTTGTTTTTCTCTTCCTCTCTGAGTCTCTGCCACCCTTGACTCTTTCTCTTCCTTTTGCTCCCTCCATGCCTGTCTCTGCCTCTTTCCTGTCTCTGCCTCCTTCTGTTTTCCTTCTCAGTCTCTCTGTCCCTGTTGCTTCTCCCCAGCTTCAGAATCTCCACACATGACAAAGACCTGGCTTGAATGAAAGAATGGTAACTGCAGAGGTGCTAACACAGAGTCCTGTCACTTCTACCTCCCTGTGACTGAGGATCCTAAAGGAATTGAAAATGCTTCACAAGAACAGAACACCCACCTGCCTGTTTGCTCACTGCCTGCTCATCAGCACTCCCTTCAAGGGAGGAAAAATACAGCTCACTATTTTCATGTCTGATGTTCTTCTTTTCCTTTTCCTTTCTTTTACACAAGCAAGCCTTTTGTAAAAGCTTTTGACACATACAGTTAACCCATGAATTATTTTCTCTGGACACAAATTGCTAGCGTGGAGTCACTCAGCCTGTTTCTCCAAGTTATTCTTGGACACTCTAAACCTCACTACTGCTTTCCTGGCTGTGCTGCTCTGCTGCTTATCTCTGTTCATTTCTATCCCATCTCTTTCTGTCCCAATGCCTCTGTCTGTCTCTATTTCTATGCATCTCTGCCCCTGTGCAGCTCCCTGTACTTCTGTTGCTGTGCACCCTGCCTCTCTCTGTATCCTTGCCTTCCTTTCCTACCCACCCAAACCCTCAAGACTCACCCTGGGATTTTCGCAGCTCCTCCACCATGCACTGAGCCTCCTCCTGAATCCGCTCCTCCACGCTCCGCTTTCCCATCCCAAAGTCCCTCATGGTGGACAAGGAGAATCTCCGAAGGGCCTTCCAGCGTTCCCCATTAGCAAAGATCACCCCTAGTGGTGTAGGAGAGGCATGGGTTAAAGGGGAAGATCAAGGAGGTGAGAACCCTCCCCACTCTTTTCCTCACTTCTCACACTCAAGTTCCCCAAACCCCAGCCTCCTTCCCACCCCATCCCAGTGCTTTGAGGTCCTCACCATATCCCTGGAAGACAGGCTCCGCGGTAGCAGTTGTTCCCCGGCCAGAGAAAGCCTCAGCTTGGTCCACCAGGGCCTCCCTTATGGCCTCTGGCCCACACAGCATGACTACAGGCCTTGGCCCCAGGTACACAGTGAACACATCTCCATATTTCTCTCGGAACTGCCAAGCATACCCACAGAGTTTGCTATTAGTCAGTATATGCACCAGTAGTTAAACCATTAAAGTGGTTAAATGCACATTGGTAATTAGGTGCCATTCACAGGATCGTCAGTCCTTCTCACCTGCCTTGCTCCCTTCTTAGGACCCGGAAACTAAAGGGTTAAACCATGACCCACCCCAGGTCTGCTCCCAGTGTTTGGGGCCATAAGCAGTACAGATGTTTAAATATTCCTTATTTCACCTTTACCCATACCCTAGAGCCAGGGATGATCTCCCTGGTATGTCAACCCAAGGAATCCTTGTGCCCTAACTTTAATCTGCATTCTGACCCCCAGTGTTCTTCAGAGAACAACTCTGACTCACCCCCGTGGTTCAGGGGAAGGGAGAATAATGGCCTGGTAGCTCTGATCATGAAATTTGAAAAACCCTATCAGTACAGCCCCTTGGAAAACTGGAAGGGACAGTCACTCCTCAGTATTTATGGGAAGTGGATCTAGAGGTCCTTTGAACACAAATATCCTTGATAGTATTTGCGCATGAGCTATGTTCATCATCCCATATATGTTAAATCATCTCCAGATTGTTTTTCTTTAATACAATTGGAATGCTATATAAAGAGTTGTTGCACTGTATTGTTTAGGGATTAATGGCAAGAAAATAGTCTGTACATGTACGATACAATTGCAACTTTTTCCAACCCAAAGCTGAGTCTGTCTTGAGATATAGAATCCACAGACATGTAGCATCAGCTGCATTTCTCAAAGCTAAACATAGGCACAGTTAGCAAGTTCACAACAAAATACTTGCTCAACAGAAATGTGTACTTGCTCATTAAAAAAAGTCTTTTCCCATTCCAGGAATAACTCAAAAGTCAGGGGACTCATGAATGGAACCAAGGCATGATTTCTCCTGAGGCAAATTCTCCTCCCATTGTGAACTTAATACAATGGTGAGACAGGCATAGGAGAGACACTTATATTCCAAAAGGGAGAAATACGAAAGAAGGGGTAACTGGTCCAAAATCCAGCAAAATTAACAATATTTTATCTTCTATAATAGGCAACTAAAATGAAAACTTGGGTTGGCGATGTAGCTCACTGACATAGTACCTGGGTGGCAATCAGAAGGTCCTGAGTTCAGTTCCTGGTACTAAAAAAAAGCTGAGCATGGTGGTGCACGCCTGTAATTCCAGTACTTGGGAGGCTAATGCAGGAGGATCCTTGTGTGTTAACAGCCAACCTGGCCTACAAAGTGAGCTCAAGGCCAGCCTGAACTGCTTAGCAAGCCTATCTCAAAAACATAAAAAAATTTAAAAAATGAAAACTTATTCACTTGGAGTCTCCGTGTATCCAATCAAACCCTATTAAGGGGAAGGGCACTGGGTCTATGGGCCCCAGAACCAGGCAGCCTTTCCCAGGTCTTAACTAAGTCCTTTTGAGTTACACTCAGGGCCACCATTTGCTTGCTCTTTTGCTCACTCAGGTGCACATATTTACTGAGCCCTTGCTGTGAGCCAGGCACTGTGTTGGGCACTGTGCTCAGAGAAATGTAGCACTGCCAGTGACAGCATTAACAAGGAGAAGCAAGTGATACACAAGAGCTTATGGTGCCACCCAGGCCATGATTTCACACACCCCAGCACTTAGGAGGCTGAGGCAGGATAATAGCCATGAGTTGGAGAACAACCTGGCACATAGAGAAAGACCCTGTTTCAAAAAAAAAAAAAAAAAAATAGAGGTTATGATAGGAGCCTGACCATGTCTGAGGATCAAGAATGACTTCTCTGGGGAAATCATACTTGCCTGGATATCTAAGAAACCCCAACAATGAATCACGTTGGGTGGACACTAGGCAAGGGACAGTCCATAAAGGATCTCATTTGCCCCATGCTTTTCCTGCAAGGAAACTGAAACATTTGCTGCAAGGAAGAATGGGCAATGCTGGGTGTGGTGGTACACACCTGTATTCCGGTACTTGGGAGGCTGGGGCAGGAGAATAGCTGTAAATTGAAGGCCAGTCTGGACTATGTAGTGAATACAAGGCCAGCCTGAACTACAAACCCAAATTCTCTAAACAGATGTGAAGAAAGAGATGTAACAGGGAAGTACAAAGGAAAAGCAAAAGTAAGGGAGGAAACACCAAAAAATAAAGTGGGTTGTTTGTTTCTTTGTTTGTCTTTTTGAGTCAGGATCTCTCTATGTAGTTTACGTTGGCCTTGAACTCACTATACAGCCCAGGTTGACCTTGAATTTGAAGCAATCCTCCTGACTCAGCCTCCCATGAGCTGGGATTATAGGTGTGCATCACCATGCCCAGCTCAAAAATAAAGTTTCAAAGCTAAGATATATCCAAGGTCTCATCAAAAAAAGACTACATAAGGCAATACTTTACAAATAAGTGCTTTATGCCCAAAGTTGTTTTTTTAATGATACTGACATAATCCCCTAAAGAGCAGCATTTTAATATATAAAATTGTTAATTTGACTAAAGTTTTATTTTTTCAAAGAATTCATGTCCATCTTCAATTCATAACATCCTCAGTCCAAAATTATGTATATTCTGCCAACATGAAAAGGACCCAGAAGCATCCCTAAACTTTAAAACGTCTCATTTCACTGTAGCATCATCTCAAGCTTGGCTAGAAATTTTTAAGCATTATTATGAAATTGAAGAAATTTGATTGCACAGGCCAAATGTGGAGAATTGTTAGACACTCTGGTTGTCTTTGTTCTTCTGGCCTTGCCCAACTCGATTTCATCCTACTCCTGAGAGTTCATTGTGGTAAGTACATTGACTTGAATAAGAAATGTCCAGCACATTAGTGAAACACAGTTCTGGGTGTGTCTGTGGTTGACTGGCATGTAGCCCAGCGAACGGAGGCAGGAAGACACCCCAGATGTGGTAGCATCAACCAATAGGCTTCTAGCCTGCCCTAAATAAAAGGGAAAGAAAGAAGTCCCTGTTTCAGAAGAGCTCCAGTCTTCACCACTGCCTTTGGAAGGCAGTCTCCAGTTTCTTCAGTCACCTAAGAAGGCCCTAATGAAGTCCTCTAATGGCACTCTACAGTGAGCTTCCAGACCTTCCACTTTTGACTGATGCTGCATCCTTAATCCTGGTAACAACCACATTAAGACAAAAGTTCACCCAGCCACATTCCAGACACCACAGCTGTGTTGGAGATCAGCTCTGGCCTTCCTGAGCCACAAAGGAAAGCCTCCAGAGAGTACTCTGAGATGAGTATCTGCAAGCCCGGTACTGGTGACTCAGGAAGCCTGGAATTGAGCTGGACCTAACCAAGCCAAGCTGCCCAGCAGCACCTGTATTTGAGTCAAGCTCCAGGCTTCACAGATGACATGCTTCAGAGATCCATGCTGGTTGTTTCAGAAGATCACCAACAGTTAGCATTTAGTCTTCTCTCTGGACCAGTTTCCTCTCTCTTCTTGACTGTTTCATGTGCATGGTTTGGATATGTTTGTGTTTCCCACAGATTTATATGTTGGGAGCTTGGTTTCCTCACTGGCCATGTTGAGAGGTGGTGGAGCTTTTGAAAAGTGGGGCCTAATGAAAGGTAATTATATCCTGTGAGCCAGGTCCTTAGAATGGATTAATGCTGGTATTCGAGAATGAGCTATTCCTTAAGAATGGAGATTGTTACAAAGCAATGCCACACCCATGCTTGGGCCCTTCTGGTATGTTGCAAGTTCCCTTTCTCCTGTTGTACAATAGGAAGCTGTCACAAGACGTTGAAGAGATAATACTGCCTTGTCTGCAACTGTCATCCTCTCAGACTGTGAGCTAAGTAAACCTCTTTCCTTTATAAAGACTCAGCCTCAGGTGTTTTCTCATAGGAACAGAAAACAGAGTAAGTTGCCATGAGGCTCTATTTTGCCTACAAAGCTGGACCACAGTATTGCTTACTGCTCCCCTCACTTCAGCTAATTCCTCATGTTGGTACCACAGTTCAGTGCCTGCCTTCTCTCCAGTATGTGTGCCATGCTGTCCCATTCACCTGGGCCTATTTCCTCACCTTTACCCAACACCCGTCATGAATGTTTTCTTCTCCCTGCTCATCCTCACTTCTCCAGGCTTTAAGAATCTGTTTAAGTCCTGCCTCTTATACAAAGCCTGCCTGGGCCTTCAAATGATCTTAACACTCTTTTTTGTTTCTTGCATTCATTATCATCCACAAATCAGTCCCAGTGCCATCCCTGGCACCAAAAACCTAAAATAAAAAGATGATATTATCAAGAAATAGATCATTGGTCAGGAAAAAAAAAGCTATTGATAACAAAGGACTAAGAAGCCCAGGAGTCCCAGAGTGAGGGCTCCACAACAGGGAGAAGAGGACAAATGAGCTTGATGTTACTGGCAGTGCCCCAGCTCTCCCAACACATTCAGGGTAGATTAATTATTCATGATTACAAGTAGCTGATCAGTCCATTGTGGTAGCATAGTCATGCCGCCCTAGCCATTTGCAAGGCTGAGACAGATGAATGGCAAATTCAAAGCCAGCTTAGGAAATTTAGCAAGACTCTGTCTTAAAATAAAAAAGGGTTCTGCATGTAGCAAAGGGCAGAGACCAGGGTTCCATCCCCACTAAGGCAAAGAAGTACATAATAAAATTAGATCATGAAACATGAAACCTTGGCTGCAAAGCAGTGTCAAAGAGCCTAGTAATTGCTGGATTCTGTTTATGATTGATAAACATAAATAACTT
>NW_004955555.1:0-11186 GCF_000276665.1 Chinchilla lanigera | reverse complement strand
TGAGGAGAGCAAGGACCAAGAGGACAGTGAGCCCCATGGTTCTGGTCTGACTGCTGTCCACCCTCTGAAGCCTCGTGCTGAACCTTTTATCCTCAGCCTTTGTCCTCACCCAGTTATGCAACTTCATCCATTCCCCGCCTCCTCTCTCCTGCTTATCCAGGGGTGTGATTCTAGAAGAGAGTTATCAGGCAGCCATACTTCCTGTTTGGGGTGCTGGGTAACCTGCTCACTCCCCAGCACTTTAGCTCCTCCTTAGATGTTGGCAGAGATTCTGGGAAAGGGAGGCCAAGGTGCTCAAGAGTGTATGTCTGCTAGCTGGGTTCATGTGTTGTCAATTTTCTCTGTGCTTTTGTCTCCTTAGTTTAGTCTATCCAGTTTTGCTTGCAGCTGTGCACACTTGGATGTTTTTTATATATGGAGCACTCCTTTATATGTCAATGTGAATGTGTGGTTATGTGTTTCTGTGTACCAGTTCAAGTGTGCTCCTGTGTACATTCTTGCATGTGTGGGAGCGTCTGTGTATTTATTTGGTTTCACATGAGAAGGTGTGTTTGCATTTGAGTAGCAGAGTGGTGGGGACTTCTGCTCCTGTTTGGGAAGCCCAGCAGCATGCTCACTCCCAGCAGTTTAGCCCCCTAGTACTTGTGGTGAATCTGCATGTGCTGGCTGTGCTCCTGTTGGCATACGTATATGTCTCCTAGGCAGGCTTTGTAAGGCTTGCAGATGTCCCCAGTGTCTGCCCTACACACTCTGCTCTGTGGCAGTAACAGGTTGGCGTGATGAGTGAAGTGGAAACAGAGGAGGGATAAGAAGTGCAGGACTGGTGAGACTCATCAGCAGAGGGTGGGGAGGAAGAGAGACAGAGAGAGACCTGGCAGGTAGAGCATCTGGGTCCTCTTGGTCTCTGATTGCTCCCATTAGTGCTGGGTGGTTCCCACCAGGCCTCATAGTGCAGAAATCTCTGATGCTGTCTGTCAGTCTTTCTGTCTGTCTGTCTCTCCCTCTTTCTCTGACCCAGTGTCTGTTTCCCATTTAGATCATGAGGTCCATTGTTCCTTAGTCTGTTGTCTGCTGTAACAGAATACCAGAGACTGGGTGACTGACAGTGAACTGGAATTCACTTGGCTCCTGGTTCTGGGTGTGGAGAAGTTCAAGCCTTTACAATGGCATCTGTTGAGGGCTTTTTGCTGCATCATAACATTGCTGAAAAGCACAGAGAATGCCTCAGGTATGTTGTCGGGAAAAGGAGGAGTGGAACTCTCTCCCTATCTCACTCCCACAGTGACAATCTACTCATGAGTCCAGAGCCCTCCTTGCCTCATCAGCTCTTTTAAAAAAAGTGTCACTTTGTATGAGAATGTAAACAAATAAAACCACAATGAAAATTGGTATGGAGATTCTTCCAAGAACTACAAGTAAAAGTTCCATTCGACCCAGCTATTCCCCTTCTAGGTATCTTCCTAAAAGAGTTAAAGACATCACGTCATAGTGATATACTTATACCCATGTTTATAGTGGCACCCTTCATAATAGCTAAATCTTCAAAACAGCCTATGTATCCACCAACAGAGAAATGAATAAAGAAAATGTGGCATTCATCACAATGGAGAACTACTCTGGCATAAAAAGGACAAACTTGAGACCTTTGTAGGAAAACGGATGAACTTTGAAACCATAATGCTAAGTGAAATAAATAAAACACACAAGCTTCAAAATCACACTGTTTCTCTTCCATGAGAAACCCAAAATACGGACAAAATAAAAGATAAATAGTAAGAGAGTCGTGGATGTAGCTCAGTGGCGCAGCACCTGCGTGGGAAGCACAAGGTCCTGAGTTTGATTCCAGGTACCAAAAAATAAATAAATAAAGGGAATGAGGTGAGGTACGGGAGTATAGGGAGCAGCAGTGTCAGTCTTGCCATGGTAAACAAACTTTGCTGAACCCAGGACTCTGACCTCCACAGCTGAGTCATACTGTGTTGATCCAGAGCAGGGGGCAGAGAAATGCAATCTTTTAGAGGAGGAACCTGTACTTTTCTGACCCTGGAGTGGTGCCACCGCAGACTTTCCTGACCCCAGGACCTTGCCCCCTCAGTGCTGGGTCCTCTGATACTGAGAATGGCTCTTCATTGTAGCCTGAGACTTCCTGGTAGAAAGGCAGGAAGTACTTTACACAGAGTCCTCACACTTTGAAGGAGGTGTTATTTTCTCCCCCAATATCTAGATGGAGACAGTGAAGCCTAAACAAACAGAGAGTTTTACTAAGGTCACAGAGTGGGTGAGAGATATGTTTATCAGATGTGATAACCAATGGCCACATGTGGCCACTAAACACTTGTGATAGGACTGTCTCAGTTACTTTTCTCTCATTGCTGAGACAAAATACCTGACACCCCACAATTAAGGAAGGAAAGGTTTATTTAGCTCACAGATTTTGGAGGTTTCAGTCCATACTCAGCTGGCTCCAAGGCAGTGTGGCGCATGACAGAGGGCCACCTTTCATGGTGGCTGCAGAATATAGCCAAACAACAAGAGCAAAAGGGAAGAGTGGTGGCAAGCAGCCTCTTTCTCTCCTTTACATATACAAACTATCCACCCCAGGGTGGCTGTACCACTCATGCCCATAGTCCCAGCATTGGATCATGGATCAATCAAAAAGTATAAAAGCCCTCCCCATGACTGCATGAGGCTTGGAGGGGAGGGGACATCCAGACAGAAACCATAACAGGGAGCAATTCAATGTTTTGGTTTTTGGTTTTTGTTTTTGTTGTTTTCTTCTGTTTTGTTTTGTTTTGTTCTGTTTAGTTTTGTTTTGTTTTGAGACAAGGTCTTGCTATATAGGTCAAGCTGGCCTTGAACTGACTTTTAGCCCAGGCTGGCCTTGAACTCCTAATGATCTGCATGCCTCATACCCCCCTGTGCTGGGATTATAGGTATGCACCACCACATCCAGCTGAATGAAATTGTAAATTTAATTTTTATCTATAAAAGTTGACAATTCAGCTATTGGAAAACTTACGTAGGTTTAGAAATAATTTAGGTATGTGCATTGTGTTCTTCAATGGTAGACTTCATAAAAATCTAAGTACAAGTCAAAGATTTCTAAAGAAAATGCAGAGTCCCTATTATAGACATGCTATAATTGCAAACGCACACACCAAATTTCAAAGGCATGATATTTAATGGAAAGATGTCATGAGAGGCAGAGGCAGAAGCACATACAGGAAGAAACTCAGAGACAGAGTAAAATGCAAAGATAAACGAGGGGTATAATGTAGAGACAGAGCAGAGAAAAGGAGCCAAGAGGCCCTGAGAGGGAGGCACACACTGAGGGACACAGGGGCAGAGGGGCCTACAGGGGTGCAGGTTGCCTTCCCGTCAGTGAAGCTGAGGTCCATAGCAACCCTATCCACCCAACACAGCCACCCCCATCTCTTCAGGCTGCTAGTGTATTTGGAGGACTTCTTTTTCCTGTATTGGCCTGACTTCTCACCATAGCCTTGCTGGCCTGAGTTTAAACTTCTCATGGGAACTATATCTAGCCCATACCCTCTCCACAACTGTCTCCTGTGGCTGTCTGTCAGCAGAAGCCCTGAAGTAAAGTTGTTCTCTCACTCAGTCTTAAACAATGAAGCCCTTCCCAAATGGCTCCTGGTTCAGTCCTCTCAAATATGGCAGTTGCTTCACTGGATTTCTTCTCCAACTCTAACCTTTTGCGTGGTAGGAGTCACTTTTGGATAAAACCCCCATGCTGTTTGTGCAGTTTACAACAGCCACGGCCTTTTCTTAGGGCCACTGCTTCTGGCCCAGTCACTTGCTTGTCCCTGTAACTGCAGACCTTCCACTCACCTTCTCTCTTCCCCGGCACTGACCTCCTCAATGATCAGCTTAGCTGGTAGGTAGACTAGCACCTGTGCTTCCCCATGTTAAGGGAAAACAAAATGTAGAACAGGCTTGGAGTTTGTTGTCAGCAAGAACCAAGGCATCATATCCATGGGCTCCAAAACCTTACTGTCTTAAAGCTAGCTCTGACTGTATATGTCATCTAGAGCAGAGAGTCTGGTTAAATCTTTCCTTTCATCCATTTTTGAAGTAAATTGTTTGTTTCAATTACTATTGACTTTGAGGAGTTTTTTAATACATTCTATGTTCAAGTCCTTTTTCAGATATATGATTTTCACATGTTTTGTCTCAGTCCTAGTCTCTGGCTTATTTTTATATATTCTTAATAGTGTATTTTAAAGAGCCACAGTTTTTAAAAAAATTTTGATTAAATGTAATTTTTCAGCATTTCCATGGCTTACAAACCTGAACATTGTTGCCCAACCCCGAACCACAGATTTCATCTCATGTCTTCTTTTAGTAATTGTCTAATTTGAAGTTTCATGTAGGCCTCTTGAGAGTCAATTTTTGCCCAAAGTGGCAGATACGAATCAAAGTTCCTTTGTGACCTGCAGGTATTGACTTTTTCCTTCATCTCCCCTCTCCTGGGACAGCCACAGACACAGAAATGGTGAGAAGAACGGCCAGAGAGGATGACAACATGCAGTTGGTGAGACTCAGAGGCAGGTGTGTCCCAGGTGGAGAGAAACAATGAGGTGTGATCTGGGAGCGTCAGGACGCAGCTGTGTAAACCCTGTCTCTCTCGGACGCCTGTGTCTCTGAGGGGACACTTCCCTCCTTGTCTTTTTATAATCTGTTTCTCACTGTCTGAGTGCCCCTTTCGGTTCCTCATGACCCAATTTCTATCACCTATCTATCTATCTATCTATCTATCTATCTATCTATCTATCTCTTTCTCCCTTCTGTGTATCCTCTCTGTCTCTGTCTCTGTCTGTCTGTCTGTCTGTCTGTCTCTCTCCTTCCCTTTCTCTTTATTTTTCTCCAGACTCTGAATGCAGAAGCACAGATTTTGGTCTAGTGTCCACCATGCTCAAGTCTGTCTCTGTCATCATGGAGTCACCCAATGCACATGAGAGAGAATCATTGGCAGTGCTTTGTTTGAGTCTGAAAATCAAAGCCACTAACCCCAGCCTCTCTACCTATTCCTCTGTCTCTGTAAGATAAAGACAGGCCAGCAAAGGGCATCTGTTCAATCCTGACTTTGGAGTGCTGCTATCACAGACTTTCCTGACCCCAGGACCTTGCTTTTGCTGTTGTGAATCATCTGGCACTTAGTGTGTGCCCTTGTTGCAGCCCTAGAAAGCCTGCTGGGAAGGCATGAAGTGCTTTACACAGAATAAGTTACCAAGTCTCATGTTTTGGGGGAGATATTGCTGGATTGTCTACTTTTTAAATGTAGAGAGTCAAGAACAGAATGGTTGAAAGTCTTACCTAAGTCACACAGTAGGTTAAGGCTATGTTGTGCAATATGGTAATCCCTTTCCACATGTGGTCATTAAACATGTGACATGTGGAATGATCAACCAAATTTAAAATTGATTTAGGTTTAATTTTTAAAGTTGATGCCCAGTTCAAATGTGAGAAAACTTCCAAGAAACTTTAGAATGAATGAGTGTGGAAGTTATCTTTTCGGGGTTTTTTTTTTGGTTTTTTGGTTTTTTTCCGGTACCAGGAATTGAACTCATGACCTTGCACTTGCCGGGCAGGCGAAAGATTTCTTTGTTTTTTGTTTGTGTGTTTTTTTTTTTTTCTCTGGTACCGGGAATCTAACTCACAACCTTGCACTTGCCAGGCAGGAGCTGTGCCACTGAGCTAAATCCCCAGCTGGAAGTTATCTTTTCAATCTGTAAAGTTCATGAAATCTCACAACAAATCAAAGATTTCCAAAGAACATTTATGGTTCCAATTAAGACATGCTGTAAGGGCAAAAACAACTACCGGATATCAAAGACATGGTGTGAGGAACTATGTGTGATGAGAGGTTGTACTCTTCACTTTCCCGTCACCTGGACATGATCCCTGACACTTACAGTTTAAAGAAGAGGCTTATTTGGCTCACAGTTCTCAGTGAGTCCAAAGCTGGCTGGTTTCAAGGCAGAAACACATTGTGGAAGGGCATGGTGGAGGGAAGCTTCTCAGTGCATGGCAGCCAGGAATCAGTGGGAGAAGGGAGGAGCCAGAGACAAGAATTCACTTTCCAGTGACCACCACCAACCAGGCCCTGCCCCCTAATAGCACAGTGAGCTATGGAACTCCTTAATGGATAGATCCACTGCTGAGTATAGCATCTCAGGATCCACTATCCTCTGTACTCGCTGGGGGTTCAGAAGACATTTTAGATACAAATCATAACAGAGGCAGGGGCAAAAAGGGAGAAACTCTAAAAGAGAAATTGGGAGATGGACATGGGGACATAATATAGAAATAGAGGCAGAGAAGAAGGACCAAGAGTTATAAACAGGAGAAGGACTGGACAGCACAAGAGAGGTAGAGACTCAAAGGCACAGGGACAGAGATGCTTTCAAGGTCTTGGTGAGAGTGAATTAGGTTTATCCAAAGTCTGGCAATCTTGGCAATCCACTTCCCTGTTGTAACAAGGTGGCTCCTTGGGGAAGTTGAGCTCAGCAGGGTTCCCTTAGGGTTATTATCCCTTCCTAATCCTTTTCATATCTCTCCCTTTCAGCTGACATATCAGATGATCTGTTTAATACCCCTCCTGTATTTTTTACTAACACAAAGATTAACTTACTGTGGAGTTTCACCTGATGTCTTATTTAGGGAAATACAAGAATGAGGTGTGGAAGATTGAAGTCCATTGAGAAGTTCCAGCCAAAGGAAGAAAAGGAGAGTTATGTCATGCATGGTGAAGACCCCTCCAGCATGTAGCCTTCATGTTTGCCTTGATGCACCTCCTCTCCCTCCCTATGAAACCCCTATATCCCCCTGAGTTTCCCTGACATGGAGCTTTGTAGTAAGAGCTCCTTTGTCTTCCCAAGATTGCCAGGCTTTGGATAAACCTGATTCACTGTCACCAAATCTCTTCTCCCTAATGTTAGTATTTAAGCAGTAGACTGTCTGGACCTTGTACTTGGCAGTGCTGCCTCTGCAGCTGAGGGACTCAGAGGGGCCATATTTACCAGAACCTCCCTCCCCCATGTTGTGGTACTGCTAATAGCCTTAAAAGCTGTCTGGTGGGACTGGCATCTGTGAACATGACTCCAGCTAGCACAGGTGCTTGGTTTAATTATAAAGGCAATGAAATTTAAAGCAATAGTATGAATTTAGAAGCAAAAGCTTCATTTGGAAAGTAAGAGAAGAAAGGGAAAGGATTCTGGTTTAAGCAACTCGTGGGGTCACATCTGATGAAGAGGACAGACTGGCCTAACCACAAAAGAATGAATACTAGTTTTATGAGATGTGGTCGATTGGAGTCCAATTAATCTTTATGTTAGCCTCTATGTTCATAGCTCCAGACAGATATTCATAGCTTTAGGGGTGGTTCCATTTCATGAAGTAATGGTCTCTGTCTGCAGTGATCTCAATCAAGAGGAGCTCACCTTTTCCTGTCACTCAGGTGATTACAGGTCAGAACAATCACTGGAGACTTCTGAGCTTTAATGGAGAACTTTCTGGAGCTAGGCCTTATAAGGATAGAAATGTCATGCTCTTCTGTATGCCTAAAATTAGCTACTGTTTCATTAGTCCCCTTTATCTTTGAGGGGGATTAGATATGCTACCTAAATCTAGAACTTGTAAACTATGTTCCACAACTTTTTCTAAATTATTGACATATGTCTTTTTTTTTATTTTAGAAATTAATGGAGGAAAATACTAACAGACCGACAACATTTTACAAAATAGCATAGGGTCAGTACAGACATTACAGAGTTACAAACAGAGTGGTAGGGAATTATATGTCTTGGTTACTTTTCTCCCCTTGCTGAGACAAAATACCTCATGCCCAAAATTAAGGAAAGAAACTTTTATTTAGCTTCTAAAGAGAAGAGAAATCCCATTTTCCACCCCAGATGTTTAGTACTGGAAATGTCTCTTTTCTCATCATCTCTTTCCTGAGGATGATCTTGGGAAGGACCACACAACCTGATATTGTTAACTGCATCAGCTGTCAAGATAGCAGGCCTAGGCTCCTGGATACACCACACGTGACTCAAGCTCTCAGAACCAGAGACTGTTGCTAAGTGTAAGCAACCATTCAAGTATTTCTAGGAACCTATTAAAGGCTTAAAATTCTTGTTTAAAAAACCCAAAACCTATAAAAGGTTTAAAATTCTTGTTTAAAAAACCCAAAATTTTGAGATAAGTAGTCTAAGATGTTACTCTTAGCCCATTTACCAATTACATTACCACTTCAAAAAGAGTGCAGTTCTTTTCTAGTATAGGCACAGGAATCCATGTATCCATTGAAGGCCAGACCTCAAGATAGTGGTGGAATGACCAGGCCTGCATATCTCCCCAAGGGATATGATAATTGGTATACCAGGTGCCATAAAGTCTAGTTAGACATCATTCACCTCGGGGGGTGATAGGATCCCCCTGATTTAACCTTGCCTAGAGAGGGCCTGTCTTTTCCTTTGTGCACTTGGTGAATGGCCTGCTTCCCCCTTGGATCAATGTTACCTAAGTGGCTGTACTTGTAATCTTATTGGTTAATCATAGTTCTGGCCCACATTGTACCCACCTCATGATTTTACTCTATCAATCTTCCTTTGAGAAGTGAGCGCATTGGTAATCCACATTTGGGTCCTCATGTGCCTGTCAATAAAGTTTTCCTATATTTAATTCCATTGTTCCATAGAATTCACCCTTCTGTCTTCTTTTGAATCCATTCAGACAATCTGTACCTTTAATTTACATATTCTGACCATATACATTCAGCATTATTACACAAAGTTATGTAGTGGGGTTATTCCTTGTGTCTAGAAGTCTCTCTAAAGACTCATGAAGTCTTAGATGGGGCTTTTTCAAAGGTGGCTGAATCTAGAGTGTGCAATGCTGAGATTAAGGGTGTGTGATTACTGAATCTGTCCACTGATTGGTTTGGCACCGTCCTAGTGTCAGTAGCCTAGATAGACTATAACAGAGGAAGAAAGATGCTGTTATAGGCCGTTGTTGCTTTTGCTCCCTTCTTCCACCTGTGAACCATAGCCCCTCTGCCATGTGACACCCTGCCTTTGAGCCAGCCAAGTATGGACTGTAACTTCTATAAAATGTAAGCCAAATAAATCTTTCCTCCTTTAATTTTGGGTATCAAGTATTTTGTCTCAGTAATTAAAAAAGTAACCGAGGCAGAATTTGGTACTAGGAGTGGGGTCATTACTATGACTGTACCTGGCCATGTGGTTCAAGAGTCTTTGAGAATGACCTGTGGGAAGTTTGGAAATGTTAGGCAGTGTCATTTGAAAGCATAGAGCTAGAATTCCTTAGGCTGTTTTGTATGGGAGATTCTTGTCAGAGCTCAGAAGGCCGAAAGTTTTCTGGAAATCCTGCTGGTATAGGCCAGGATCAGGAGGTTTCTGCAATGAAGAAGGAGTACATTGGGTTCTGGACCTCATGGGATGTGTTATGACTTGGCAAAAGTTTGTCTACATTTTGTTGGTGTCCAGAGATTTTGTCTGAGATTTACATTGAAGGTAGAGGACTAATTCATTTGGCAGAAGAAATTTCAAGGCAGTCTAATTTTGGGGCAGTGGCACAGCTATTATTTGGACTTTTAGCTAGATTTGTGTTGTGAATCAAGAGCAAGAAGTACAGTAGCATAATTGAAAATATTGTAAGTTTGGCTAGAGAGGAATCTCCAGGAAATCCGTGGACTGCAAAAATAGAGCTGAAGAGATCTTGATTTCTGTGAAGGAACAGGCAAATAGAAAAGATGGCCTGAGTGCAGCACAAAAACAGCAAGTCTCCACATTTTTTAGTGTCAAAACTGCAAAAGTGAAAGACTTTGCTTTTAGGAGAAAACTATTGCAGATCATTTTCCAGAACGGCAGCAGCATAGAACATTTGTTCTTCTTGACTGAATCCAGAGTTCTCAGTGATCCAGGTACTTGACCCTTACACTCAAGCGAGAGGGAAGCCTGCCTACTGCTCCAGCTGGCAGTAGAAATTGGCATCATCCATGTGTAGCCAGTTTTAGGATTATGCAGAACGCAAAAGTTGGGAGTTTAAGAAGGTGTCTTAGTTAATTTCTCTCATTGCTGAGACAAAATATCCAATACCCAGAATTAAGGAAGGAAAGGTTTACTTAGCTCAGAGTTTGTGGAGGTTTCAGTCCATACTTGGCTGGCTCCAAGGCACAGTGGCACATGGTAATGAGCAACAGTTCTTGGAGGTGGAAAACAGCAAAAGCAACAAGAGCAAAGCGGGAGGAGCATCAGCCAAGAAAAAGCCTTTTTCCATCTCTTATATTTTATGCCGACTACCCGCTCCAGGGCAGGTGTAGCACTCACACCCATAACCCCAGCACTGGACCATGATTCAATCATACACTCTTGAAGCCTTCTCCATGACCACATGAGGCTTTGCGGGGACACCTATACACAAACCCTCACAGAACATTTCCACTCAGATATCAGAAGTGGCTGAATCCAGAGTGTGTGATGCTGGGATTAAGCGTGTGTAATTCCTGAATTAGTCCACTGATTGGCTTGGCACCATCCTAGTCCCAGTAGCCTAGACAGGCTGATAGAGCATTATGTGAAGCTGTGAGGGTGAAGCCACAGGTGCACTGGCTACCCCAAAAGTTCTGAAAAGCCACAAACATGAATCACGTGAGGAAAGCTGCAAGGAAGGTGCAAAGTATGCTTAATAGAGGAAGTGTGGAAGCTACAAGCTCCAGAAGTACTATAGACATAAAGATACCCAAGTCTTTGAGTCTCATAACTTGCCACAGATGTTTGCCCTGCTGTATTGTGGACTTCCTTGCATCCCACTCCTTTGTATCTCTCTGTGAATTTGGAATGAAGATGTTTATCTTATGCCAGCAAATGTTGAAAGTGTTTCAACTTTTCATTTGTAAAGAAGCTTGCAGCTAAGAGGTTGCCTTACATCTTGGAGACTTGGGATTCGGACTTTTCAGCAATACTGAATCTTCTAGGACCTTGGCAACTCTTAGAGATGGACTAATGCGTTTTACATAAAGGAATATGCATGATACTTTATTTTTTTTTTTTTTAAAGTTTTTTTTTATTTTAAGGATAAAAGGAGGGAAACATTAACAGACATACAGCATTTTACAACATATCACAAGCACAATACAGACAATA
>NW_004955554.1:2424656-2431078 GCF_000276665.1 Chinchilla lanigera | reverse complement strand
CTAACCCTAACCCGAACCCGAACCCGAACCCGAACCTGAACCCTAACCCGAACCCACTAACCCTAACCCTCTAACCCGAACCCGAACCTGAACCCAGAACCCCGAACCCCGAACCCCTAACCCTACAAGAACAAATGTAACCAAGATCTGTACTCATTTAGGTAATATTTTCATAATAGACAGTAGAGATTTTGATTGTGATTCTTTTCAGCAGCATGTAATTATACTTTTGCTTGGAAATACTGTGCATAAATGTAACTCAATTTCTCATGTGCAATACTAACATTGGCCAATAGATGCCCTAAGAGTCCAACAGAAGAACTAGAGGCAAGAAAATTGTATATTTGAACAGTAGAAACTTCTGTGCTCTGTCTCTACAGTTCAGTTACAGTTGTGAAATGACAACATATTTTCAAATACCAAATTCTTTAGATTACCAAACTTCAACTTATTTTCCCAAATTTTGATTATTAAAGTAATAGAAGAGAGAGAAGGAAACTTTAACATGTCATTTCAAAAACTACAATGAGGCCAGGAATAGATCTCATTCATTTAAATTCTTTTCCATTTGATATTGCTGTCCACTTGTTACAGTGCCTCATAAATATATCTCTAGGGTTAATTTAATAGTATAGATCAGGTTGAGTTGTCCAAGATTTTTTGAATTCGCTGATAAATTCTTTTTCCTATTTCATGATAATTTCAAACTTTTTGTATAACAGGGAGCAACAGAATGTACCCAGATATCTAATTGTAGGTGTTATTTTAATTACATTTCTCTTTTTGTACACTATTTTAATATGAAATTTATTCAGACAAAATCTAGATTATTCAGGTTTATTTTCTATATAAATATAGAAATATATAGCTATCCACCTTTAGATTACAACAATTTAATCTCAGGTGGATTTCTCTAATATGAGAATGACTATTTGATTAAAATTATTTGATAAAATTATTTCATTCTAGGCTGATATCCATGTCCATGTCTAATTGACTCTAAATGACATGATCTCAAATCACAAAGAGAAATGGCCATGTAAAAACCACACAAATTATTGTATTATTTCATTACACTCCATTTTAAAATGTTTCCATGATTCATAATTTATATTTCTCTTCCATCTCATGGAGGGACATATTTTGAAGCTATCTATACACACGTGAGAATTCTGCGCAGAGGTGTATTGACAGATGGAGCAGTTGCTGAAACCTTATTTTTGTTGATGTAGTGAAAAGCAGCTCCCTACCTGAAAGATCTCTGGTATGAGCTCGTGTTCTCTAAAATTGAAGAATGAATTTTAGGAACAATAGAGGTTAAGGGCAGAATATATTTATTGGCGGGAAGACAGCTTCTGTCCAAGAGAGGGACAGAAGGGGACCCAAGTGTGTTGCCAGGGAAGCTGACTTTTGTAGGGATTTTTATAGATCGAAACCACAAGGTGAAGTGGGTCCAGATGTGAAACACAGGAACTTGAAAGGTGGGCATGAGCTGCAACAAAATTGTGGTCAAATAATTGCTCAGGTAAAATTGATTAAATCTGGATCAAATGGGGAAGTGAGTCAAGTAGCAAGGAGACATGAACATGGAACATGGGCTTTTCCTGTAAGGGGTTCAGCTAGTGACTCTTCTTGGCCTTTTCAGGGTGATTGATACCTATTCAGAATATCAATCCCTGGTGTCCAGCCCTAAGGAAGTATGTGGGCGCATTGTCTCCTCCACACAGTTGTAAGCTATCTTGTCTTGCGTACTGGCTCCTCAGAGGGCCTAGCTTGGCCAGAATGCCTATAATATCTCTATCCAATATTTATATCTTCCTAGTTGCCTACAGTACTATATTTTGCAAACTAGTATGTGAAAAGCCAATTTTATTTGCCATGCCAAAACAGAAGAACAAAATCTAGCTGCAAGTGAAACTCCAGACAGCATTACTTGGAAGCTGAATGAACAGAGGAAAGGAGAGGGCATGAAATCGAGAATGGAAAATAAACTTGAGTCTGCTAAGTCTGTCAGTATTAATTCTCCATGGTAGGTTTCTTAAGGAACAGCTATTATTTCCTCCTTCAACTTAGAGAATAAAACTTATCAAGTTAATGATTGTTTATCATGCAGAAAATAGTAAGCTTATGATCTTTGCACACTTGCTATCCATGGTACAACACTTTGCAGTTCATTAATGGTCCTCTCAGTGGTCTGTTTAGATATGTTTTGGGGTGTAAATTTTTGCTGATAATGAGCGAATCTGTTCCTTAAATCTCTATCTAGATGTCTCTGTTAATGTGGTAAATTTAAGCTTTCCAGTTAAGCAAAATATTTTAAAACATATTTTATTTTCCTCTCTTTAATACCACCTCAATATAAATTAACAGCTGTAGAATTTCCTGAACCTGTATAGAGTATTTCATTCATTTAATTTACCTAAGTTCTTGTTCAATTTAAGAACTCTATATGGCAGGTCTTAAAATTCACTTGTAGGGCCAGGGATATAGCTCAGCAGCACAAGCACCTGCCTGGCAAGTGCAAGGTCCTGAGTTCAATTCTTAATACCAAAAATAGATAAATAAAGTTCACTTTTGTCATTCAAATCTGAGAATTTGAATGACAGAATAAAGAGTTTTATCTAATTTTTAGGTGGAACTTCCCAAGCTTCTAATCCTTTAAGAAATGTGACATTTTGTTGGTGGATTCATAAAATGTGCCATTTCATGGTGGATTAATAATAACAAATAGTACAAGTGCTCTTCTTTAGTGAATATTCCTGTGTGTTAATGCACCTCATGATTAAATTTAGGAATTTCTTATCTAAAACCAACACAATGTCTGTACCATAATAGATGATGGAGACAACTTTTAAAAATCATAATCTCAATTTGAAATACATATTGAATTTTAAACAAACTAATATAATCTCATAAAAAGCATGTCATTATTTCAAATACAGTTTAGATTAATTATGTATGTATATATGTACAGTTAAATAGTATTTTCAAATATATTAGTATGGAATTTTTTTGTTATAAACTTTATGTTCTTGTATATTTTTGTTTATATATTGTTTCTTGAGACAGGGAGTTGCTACATAGTTCAGACTGACCTTAAACTCACTATGTAGCTCAGGGTGGTCTTGAAATCGTAGCAATCTTCCTGCCCCGCCTCCTGACCGATCGGGTTACAGCTGTGACCACTGAGCTAGGCTGCTCATACTTTAGAGAAAACTTTTGAAAACACTTTTCACTGCACCCTACCATACACACACGCATAAAAATAATCTTAAGACTGTAATTGTTGTGTTTTTTTTTTTTTTTTTTAATCTTTTTCTGGTACCAGGAATTGAACTCATGACTGCGCTTGCCAGGCAGGCACTGTGCCACTGAGCTAAATCCCCAGGCCCAAGATTATAATTCTTGTTCAGGTAAGAAATTCAGGTATAAGTACATTTTATCCACTTTCCACTCAATAACATAATAGTGTTTTACCTTACACTATGGGACAATTACACAAGTAGTAAACTTTTAAAATGGAATATTAAGATAAAAGACAAGGTGAGAAAGCAACAGATGAAGAAAATTATGAAATTCAGAAAGAAAAATAACAGAGAAAGGAAAAATATGTTAAAAATTTGAAATACATAAAAATATTTAAATAATTTCAATCTCACACATTTTCCTTTCATAAAGTTAACCATTAAATGGAACATCTACCTTTAAAAATTTCATTCATGTGTACACTAGCGGGACAGAGGGTCATTGCATAGAAGGTATATGACAGGTGAGAATGGAATCTCTAGGATACCCACATTTATGCATATATTGCAGTATTTTTGCTGTGTTAAATTCAAGACAGTTAATTTATATATGGCTCTCAGCTACTTCCTGGCTGTGCTTTATTTTCTTCCCATGAAATAAATACAAAAAATTACCCAGCCAAAGTTAGTACATCTTTGCTTTGTGAAATAAGCTTGGTCTTTATTTGCAGCAAATGTCATAACTGACTAAAAGAAACTTAAGCAAAACATATACTCTTATTATCTCAAAGTAAAGTCTAACATACTACAAATACATTAAAATAAGCATAATTAGAAAAAGAACTTGTAAAATCTGAAGGCACTATAGGAGTTCAAAAATATGTACACTCATAAAACCATAATACAATGTCCTTCATAATTTCTATGTATTACATTCTAATATAGCTCTGTAAATTACCTAAATTAAAACCCTCATGTACATGTTGTCATTCAGCTTTACAAATATTTTCCTTCAGTATATTTACTCAATATCGCAGTCATTTTTCCAGTGGTGGTTTATAGTTATAAAGCCACTTAATCATTTTTCACATGCCTTAAATTTCACGCTGTCCAATCACTTTAAATATTGTGGACAGTAATTATGCACAGGGCTGCGTGTGATAACATTATAATGTCCCTTACATAACAAACGATTACTTACACAGACCCGTCCTTCCTTCTTCTCGCTTCATGCTGGGCGGTGGGATTTATTTCCTGATCATCCTAGTCTCCTGGTTGATCCGAGTCCTTCCACCCCTTGCCGCACCTGCCGATTTCATTACACTGTGAGCCCTTTCCAGTCACAGTGTCAAGGAAACTGAAACTGGACACAAATCTGCTCCACTGAGAAAGGATTTCTTAAGATTTTGGATTTTAATGTAGAATTTTCATTTACAATGCAGAAGTTTCTGAAGTTTTGAATTCTAAACAAGGGTTCACATGACAGATAAGAACTGTAGCGCAGTGCTCATACCTACAAGTGATGGACGCAGTGAAAGAGGCAAAGTAGTACGCGCTCAGTTACACTGCCCTTTAGGGTGGACCGCGCCTAGAGTACTCCAGGAGGAGAGCTGGCAGCGCTTGACTGCCTACAGAGGTCCCTATGGGCGTGCTCAGCGGCATTTCTTCCCTCCCTCCCTTCCTTCCTTCCTTTCTCCCTTCCTCCCTCCCTTCCTCCCTCCCTCCCTCCCTCCCTTCCTTCCTTCCTTCCTTCTTTCCTTCCTTCCTTTTTTCTTTCCCTCTTTTTCTTTCTCTCTCCAGCCTCCTCCCTCCCCTCCTCTCCTCCCCCTCCTCTTCCTTGTCTTCCTTTTGAGACAGTCGGGTATTGATCTGCTTGCCCTTTTATATTTGGAGGGTTTGTGTTCCAGCTTCTCTCAGGACTGTGAGCAACACATTATGATTGCTTAAATTGAATTTATAGTCCCAGACAATCTCATGACTGAAGTAAATGAAAAAAAGTAGTGTCCAGTAAATAGATGACATTGGTTTTGGTGGAGTTTTATAAGAACATATAATGTTTCCTGAATATTTCTACAGTTAACTACCAAGTCTTCCTTGATGGTTTGGGATACCGGCATGAAGCAGATCAAAATATGCATGCGTCATTTCCAAACGAAGCAGTGCCTGCACGCAGTAGGCAGTGAAAGCACAGGACACTCAGCGGTTCGCAGGCTCCAGTAACTATAACTACATAACGCCCACTCGCCCCAAAGTGTCATCTTTTGTACTCTGTGACGGTGTCCAAAATTCTTATTAAAATTACTTCGGGAAGCAAAGTCCTCAGTAAATTTGTGTGTATATGTGTTCAGAATGAGCACGGCACTTGTCGCTTATACAGTAACATACAGTCAATAGCTGTCAGAGTAATAGACCATGACACATTACTCAGAGTGTGAGAATCATGACTTACGACTTTTGGAGGGAAACTGAGGAATTCCATAATAAAATCACGAAGAATGAATTAGGAGTGTCCAAAGCAGAAAAAACGGCATGGTGGGCATGCTTGTAATCCTAGCACTCTGGGAGGCTGAAGCAGGAGGATCACATATTTTATCCCATGGTGGGCAGTTTAGTGACTTAGGGAGACTTTGAAAAAAAACAAAACACTACACCATAAAAGGGGGTGGATATGTTGTTCAGAGCAAAAGTCTGGATGGGGGGGGGAGAGAGAGAGAGAGAGAGAAGGAATATTTCATCAAAAACAAACGATCTTTTTTCTCAAATTTCCCCTTGTTCCACACCCACTAAGAGGGAATTTCGAGTTACATGTCCGCAAGGCAAATATGTGTCCTCCCAAATACTGCATCACAGAGAACCGATTAATCATTCTCCCTGGGGGAGAACAGCCGCACTGTCCGCTTGGTTGGAACCCTCGGGAGCTGACCAGAGCGAAGTGATGTCAGGCTCCGGTAGCGGGAACGGCAGAGGCCGGCTTGTGCGCATTCGGACGGAAAGCGTGTGTTAACTGCTATGAATAAACGAATTCTGATGAAAAGTACTTTATTCAGTGTAGGAGTTATTAAGCTCAGTTGCGTACGCCCATTTCGTGTCGCGGGTGACACGGCAGCCGCAGGGAGCGGCGCTCTGTGCGAGGCCCTGGGCGCCCCGCGGCCTCGCCGGCCGGGGAGCCGCTGCTCG
>NW_004955554.1:2374068-2424351 GCF_000276665.1 Chinchilla lanigera | reverse complement strand
GGGGCGAGCGCTGGGCACCCGCGGCGACGCCCTGCACCTGCGCGCAGCTGCTCCGCGGGCCGGCCGGGCCCTCCGTGTGCTCCGGGCGGGCGTGACTCCGGAGATTTCTGCAGTTTTGCGTCCAACTATTTCGATTTTTCCGACCTACAACGGGCTATTTAGAGGTTTTCTTTTTAAACTGTGATCCACATATCCACCTCCTTTAGGAGTCTTTCTGGGGGACTTCTTTGGACTTAAGGTAAGAAAAGAATGTTGTTATAAATAATTACAAGGGGAGGGGAGGAATGCAAGCTAGTGTCTAAAAATGTAAAGATAAGTTATGCTACATTTTATAATTTGAAACAGGACTTTGGCAACGATTTCAAAAATATTTTAGTATTGCTCTTTAGGTTATTGTTACAAGAGCATCTGTTGATGGCTGTGTGTGATTCCAGTGGGGAAGTTGACAGATTTGTTTTCTGTGAACTTCATCGTGTTACGGCTTGCTTCATCAATATGAACGTTTTGCTATTATTTTTTTGTTTGTTTTGTTTTGTTTCTTGTTTGTAACATAAACGTTTTAGAGCAACACTCCCAGTAAGGCTCAAGGGACAGGGACCAATCGTTGCAAATTCCAAAATATGTTAGCAAATGGTATTAAACACACCAAGTTATTTAAAAATGTATTGAAAAATACCTGAATGGAATAGTACCTGGTTAATAAATATCGCTTTTCTTAGCTAGCACGGTCTGCGAAGTGCAGAGCTCTCCCTCCACATCGCTCGGAAGGCAGGAAGTAGAGATGGGCGCCTTTGCTCGTCTCGGGTTCGTGTGGATGTGTTGTTATGCAGCAGATCCCAGTCAAACTTAGGGAACTCGGTCTGCGAGAATTCCACACCGCAAGGCTATGTGTGTTTCCAAGTTGGCTGTTTGTTCTGCTGTTGACTAGTGAATGCCATCCCTCCCCACCCCTCAGGTTAGAGCTGGATGTAGACGGGAAGCTCTGATTTAATAATACAGTACAGAATTAGCTTGTATTATAGATGCTACTGATGTTGGTAATTGGATGCAACGGGAAGGCGTGGGCTGAGGGAATGTCTCGCTGTTTCAGCAATGGTTAACGCTTGCCTGCTTGAGAGAGAGCTTTTCTCTACTTAGGAGAGATTTTCTTCGGAGGCTATGTCCCTTTTGTCAATTGGCAGTGCATTCTGATGGTGTATGGAAAGAGCTGTCAGCGTGGAAGACCGCTGAACAGTACTTCCCGTGGTGAGCAGTCTCACATGATGAGCGCTATCTGATGCTCCCTGTACAATACTTATTACTCTGTGTGGGTTAACAGGGATGACAGTCTGATAAATGAAATTCTGATCTTTCCTCTCTGTCATCCCGTCATATTAAGTGCAGACGATGGCTGGAAGAGTCAGAGGGAGCGTCCTCGCAGTCCGGGGGAAAGCTTAGGGCTCAGCCGGGTGGCCCACTAACAGGCGGGGGTAAAATGCAAAGAGGGTTCATACTTCAAGTGGCGTTAAATTGCGGAGGGATACGATTCCCAACCGCTGGAGAGAACACTAAATCTAAACACTTTTACGTTTAAAGGATGCAAATTTCTACTTTAGTTAGGGTTAGAGTTAGAAGGATGAAATTTAGCTTTAGGGTTTATAATTAGAAATAATTACTTTGGGTCAAGATTTTTCATTTTATTTACAGCATAGTCCTACATGACAGGGATTGCTACAGGCGGGTGTTACTGCAAAGTCTAGCCATCATATGCTTCCCTTAAATTGTTTCCGTGTGTGACACTAAACTGTTTTTCACAGAATTCATGTCAGTCCGGCAATGTAATGTTTGAGTGCTCCCACATATTTGAAAAGTTCAGCATGTAGAGAGCGAAAGAAAGGGTATATGGAAACACAGCCAGGCAATTTATACCAATAAATCTCAAAGAAGGGAATATAGAATACTTTTTAAATTACTATTAATTTTTAACTTTCCTTTTAAAAACTTTAATTATATTGAACAAAATATTCAGATTATAATTTCACCAAGAATTGTGGTTTCTTTTGAGTTTTGCTTATTTTGAAGCATATATATATATATATATATATATATATATCTTTATAATTTGCTTGAAAGGCAGTAACATACACAATTTTTATACTCATTTAAATGTATTTAAGTATTTCATTAACTTCTCTTTGCTGAAAGTTTTCCAAGATGGATATCCTTATTCAACTATGACTAGTTGCCATATATTAGTAGATTCTGGGATTAACTCTGATGAAATTTAGTATTTACACAGTAAGAGAATTAAGCACTACAATCTAAATATCATTATTGCCAATAGTGCTGTAGATTGTCTTGATGAGACTAAATATATAAGTAATAGTATAATTTTGCCTTTTTTTCTACACATTTAGTTTTAATGTCTTAGTTCTGAAGTAATTGTAAACTTGTGTTCCCATAACAAGCCTAAACATATCATGTTGGGATACCATTGGATGCAGATACAATTCCCATTATAAAGAAATAAAATCCCAGTTTTGAAGACACTTATGAAAGTCATCAAGTGTGATAATTCATTCATTCCTCCATGAAGAAATAACCATATTTTGGAATTATAACTTATTGATGTAAAAGGACAATAAATATTCAGTACCACCAACACTGGATAGTTTTATAAAACATTAACTTATCCATGCAAATGTAGCTCTTTTGGTTTCACAAAGATGTTTTGACAAAATATGTATAGAAAATTATAGAAAAACGTAATTACATGTCACATGACAAGTTCAAATTGTTGTTTTTCTTTGTTGTTTCTCAATTTATTAAGGCAGATGATGAAGATAAAGGTAAATCAAAATGAAATTTCTTTTGTTTTGTACATGTTCCTACATTTAAGATAAAGATGAATCAATTTCCATTTTTCATTATCAAGACTATATATTACTTTCTTTTTTCTTTTCTACTTACTAATCTATGCAATAGAGAAATACAGAAAATAATAATAAACTAGAAATATACTTTACTAAGCAATAGTTTATTTAGAAATTTCTTCCAATAATGACCACTTTTTACGTTTATGAATTACTTGTAAAGGAGACTCAAAGACCTTGTATGACATATCCTGTAGTTCTTCCTATATACCCGAATTTTCATACTATCTCTACTTTTTTTGTTACATAATGTATTATAAAGGTCAAAAGACTCATGTAAACAAGAAGGTAGGAAAAATAGTTCTTGTTTAAGCTGCAGAGGTAACCAATTATTGTTTACCAAACAGATTTAATCATCTTCTGCTTCAACACCTCCAGTCCCCTTTGGGGAAGAGTCTACTAAGGTGAGCGGCAGGGTCCCTTGCCAGTATATCTTGGTTTTCCAATTAAATTGCTAACCACACAACCAAGTAATTGGGCCCTGTGTGCTTTAAGTCACCTTAGTATTCAAGAATTAATGTTATTACACTGGATGCGACAATGTTTGAAAAACCAGGGTGCCACTGAGCCTTAATATGGGTTGTCTAGAGAAGAGTGAATTAAATAATGTTATAAGTGCTTGGTGAGTGAGGAGGAAACTCCGCCTCTGTGTGTAACATATGTGGTATATTTTACTCTACAGTAAACATATGAAGATGGTCTACAACATGCCAGTTTACGACCGTTATTTAATACAAAGATAATTTTCATAGCAAGTTCTAATATAATATAAATGAGGGGCAAGTATGTCTTGCAGTTATTGTTTTTTATGTAGGATAGCATGCTTGAGCACATAGCAGTTTTTTGACATGAAAATGCCATTCAGAAGCTCTCATACGGGTTGCTAAGGGAAAGGACGTTGAAAATGAAAATTTGCAGTGAATAAGAAAACAAAATGGATATGTGCATAATGAAGAGTTTAAAGCACTACATCAATTCTGAGGAAACATGAGTTCTAATAAAGGATTTGAAAATTACTGCCCTTGAAAGAAATACTTGTAAAAAAAATAGGTTTAGTACTCCCTACATGTATTCTGGCAAGAAGCTATTCAATTCTGAGGAACAGAGCCTGCGTAGCTTTGCACATACAATATTCCTATTCCTGTGTATCAATGTTTTCATGCTAGAAGTGGGGAAATATGTGAAGAATAGTTTAACTTTGAAATTGTTTGCTTTAAAAGAAGTAATTAATATTACTTTGATGTGGCTTTTCCTACCAAATTATGTAAATTTCTAAAACAAAGTGTTTGTCTAATGAGTTAATTTGCATGTCAATACAGAAAATATTGTTTTAAGCAACTGGTTCATAGCAGGGTTAGTGATTCTAAAGTGCAATGCAAAAGTCTTGAAAATACTTTTCCATTGAGTTTTCTTTAAATTTATTATAACAGACAGTTAAGAAAAAACTACTTTAGGGATATGTTTCCTAGTTAAGCAGCACAAAGGTAGCAATTAAAACATATACTATACAATAGCAATTAAACCATGCACGTCTAATTATGGGCCCTAAGGGTGATGATGAAATGGAAATAAATTGCCTTATGTATTTAGACGATTTCCATAAAGCACATTCAATAATGTTTTTAATTATCACAAAGATCTTTTGAAACATTTCTTTAAAAAATACCTCAAAAGCAGTGCTCCGAGGGTAAAGAGATTGGTTCTCTGAGGCTGTGTGTTGTTTTTCAAGCCTTGGGAAATTGCCATACCTCCCTGGCGCGGTCAGACTCTGAGCCACCTCACTTAGGAAGAAGGAGGTGCACCCTTCGTATTGCTGAGGAGCAGAGCCAGGGAGTTGCTGCCAGTCAAACATCATCATGGGCTCCCCACTGCCACCGGAGCATTGAACCTTAAGCCTGGGTTTGCCTGTTCATGTGTGCATTGAAGGGAGATAGAAACAGACACCCTTCAAAACATTAATAGGTAGACATAATGTACAATATTTCATTCATGTTGTCATTTTACATTTATATAACTCCTTAAAGGTTGACATTATTTTCATTTTTCATATAAGAAAGCACAAACTCACATCAAAATCTCTCCTCTCAGTCCTGTGTTCATACAATTAGGGTTAAGTGGATCGAAGAGCTGAGGCAGGCTCACAAAACTTGTGCAGGCCGGCACCTCCGCTTAGGTCAGCTGCTCAGCTGGATACGACTTACCCAAAACTGGGGTTTTCTTTCCCTATAATATTCTCTTTACTAAGTGTAATGTGAATGCCTCTTATTTTTCCAAGACTTTTTCTTGATTATTAACTTACATTGAAATTATTTTATTGCATTTTTTATTTAGCATACATACTTTTGAATGCATGACATGAAAGATGTAAAGGAATTTTCCTCTGCATTTAATGTTAAGAGGATGTGACATGGTTTGATCTCCTAGATTATCCTGAATATTAGTAGCAGCCAGTGTTTTCCTTTGTGGGTCAAATAGAAGAAACAAAATAAGAAAGAAAGAAGAAACTGCTTTCCTAGGAGGTTTTTTTTTTTTTACACTAACTGAATAGCAAACTCAAGTGCAAATCGATAGTGAATATCAAGCACTTGTGTTACCAATTCTTACAGTTACATCTTTTGAATGGTCTGCAAGATCAAATAAAGTAACGGATATAAAGTTACTAGCCTTGACTCATACTACCAAAAGAATTGTCGAGGGTGAGCATTTGACTGCTTAGGAATTGTGAAGTTCTGTTGAGTCTACTTTTGTTTTTGAGGTAGAGGGAAGTACTGACTACTAGCCATTGCTCTTTGTTTTCATACAGCATTCAAGTTGAGGAGAAGAGGTGATAACCTTTGGCTGAAATTACAGCATAGGCCCCTGTGAGCCAGAGTTGCATCAGATTCCCAAGTGAGTCCCCATTATAAAAGTGTTTGGTTGTCCTCACTAAATGGATCCCAAAGGAGACAGGAAAGTTTGATTTTGTGAACAAAGTCAAACTTTAAAGCAGAAAATGAAGCCATACCCTGTCTCAAAATAAAAATGGCTGTGAATATAGCTCAGTGTGAGTGCCCATAGGTTTAATTACACAACCCTAAAAAATTAGAAACATGATACAACCTTTTTTTTATTGAATATTTATCTGTTGGTTAGCAATATTCAGTGCTTTTCAGTTCACCAGCAAGGGCCAGTGTTTCACTTGTGAAATGGAGCCTGATATAAAATGGATAATCTTGAAAATCTTGCACTGTTGTGTCTCCTGAGTTTTCCTCTCTCTTGGCATAATCCTCCAGGAGACTCTTTTACACTAAAAGCCACAAGTATCATCCTTTTATGGATATATTCCAGATTTACAGCTCGGGTTCATACCTGAACTCTGCTAATACATTTATGAAGGCTGTTGGGTGGGTTTCCTCTGACGTCATGGTGACAACACAAATTCTGTGCCCTCATCAGCTCGTCAACCTGATTCCACATTCTGAAGTCTATATCTGTTAGTTAATGACACGTTCTTTTTATATTCACTTTTGTGTGAAAATTTGTAGGTATCTTAACCTTATATCACTTTTTCTACACAAATGCAGTAACTGTAAAGGTTTTTTTTGTCTCTCCTTTACAGTGTAGCTTTATCTGATTTCCATGCTGTTTGCTTTCCTCCTGCTACTTTTACCTTAACCTCGTCTGTCTAAACTCAACCAGAATGATTTTGACATTCTACTTGGCCTCTCTTATTCTGTTTCTGCCTGCTGCAATACTAATTAATAGTAATAATAACAACTGACATTTTGGATGACTCATACCATGTGTGGTATTAATTTTGTGTATGATTTCCTTATATACTCACAGACCCTATGATATAGATGGATAGAACTCAAGACTTACACACATGTTGCCTACAGACCAAATTTTGCCTCAAACAAGCTGCATGGTCAGATCATAATCATTATGCTTTGCTAATACAGATTTCATACCTCTTCTATATTTTTCTTGATTAAATTCAGCTTTCAAATGCCACTTTGTTCCAAAATCATTGGTACATCTCTAGATTTACTGTATCAAGTTGAAATTATGTCTGCTTTTAATTTCTTTCTAATTGGATCTATCTCAGCAAATAGTCAAAGTTTCAGTTGCTTGAAATGTTCAGTGCAGTGTGTATCAAAACATAAACTGTAATTCCCACTTTTGTTTAAACACAGTTCCCTGCCTGACCTGTTGCATTTGCTGAAACCCCAGCTTAGATCCCACTCCTCTGTATCCAGTCTAGTTTTCTTACAGTTATGAGAGTAGATGAACCCTGTGTGCTTTTCCAGATCTCTGTAGTTTTTATGACAATAAGTGTCATGTCAGTGTCACACTGAATGTCACTAAGATGTTCATTTTTTAGATAAACCTTTGTGCCTGTGTTCTGTGATATAATATTTATCACAAACATAGTGCCTTAGAGTAACAAAGAGCCAGTGGTTAGGGTAAATTCAGTTGGGTCCTCACTTTAGAAACTCATAATCTTAAATTTTAGTCATAGCTGGGTTTCTTTTGAGGCTCAGGTTTTTCCTCTATGATCACCTCGGTTTTGGAAAGATTTATTTCTGTGCAGCCCAGAACTCATGGAGGGTTGTCACTTCATGGTCAGTGTTATGGTTTGTGTCTGGATGTCCCCCCAAAGCCTCATGCAGTCATGGGGCGGGCTTTAAAGTTTATGATTGATCCATGATCCAATGCTGGGATTATGGGTGTGAGTGCTACACCCACCCTGGGGCAGGTAGTTTGCATACAGTGTAAAGGAGGAAAAGAGGCTTGCTCTTAGCTGGTCCCCCCTTTTTGCTCTTGTTCTTTTTGTTGCTTTCTGCTGCTGTGAACTGCTGCCCTTTGCCACGTGCCACCCTGCCTTGGAGTATGGACTGAAACCTCCACAGACTGTAAGCTAAATAAACCTTTCCTTCGTTCATTCTGGGCATCAGGTATTTTGTCCTAGCAATTAGAGAAAAGTAACCAAGACAACCAGAAAAAGATTTGAATTCCATTTCTAGCCTGCTTTTAAGGGGCTCACTTCATCCGTCTGACCCTACAGACTTTGCATGCTTCAAACCCCATTCTCTTTGTCAACTCACATCCTTTTTGCTGTGCTCTATTGTTCAAAATTAAGCTATGGGTGGCCCTGCTCATAAGGAGAGCAGACAAACGCTAGTGTGGGTCCCTGGGCATTATGATGGTATGTTTCTGGCTGTATCTGGGGAGAATTTTGCCTGAACCTCAGTACCTTTCTTTATTGTATGATGTCCTGAGCTCTTCCTTCTCAGCCCAGAATTACGACCTTCTATTTGCAGTGGAAAGTTTGGAGTTGCTTTTATATTTTAAAATATTCTATTCTATTATTCTTATTCCTTTGAAGGAAGAAGCCTAGGAATTCTTTGCATTTGTAAAAATCTGTGGACTTTAAAGCTAATTAATCACATTGGACCTTATTCCTTCTATGCTTGTTTTAATTATGTAATATTTTATACAAGAAAGGTTATAATACCCTTCCAGAGTGCTTTGTGTGTGCATAATAGTTTATGCTGATACTTTATTTTTTAAAGGAGGAGAGATTTGTTTGGCTCACAGTTTGTGGAGGTTTCAGTCCATTCTCAGCTGGCTCCAAGACAGATGGCACATGGCAGAGGGCAGCGGTTCATGGCAGCGGAAGCAGCAAAAGCAACAAGAGATGCTGATACATTTCATTCATGTTTTTAGTCTTTAAATTTTGGTAATCCACCTTTTCCTTATTCTTGTCTTTGATCTCTGACTAACTGAGAACCAAACAAAGTCTTATTTTTACATTGCTTCGTGCAACATGGAGCTCTTCCTTGTAAACTGGGAATTTATACTCAATATTTTGCTTACACAGGATATGAAAAATTATAAGGTAGGGGAAGTGATATTTTATGTTTGATATTTAGAAAAGTACAAGAAATCTATTTTATATTTACTTTGAAAGAAAAAACTTTATCTTCCAAGAGAATGTCAGTTTTAAAAATATGTGATATTTGAGGTCGAATTTTTCCTTGTTTATTTATTTAAAATTGCTAAGTAGTTGTATTAGCTACATGTAAAAGTTACATTTGTGTGTGAGTGGTATTGTTGATGGGACCCAGCATGCTGTCTTACTGAGATACATCTGCAGGCCTTTGGATTTTTTTTGAGACAGTGTCTTCTGAATTCATCCAGCCTGTCCTCTCACTTGCCTGCCTCCTGCTTCAGTCTCCTGAGAGCCAAGATTAGAGGCATGTGCACAACACCTGGCAGGTGACTACATTTGCAAACACTGATTACACACAAAAATGCCATGGCATTCATGTTTTTTATAGTTTACATACAATTAAAACAATTTCCTCTAGAAATAAACTAAAGACAATTAGTGCATCACCCGACTTTTAATTTTCATATTAACATTAATTTTCTTAAAGTAATTAAGATTATATTTATTGTAAAATAAATCCAATAAACATACTAATTACCTAAATATTCTTTTCAAAAAGTAATTTAGGTTATATTTCATTTAAGCATACGTAGATTTCATACACATACAGCCAGCCTACTGTGCGTGGTACGCTGGGATTAAGCCCAAACGAGGGAGTGGAGAACATGCTCCGTCCTGTCTGTGGGAAGGGGCGCCAGTACGACAGTAAGGACGAGGTACACTGCCCGACATTGGCTGTGAGTGATATCACATGTTACCTTGAAGTGCGTTACTATAAAAAGCAAAAGTAGTAGTGCTTTTATTTATAGTTACAACATTGAGGAAACATGTTCCTAATTCACTGCAGAGACAGTGGAAATAGCCTTATCATCGAATAGGAAACCAGTAAGTTTAGGTGGGAAGAGTGTTGCTTGCTGAACATTTACTCATGGATAAGAACATGAATATTATATCTCCATTTGATGTGATATAAGTCATTTGGAATGAATTTTAATTTATAAAACAATACTTATTATTTATTTATTTTAAACAGAATAAAAAACAAGAAAATACCAATAAAAATGATACAGAATTTCAAAACAAAATGATAGGAAATGAACAATGGTTGTTATATTGCATAGTGTTATCTTCAAAGTAGTTGTTCAGATTACAAGATATAGGCATGCAAAATTGATCAAACAGTTGAGCATTAACTGTTCCTTTCAATAAACCAATAGAAATTAGTAGTATATTTATTTTAGCTGTCTTCTGTGTGTGTATATATATATACATATATATTTTCCCCTCCATCTTTCTTTTCTCCTTTCCCCCATCCCAGTTGTTCTTTTCTTCTTGTTTTTCCTTTTTTTCCCCCGGTACTAGGAATTGAACTCATGACCTCGCACTTGCCAGGCAGGTGCTGTGTTGCTGAGCTAAATCCCCAGCCCCCCAGTTGTTTTTTTCTTTTGAGCAGTTTCTTTCCTTTTCACAATATCTGTCTATCTATCTTTCGAATTTTATTTACTCTTTTGGTTTCTTACGCTAGGGAGACAATATGATGTTTACACATGTGAGTGCGATTTATTTCACTTATGAGCATGGGCTCTAGTTGCATCTATTTACCTATAAAGGCCTTGAGCTCATCTTTCTTTATAGCTGAACAATACTCTATTGTATAAAATCACCACATCTTCTTTATCCATTCCTCAGGTGATGGGCATTTTGATTGTTTCCAAGATTTATTTATGACAAACTGTGCTGCTGTAAACATGGGTACACATATATCACTGTGGTATGATGTTTTCAGTTCTTCTGAAAAAATACCCAGAAGGGGGATGGGTCGAATGAAACCTCTAATCCTAGTTTTTTGATGAATCTCCACACTGACTTCCACAGTGGTTGCACCAGTCTGCACTCCCACTAACAGTAGAGAAGGGTTCCTTTTCCCCTTCAACCCCTCTAGCATTTGTTGTTGGTCGATTACTTGATGATAGCCATGCTTTCTGGGGTGAGATGGAATCTCAGTGTTTTAATTTGCGTTTCTCGAATGACTAATGATGTTGAACATTTTCTCATACATTTATTTGCCGTTTGTATTTCTTCATCTGACAAGGGTGTATTCATCTCAGATGCCCATCTTTGGATGGGGCCTTTGAATTTTGGGAGCCTGATTTCTTTTAATTCTTTATATATTTCTAGATAGAAGTCCTTTATCTGAGAGACAGTTGGCTAAAGTTTTTTTTTCCCCAATTCAGGAGTTTTGCTCTGTTAGTGATTTCTCTGGATGTGCAAAAACTTTTCAATGAGAACCCAGTTGTCAATTCTTTGAAGTATTTCCCAAGCAGTTTGAAAACACTACTTATTTTTTAAGTTTATATTTTTATGAGCACATGTTCTCATTACTTATGATTATATTTCTTTTTGGGAATCCATAGTTGTACATTATGCATCTTTGTTCTTTTTTCCAATCTTTTCCCTCCTCTCTTCTTCTTCTTTTTTTTTTTTTTGGTTTTTCTCCAGTACCGGGAACCGAACTCATGACCTTGCGCTTGCCAGGCAGGCGCTTTTGCTCCCTCCTCTCTTCTTGATCCCCTTCCCATTTGAGAAAATCTCCATCTCTACCTCATATTATCTATTTTTATTTTGCTCTCTATTTATATTTTGGTTTTCTCATATAAGAGAAACCATGTGATGTTTAAGCTATGTGTGTGATTTTCTTCACTTAAATTTACAGTCTCAAGGTGTGTGCATTTTCCTGCAGATGACTCATGTCTAGTCTTCCTTATTGCAGAATAGCACTCCATTGTATATAAATACCACACTTGTTTTTACTCATCCACTTCTGATGGACATAGAGGCCACTTTCAAGATTTAGTTATCATGCTGTAAACAAGAGTATATGCATGCACCATTGCAATAAGATGGCTTTAACCCTTTTGGGTAAATACCTAGAAGGGGAATATCTGTGTGAAACAGAATTTCTAGTTTCAGCTTTGTGAGGAATCTCCACAGTGATTTCCATAGTGGTTGCAGTAGCTTACATTCCCAGTGACAACGTGGACTGGTTCCTTTCCCCCTGAAGCCTCAGCATTCTTTACTATTTGATTTATTGATGGTAGTCGTTCTTTCTAGAGGGAGATGGCATCTCAGTGTTGTTTTAACTTACCTCTCCCTGATGCCCAACAATGTTGAACTCTTTTCATGTGTTTATTGGTCATTTTTACTTGCTCTTCTGAGAAATGACTTTTTTTTGTGATAGTCACATTAATAAAAGTTGGCTTCCCACTGTATTGGGCACTGCAATATATTTAAAGGATGTTAGTTAGTTCATTATTTTTTTATATTTAAAGATTCTATACAGAGAATTTTGCAACTAAATTGTAGGGACTAATTAATTTCTGAGAAAAATTTTATGTGCTTTTTGTAATGTATAACTTATTTGTCACAGTTTTATTTTTTTTATAGGAAATTTAAGTGCTCTAAACTATATCACCCCTCAAGGGTGTGACTGAATGAGCTGGTATTTACATCAAATGGTCCGTCAGCCCAAACATGTGACACTACCAGGGAGAGAGAAATAGAGTGCTTCTGGGCTCATGCGTATATCTGTTAGTTAGTATACAGTTGTGTTCTTTTTCCTAAAAATATTACATTATGGGACCATGTAATGAAAAAACAAATAACAGTAACATTAATAATAATGCACCTAAAACTCTGCAGAACAAATGCAAAAATGCAATAAATGCACAATACTTCAATGATTTGACAGAATATCAAAAGTTAGTGCATTTCTAAAATGTAAGGCTTGAAAGAAGATATGCACAATATCTCAGTCCTCTGGCAGAGTACCAAAAGTTAGAGCTTTTACAATATGTAAAGCATGGAAGAACTTGTACAAATTGTTCCAAAGTTTTGGCTGCATTTGTTTCCTTTCATAAGATTTGCCATATTGTATAAATAATTGATATGAAAATTTAAAACAAAGAAAAAATCTAGAAAATACTTCTCAAGACTGTATCTTTGCAACTCATGATAATAATTTCAGATAAATTACTTCTGCAACTAAGAATCTCCTTTTGGCAATTTCTTTCTATGATTTGAGGACTGAGGAAGGTAAAATGCTTTCATTGGATCTGTTTCCTGTCGCTGAACAAATAGTCTTCTTAATTGATAGCGTCTGCAGCAGGACTGTGCGTCCAGCTGTGGAAAGTGCTTCCCATGCGAGTACCCTACTGGATGTCTCATCGGTTACATATGTTTTCTGGACACTTGGTTAACAACTGCTTCAGAATCAGTAGAGGGAGCTCAAGAAGGCATCAAGGATATTTCAGTACTGGTTTTCTAATGCCGTAGTATTTTCCCTGAAAAGTTATCTTCAAGTATAGCAGAAAAGATATTTCTTGTAAAATAACCTATATGAAGTTAGGGAATTCACAGTTATTTTAAGGAAGTGCAGAAGCTACAGCATTTCTCTCTGAATGTATGTGTCTTATTTATTGTCTACTGAAAACTGGCTTAATTTATAAATTTTCAAATTGTGCAAAACCCCACTGTGTGATACTGTTTCCCACTCCAATTTTAGATCTTTGCATGGGTTCTTGATCCAGAAAACAGAATGTGAAAAGAAGATGCATAAAATCAAGAGACGCCTATCATTCATCAACAGACTTACATTAAATCTTTTATAGTCATAAGAATGTAGCAGGCCATATCCAAAATTTCATTTGGTAGTTTAACTTCGCAGTAACATTTTAAGTATTATTTTGTTTTATGCAAGTATCTTCTAAGCCTTTTAAATTGGCAGAAAGTAAACATTTTAATTCTCAGAAATTGCTAAACATATCTGTTCTTCTCAGTTAGCAAATACTTATCAAGATGTGTGCCATAACTTCTTGTACATTTGAAAGTAGCAATTGTCTCAGGTTATTTTTGAATGGGATTTTGCTGTATGATTTTTTTAAAGTCTTGTTCAAAACCTAGAACTTTAAATTTTTAATTTATGTCTATATGATAGTATTATCAGAAAATATTTTTAGTTGAAAAACTACAGTGTTACGGAATGAGCTATTATACAGCAATATTCTCAAATAAAGGAGAATTTCAATTTTCAATGAATTCGTAAAATAGTTTCATTGTGATAGTATCCTTTACTCACTCCTGATGTGTTTTTCAGTTAACAGATTTTATTGTTGTCTAATGACATGACTAGAAAGTGAGTTCTTCTATATGACATTTAAATTAAATAGCAACATAATTTGTTAAAATTATATTGTAGTTACATTTTAGTAAATTTTTCATATATTATATGTTGTTGTTTGGGAGGGATTTTCACTTGATTGCTTAGAGATCTACAAACTTTTGAAATGTAAATTTGAATTCACTTATGCTTGCGTTATCATTGTACAATTTCCCCAGAAGTTGAATTACTTGTTAAAAATCATGTGGTCAGTTTTAAGTTATAGAAATAGCAATTGTTGTGCTATTTTCTGGAATGATTACATCAATACTTTCAAGCTAGTAACTGTTGAGATATTATTGACCATAGCATTGATTGTTATGGTTTTATTAACTTAACAGTAGAATGCAGTTCCTGCATTTTTATTTGCATTTGTTCATTAGTCAATATGATGTTTTAACATTTTTCTTAGATAATACCTCTTTGTGTAACTTTTAACCATCAATCAAAGAGAAAGGTAAGTTGATTGTACAGAGTTTATGTGAATAGCTTATATGAAAAATAATACAGTTTACTGAGCAATTATTCTGCATCAGGTACATTTTAGACATTTCACTAAAACTTTAATAGGGCTTCTATAGGAGAAGCAAGCCTGAGGCTAAGGCTTCTGGGAAAGTAGAGGGTGAACTGTCACAAACAAAAAGAAAATGTAGGCTCCTGGGCTCTCAGCTGCTTTGTGTCTACTGTATGAGGAGCTTTGAACCTTTGTTCCGTAGTTTGCAGGCAACCTCTGATTTGTTCAGTGGCTAAAGTCTTCACTAAATCTACAGGAGATCTAGTAAGATTTCTTAGAAAGCACTTGGGCTTCTTAGGTGCTAAACTTTTCTTTGAAGTAACTTTTCCTTTAGGTTTCTCATTTTAAACACATATTATTCTGACGTACTTCTGATTATCCAATATTCTTTAATTATAAAGTTCTGGAATATTAGTATACCTCAAAATAGCATAAATTAAAACTTCCCGTAATTTAAAAGGAAAATAAATGTCATTGATGTAATTAAATGTCTGTGTTTAATTCAAGTCTCTACTAAAATTACTGTTTGCAATCTTTTTGGATTGATATGTAGTGATTGCGTACATACAGGGGAGACATATATGTGTAGCATATATATGATACAGGATGTTAATTTGTTATGTGTATACAATATATAGTGGTCAAATCCTGCCCATAGATATGTATCACTTTCTTACGTTGGGAATTTAAAACCTCTTCCAGTTCTTTTTTTAACAGTGTAGGACAGAAGCATTTTGTTCTACAGCAGACTCATTAAAGAAATTACATGGGAAAAACAAATAGTATGCATGCATTTTTCCTTCCTTGGAACACATCCTGTTTCATGGCAGAGAGGGACAGGCAGAATACTGTCAAGGGTTTCTTGTAGACCAATTCTGGGTCTTCTCTTTTCTAATACATTTGGCTGAGTATTGACTTACTGCTAGCATGAGAGTATCACATCTCTCTTCTTTTTAACCTTTGCTTCTTCTCCTTTAGCTTTTCTACCCCTCCATCTTCTTTTTTATTAATTAAGTTTATCAGTACACTTTAAATATACGTATTGATTGTGTTCATTGTAGGGGCTTTGTTCCCAGGCATAACTTATCTCAATTCCTCTTCTTTTCCATCCCTTGTTCTCCTTTCAATCCCTCTGCCCCCCATTTACAAAAGCTTTGTTTCCATTTCTTTTCTCCTTTTCACTTCCTTTCCCCCTCCCCCTCCCTAGTACTCTTCCCAATTGAGCATTTTCTTTCTGTTGTATAATATCTAGTATACATTGTGGTTGTAGTTACACTTTTAGTTTCTCGCACTAGAGAAACAATGAAATATTTACACATGTGTATTACATTTTAGAGTATGGTCTTAAGGTCTATCCATTTACCTATAAATCTCTCAAGTTTATTCTTCTTTATGGCTGAGCAGTACTATTTGTATAAAAAAACCACATCTTTTTTATTTTTTTATCGGTTGATAGGCATTTGGGCTTTCCAGGATTTAGCTATTACAACCTGTGCTGCTATAAACATGGGTGTACATGTATTGCTGTGGTATGATGTTTTTAGTTCTTTTAGGAAGATACCAAGAAGTGGAGTAGCTGGGTGAAATGAGACCTCTAGTTTTAGTTTTTTGAGAACTCTCCACACTGATTTCCACACATGTTGCACCTGTCTACACTCCCATCAACAGTGGACAAGTGTTTCTTTTTCCCCACAGCCCTGCCAGAATTTGTTAGTAGCATTCTTTCTGGAGTGAGGTGGAATCTCAGTATTCCTTCAATGTACAACTCTTCAATGACCAGGGACATTGAACATTTTTTCATGTATTTATTTGCTTTTTTTACTTGTTCATCTGAGAAGTGTCTATTCATTTCAGATGCCCATTTTTGGATTGGGTCTTTAAGTTTTGGGGATCTGATGTTTTTGAGTTCTTTCTATATTGTAGATATTAGTCCCTTGTTTGAGGAAGAGCTGGCAAAATTTTTCCCACTCAGTAGGTTGTTTCTTCACTCTGTTGATGATTTCTTTAAAAAGCAAAAGCTTTTTAACAGGATGAGAGTCTATTTGTTGATTCTTTGTAATATTTCTCTTGTGGTCAGGGTTTTGTGCGTAAAGCCTTTGCCTACACCATTATCTTCAAGAGTTGTACTTGTTCCATCTTCCAGTAGATTGAGTGTTTCTGGTTTGATATTTAGATCTTTGATTCATTTCAATTATAGTTTAATGCATGGTGACAGACATGGGTCTAACTTTTGTTTTCAGCCATGTGGAAAGCCAGTGTTTTCCAGCAGCGTTTATTAGGGAAGCTGCCTGCCAGTGAGAGTGTTTAGCCCTTCTGTCAAAGATAAGGTGGCTGAGTGTGCTTGGAGTTGTGTTTTCATCTTTTAATCTGTTTCATTGATCCTTGGGTCTGTTTCTTGTTTTCCAGTACCATGCTATTTTATCATAATAGTTTTGTAGTATGACTTTATGTTGGGGATTGTGATGCCTCCTGACTTCCCTTTGTTGCTCAGATTTTTTTTACGCTATTCTAGGTCTCCTCTGACTCCAAATAGATTTTATAGTATATACAACATTGGTGTGAACTATAGTCAGCTGACTATACTATATCATTCAAGTCTTGTTACTAAATGGTAGACTATAAGAATTTCTATTTCTGGCATGCTCCAAATAGTTTACTTGTGACAGATGTCAACTTAATGTAATGTGTAAGCAGACTTACAAATTAGTATCATGATGTAGCATTTTTACCAAGAACAGAATTATTTTAAATAATATATATATATATCTAAATTAAACTGATAAGAACAAATACTACACTTGATCTTAGCCAAAAGGCCAAGAAGCAATTATATATCCAAATTGACTGAATGTACAATGCCAATAGATATAAATATGTACGCTGATTGACTGACTCTACACTGACTTTTAAGTAGGAGGGATTTTTCTTGTCATGTAATTCACTAATGAGAATAGCTGAGATGAAGCCTGTTCGTTTTACTTGATATTGGAGTCAACCATATGTGAATCTCATTTTAATTACTATGCACTTTCAGATTTATTGATAATCCTGAACAGTGATTCCGTAACTTCAATCATTTCATAACTTTAAATACTTTAGCTCAATGTATGAGCCACAGAACAAATATCGCACAATGATACAATCACACAAATATGTAAAACGTTGTGATTCTAACTTTACAGTATTTTCCTTCAGACCAGCTTGTGTAAAGAACCTCATATGTTGCTTTGTTTGTTTGCTTGTTTGTGTTGTGTATATTCATTCAGGAAGAGTTTCTGCCTTGTGATCATTAAAGTACTTACAATTAATTTCATACTACATAAACTACATTCATCTGTACAGAGGTTGGACAGATGACTCCCTTTTGAAGTACAAGTTCATAAAGCCTAACTCAATCATAAATCATATGCACTTTTACAAATTTATAGCTTATTTTGAGCTACATCATAAAATAGTTATAAATATTTAAGGTGAACATAATTATCCTTTCTGTGGTAGGGGGTAAATCAAATAGGTGATACTTTATTACTGACAAGTGCTACTCTGATTATATTCCTGAACTATACAGCATTCTATTTTTACTATGTATACTTTATTTATATTACATCTAAAAGTTTCAAATAAGTTGGACTTTCCATACTTAATATGCAGATATATTTAGTTTATATGTAAGAGTATATTCATATATTAAAGGTTAAAGTATGCTGGAATCATGTATATTTAAGATATCGTGATTTAAAATGTAGGAAAACTTCAAAATTAGGAGATAAAAGGGGGCTGGGGATATAGCTCAGTGGCATAGCGCCTGCCTAGCAAGTGCAAGGTCCTGAGTTTGATTCCCAGTATCAAAAAAAAAAAAAAAAGAAAGGAAAAAAAAAAGGCTAGAGGAGATAAAAGGATCTTAGGAACACAGCAGTTATCACACTTAAAATACAAATAGTGCCTTGTATTTTTATTCTGCATTGCTTGATGTTTGTTTTCAAGTGAAAAGCTAGTTGGGGTATTGAACAGAAAGATTTCTTCATTGAACCTGGAATAGTCTAATTGAACATTGAAAAGTTCTGATAGCTTCAGAGTTATTTGTTTATTAGTTTAATGTTTTCAGTTTCTATAGAGATTGACCAATAATTTGTTAACTGCTAGGTAATTTAGATTGTGCTTAAGCAGTAAAGGTGGTTAGTTTACCACGTTCAGCAACGAGAAAAATGCCTTTGGTTCACCTAAGTAGAATACATGCTATGTGAAACACTAATTTCACAGATACAAATCAATAAGAAATGAAGAAAAGTACTACCTTCAATTTTTTATAAATGTTTCTAGAATGCCTCTCAAAAACAGGATAGTAAAAAAAAATAAAAAAAAACATAGTGAACTGAACTCAAGTAGAACATTAATTTAAATAGTAAATAAAAATTTGAATCATTATGGGTGTTTTTACTGTTGTTTATTTTCTTTGAGAGTTAGTATAAATACAAATTCTGTACTACAAAGAAATCTTACAGCTTTTATTATGGAATATGATGAGAATCAAACATCAGAAACCTGTTATAGAATTAAAATCCAGTATTTACATATTATATAGACAGCTCTTTTTGCGAAATGCTTTATCTTTTTAAAAAATAATGATTTTTAATTACGTATTAACAAATTTTTGCATATTGTTATTAGATGTAAAGTTATACAACACTTTTAAAATACAATTTGGGGTGATTAAATCAGAATGGTTAACTCATCCACCATCCCAAATAGTAATTTTTTGTATTGAGAAAATTTGAAATGTACTCTATTAACACTTGAAATGTATACTACTCAGTTATTGGTTATATTCATCAGATTGTGCAGTACAACCTGACTGCATTATTTGAAAATGAATATTTCTATGATAAATTAGGAAATTTTACATTAAAAGAAATACAAATTACTTATAGAAACGAATTCTAAGGTACTGTTTATAAAAATTTGAAAAGAAACAAAATCACAAAACAAATAAGATAATACAAAGACCCTGTAGCATCTGTGATGACTAAATGCTATATTTAAATAAAACTAAGAAGCTTAGAATGAAATATAAACTTCATTTCATAGTAATTTATTGCTCTTGGCTCATTAGTTGTGATAAATGTAATATGCCAATTTAAGATGTTTACAGTGGAGGATAGTAGATGCTGAGCATATGCTACTTATCTGCAAATCTAAAACGTATAAAATTTTTGAAAATACATTAAAGAACACAGAAATAGATGACATAACATTACTTCAGCAACAGACACAGTGATTTATTCTGTGAATAGTCATTTTATACTACACAAAAAACGTAGGTTTGATCACATATGTGGTTATTTTTATTGGAGTATGAAGAAAGTCAGCATTAAGGTATTTAACTCTAGAAAGGAAATTCTATGTTTGATCTACCCAGTGGAATAGGTTTAGCCCGCTAGTTTGTGTTATCTCAATTAAAGTAGAATATGAAAGAGGAAGAGCTGACATGTTCATATAAATATACCCGCACAAATGTTAGAAAGCAACATTGAGTGACTAATGGGTTAAAGTCTAGGTTGCATAAAGCCCATGACTAATTCCTTTGCTATAACATGTGAAGAAAACATTACAAATTAAGAATCTTACCAACAAAAAAATCAAAATTTTAATTACTATAGTGAAATTGAAATATTTGTAGTCTGTTTATCTGCTTCTATGTAATGTTGCCTACAGTAGCTTTTTAATGCATTTTCACAATTTATTTTTGTATTAATGTATACATAATAGTTGCAATGCATGATAATTATATTAGTTTTGGGGGACCTGGCACACACAAAATGCAATTTTCTTTCCTTTCCCCTTTTCCCACTTGGCCCTTCCCCAATCATCTACAAGGTCTCTAAACAGTCTGCCTCCTTGTTTCCTGCCGTGTCTGCTTTATATTAGTCTTTAATTAATTTATATTTTTGGTCTCTCACAGAAGAAACACCATGCTATGTTTAACTTTTTGTGTCTGACTTACTTCACTTCACATTATAGTTTCAAGATGCATCCATTTTCCTGCAAATGTGATTTTGTTCTTCATTATAACTGAACAATCCCATATACCACATTTTCTTTATCCACTTATCTGTAAAAAATTTAGGAAATTGAATATAATGTCAAGATTGACCTTGGAGTATCAACCCACACATTGTGGTATCATAATCTATATATTATAGGTCTTGAAGTATGGTAGAAATTAATGCTCACCAATCCTTTTGATTCTCCTCACTTGAGAGCATACTGAAAGGTTTTACTTTCATATTCTCTTGAAGTTCACTTTGGCAGTGAAAAGAGAATAGGCAAGATTGAACATGTCCATCTGGAAGTCTCTTAAAAGCTGATGCAGGATTCTCACCCCTTTCCCTTTACTATAGCATAACCTGCTACCCAAGTGGAGACAAGGTGGTCAGAGTTGGGACTATCAGTTTTTTTTTTTTTACTCCATGAAAATAATTTTCCATTGCTAACCTCAAATGGATATCTCGCATTGGCAAGAAACACATATTTGTTGAAAATTACATTCCTGATATTCTGAAATTTTTTGTTATGTAAGCTGCACAATCCTGATTATAAATAGAGACATATAATAGAATAGTAACAGAAATCCCTATGAATGCCCAGTACTGCCTTCTCTCAGCTCACCTGGGACTGCCGTGCTTCTTTTCATTAGAAATGCAGGACTGACGCAGTGACAACACCAGCAGGAAAAGCTCTTGGCCTGCACTGCAGCATTTCAGGCTTACCAGGAGTGGCAGGTGGTATCAGGGCAGATGGAAGACACTGTGCTAAATCAAGCCAGAATGCTATTCGAGAAAAACAAAAATCTCTCAGATACAGATCTGATTAAACAGTGTGTAGATGAGCAAGCAGCCAGGGTTGAAATTGGACTGCATTACTAGGTTCCCTGTCCAAGGCCGGTTCATCCCTCTCCAAAGGACCTCTCTTCAGGAGAAACTGAGGAAACTTTTCAAACAAGTACAACTCAAGCCTCCTGATGAAATAATCTATCACAGAACAAAGTGCATTTCTGAGAATAATGCATCAACTAGATCTTGAATGTAAGGCAGATAACACTATTCTTTTTGCTTATGGGTAAACACCATGAGGGTTGACTCATGTCTCCAGGGTTTGTCAGGGTCTTGCTGCCAAAGCAGGTGACACTAACCCTAGAGGTCATGGACCTTCATTCTCACCTGGAAATAAGACAGGCCTTTGGGCAGGAGGCTACAGTGTGAACCTGCTCAAGAGGATTCCATTCGGCACGCCTTGGCTGGTTTAAAGAAAGGGGCCAGTCCCTGGAAGTTCTTATGGATACTCTAAATCTATATACTAGCCTCTCAGAATATTTTTGAGGTTCTTTCCCAGTTATAGATTTGCATAAAAAGTTTTTATGTGTGCATAAGCTTCTTTGTGGTGTTTGATGCTTTCAGTATTCAGAGAAAATACCAGTAAAAAGTGTGTCTTTACTTGAAATGGTTTTTTTATGGAATTTTCATAAGTCCCCTTCCATGTAGGCAAAGGTGTATAGTTAAATATTTGTGTTTACTTTCCCTTAAGGCCTGTGGTTATTTACCATGCACTTAGGACCTGAAAAGCTTCCCTCACACTCACACTATATTTATTGCATTTAACTTTGACATAACTGAAAATTACAACTTTGAAGCTGAGTGTCAAATTATGCCTGCACAGAAATGGGGGGAGGTAGAGGTGTAAATACAAAGGATTCACATCTCCACATGCCTGGAGTGGGGTGAGAGTGCATGGCAAGTCCCTTTTACATCAGTGTCACTGCTTCCTCTTACCCTCAAGGACAGCAGATGTCACCAGTAGTGACAAATCTATACCTCCACATAGAAAACAAATTTCTAAATTTGTATTTATTAATATTTCAAAGGGTTTTAATTTTAGCACTGTTACCTGCTAGTAATATCTGGAGTGTTTTGCCTTGTATTTAAGTATGCACATTGATTCACATTTATTAAAACTTATCAAGAACTTAGTATTTGAAATATTTCCTTTTAACTGTTTTTTAAAAAAGAAATCACATATGTCCTTATTACTACCTGTTCTATAAATGTACATGCCTGTCCGGATGTACATCTGGGCATGCTTGTGTGTGTGTGTGTGTATTGATAACAGGGTGTGTTTTATTCAACATGCTATTGTGTATTTTGGAAACTTCTTTTAATCTGTTGAGAACTGTTCTTCATCTAGTACCTGGAAAAATAATTTTGTGTGAATGTGTATGTTTTTAGAATAAGTTTTCTTTCTAAAGAATACACTTTCATAAAATTTATAAAGAAAAATTCAGGAGTTTGGGGATATAGCTCAGTGGTGCAGCACCTGTCTGACAAGTGTGAGGTCCTGAGTTCAATTTCTAGCAGCCAAGGGCAAAAAAAGAAAATTTCAAAACAAAACAGATTTTAAAAACAGCTAAATGAAAGAGACAACAATAGTGTGCAGACTATATTTTACTTCTCTTTGCTTTTCTGTATGTATTGTTTTCTTTTTTAAAGAGAATAAACAACAGTAATAAAATAACAATGACATGGAGAAAACACAAGAAAGAAAAACAACAAAAAAGGATATAGGGTTTCAAAACAAAATGACAGGAACTAACAGTGGTTGTTATATTACATGTTGTTATCTTCAACAAAGTTGCCCAGATTACCAGATGTAAGAATGCAAGATTGGTCAAACCATTAAAGAGAATAAAAAATAATAAAAAATTAGAAATGATACAGAGCTTCATTAAACAAGATCATAGGAATTCACCAATGGTTGTTATATTGCATATTGTTGTCTTCAAATTAGTTGTTCAGATTACCAGATATAAGCATGCAAAATTGGTCAGAAAATTTAAGCATTGACTGTTCCTTTCAAATAAACGATTAGACATCAGCAGTACAATTATCCCAGCTATCCTGCTATATATATATATTTTTCTCTTCCTTCTTTCCTTCTTTTTCTCCTTTCCCTCATTCCAGCTGTTCCTTCCCTTTGAGCAATTTCTTTCTGTTTCACAATATTTGTTGCACCTTTTGGGTTTTATTTACTCTTTCATGTTCTTACACTAGGTAGACAATATGATGTTTACACATGTGGGTCCGATTTATTTCACTTATGAGTGTGGTCTCTAGTTGCATCCATTTACCTATAAAAGTCTCAAGTTTATCTTTTTTATAGCTGAGCAACACTCCATTGTGTAAAAATAGCACATCTTTTTTATCTGTTCCTTAGTTGATGGGCATTTGGGTTGTTTCCAAGATATAGCTGACAAGTTGTGCTGCTATAAACATGGGTGCACATATATTGCTGAGGCATGATGTTTTTAATTTTGGGGATTCATATATTCTCAATTTAAAATAAAATTTATATATATGTGTGTTATATTTATATTCATCCCTATTGAATTTTTTGACCTCATGATCTGGGTGCAAATCTTTTGCTAATGACATATATGACAGAGCCCCTTCCAATTATATTTTTATATTTTATGGAAAAATAAAATTTCATAACAAACATAATAGGAGAATAACAGTAATTAATACATTGCATAGTTATCTTCAAAGTAGCTACTCAGGGTACACGATATGGGTATAAAAATTCTCCAAGCAGTGTTAGCATAAACTTTTCAGTGAACAAAGAGAAATTAGTACTATAACTATCTTGTATTTTTTTCCTTTTCCCTTCATTCTTTTCCCCCATCCTAGTTCCCCCTTACTTTTGAACAATTTCTCCCTATGTCACAGCATGTATCATACACTTTGGTCCTTATTTATTCTTTCAATTTCTCACACCAGGGAGATAATTCGATGTTTACACATGTGAGTCTGAGTTATTTCACTTGTGGGTATAGTCTCAAGTTGCATCCATTTACCTATGAAAGTCTTGAGCTTATCCTTCTTGGTGGCTGAGGCTGAGCAGTACTCCTTTGTATAAAAATACCACATCTTTTTAATACATTCCTCTATTGGCGAGCATTTGTTTTTTTTCTAAGATGTAGCTATTACAAATTGTGCTGCTATAAGCATGGGTGCAAATACATTGCTGTGGTGAGATGTCTTTAATTCTTCTGGGAAGGTACCCAGAAGGGTCATAGCTGGGTCAAGTGGGGCCACTAATCCTAGTTTTTGAAGAGTATCCATACTGAATTCCACAGTGGTTGCACCAGTTTATACTCCCACCAATAGTGGAAGACAAAAGCACACGATCATCTCAATAGATGCAAAAAGAAGCATTTGATGAAGTCCAGCATCCATTCGCGATCAAAAAAGCCCCTACAGAAAACTGGAATAGATGGTCTTCATCTCAACCTGACAAAAGGCATCTATGACAAACCAACAGCTAACTTTATACTAAATTGTAAAAAGCTGAAACTTTTCACTGTAAAATCAAGAACAAGACAATATGTCCACTATCACCATTCATATCCAATACAGTTCTGGAAATATTGGAGCAATTGGAGAAGAGAAATAAATAGAAGGAAGGGTAGAAAAAAGGAGAAATTAAATAATCATTATGTGTGAATGACATGATACCCTATGTAGAAGACTCCAAAATTCCACCAATTATAATTTGTCTTTTTATTCTTAGTAACATTCCCTGATTTAAAGAAATTTTTATTTCTGTCACAATAAAATTTGCCATCAATATTTTTCTCTTGATGCATGCTTTTTTGAATTTTAAGAATTCTCTCACACAGATCTGTGAAGAAATTCTCCTGTATTACCTGTATTACAAAGTTTTGTAATAACTTTTTCCACAATTAAATAGTATAAATTATATTTTGTGCATTGCGTGGGGTAAAACATAAAATCATTTTTATATGGCTATTCAATTTTCCCAGTGAAATTTCTAAAGAAATACTACATCTTTTGCCATTTGTGCCAAAAAACTTGTATGAAAAAGTTTTATGTATGCTATGTTTGTCTTTGTCCAGTTATGTGTTGTGTGGTGTTGTGTGATTCTGTAACATACTTTCATCATAATATGTCTTAATACTTGGTTGGGTAAATTTCTCCACTGAGGTTTCATGAATTTTTCAGAAATTCTTGATCCTCTTCCTTCCACATGGTATTCAAATTCCGCTTTTCAAGTTTCGTTAAAAATTGAGATTTTAATCAGAATTGCGTTAATTCTATATTCCTGTTTAAGAAATACAGAAATATTTAGAATTCTTTCAAAAATAGTCAGTTTTTAATTATTAACATTTTCACAAATATTTTAATATTTTCATGAAGTATTTCATTGTGTTTATATTGACACTCTATCAATTTAAGAAAGTATATTTTTCTGACTGAATATTGCAGCCCTAAGACTTATAATACTTTACTGCATGTTGAAATTCTTTTTCTTTCAGTTCAGCTTTTAAAAAATCTTAACAACGAAATGCATTGGCGGCATACTGTATAAGCAACTACTTCATTAAAAATAGTTCAACTATTGGACTATTTCAACTTTCACATTTTCGTACATTTTATTTTGTATTAATTTTTTAGGCAACACTTGGTAGGACTGCAAAGGAATTCTAAACAGAATGAGTAGAGAATAGGGAGCATCTTTCCTTGTTGCTGGTGTTATTAAACATTATTTTAATAAATGTGGCATTCTTGATATTTTTTCTTTTTCTTTTTTAAAAAAAGATATCCTGTTTTATGTTAAGCATTTCTCTGTATTCTTAGTTTGCTAAGAATTTTTATCATACATTCTCCGTAATAATTAAATGAATGTAGCTATATGTACTGCAAGGCTCCAGGAAGCGTGTCTGTGTCCTTTAATCAGTAAACATGGTAAGTTACACCAAATATGAATCAAATTAATGAACTCAGGTAACTACTTAATTAAAATTCCGTAACTCTGAGGGGTTCTTTCCATCATGCTGTGCTTTCTCAAAAAAACGCTTCCAGTTACTTTTAGAGGTGAAGTTTTCAGCGTCATGTATTACTTAGTGCACTGAGGAAAGAAGACATACTATATTTATATCTGACATGTGCATGGTTTTCTTGGCCACATTTTAAATTTAAGAATCAAAGACATAGTAAAAATGTCAAATTATGCTCCCCAGCCCAACACGGGCCCCAATAAGTTACCATCAGCTGAGGAAGTGTGGCTGCACTTCCCAGGGGTGGTGTGCTGGCCAAACGCATACGTATATGCACCTGTTCTTTCTCTTACCATATTTACATACATGCATGTATGCTCCTGTTTTCTCTTTCTGTGTTTATATACATATACGTATGTGTATCCATTCATTCTTAACATGTTTGCCTTCATACTGCTGTTCCTTGCTGTTCCTTGTGTAATCTCAGGTACATAAAATTTTGATACCTGCTGCAGATCTTTTGTACCCCTTTCTCAGACCCCACCCCAAAACCCAATGAATAATCTGGAAAACGGTGGACACACCCTTTCTTTCAAATTTGTGTGTGTGTTGTGTGTTGTAATGTGTGTTGCAAATTTCCACTATCACCAAATCTTGCTTTTGTTCTTTTTAAAAATTTGTGCTCATCCATTTTATTTAGTTAACAAATATATTAGTTTGCAACAAATTAGCTATTACTTTTATACAAGAATAATATTATTATTTGGGAAAATTAGCAACATATTTGGAAAAGAAAGCCAGCGTTTTCTTTAAGTCTCAACCCATCAGTAGCTATTTTAAACCTCTCTTAAATGTTGTGTGTTCAAGCTGGTCATGGGGACATGCACACCTGTAATGCTGCTACTCTGGGAGGCTGAGAGAGGAGACGTTGTTACTTCCATCTCCAGTAATGCAAAAGAAAAGTTATTGGGTCAAGCATTTAAAAATGTATTTTTAAATAAAACTGAGGACTTGTGCCAAGCAACAACTCACTGGTTGAAGCAGTTAATAAACCTTATTGTGACAAGCTCTGAAATGATCACTGAGGCAAAAAGACCGAAACTCCCAGTACTATAAAGATATCCTCATATAGTAAAGAGGCAAATTTGAGATGTGACTCCAAGTGTCATAAAGTTTTTGGTGTTTGTGTCTGTGTAATGTGGGTTTAGGCTACTTTGTTTGCAAATGGCTTGCTGTAACTATTATTCCAAAAGTAGTAATTGTATCCTATGATTTTTGTGAACAGTCTCTTAGATCTTGCCAAATTCAATCACTAGACAATCTTCAGACTTTATTTTTTAATTAAAATTTACTTTTTATCTAAAACATAAAGTTACATTAATATGGTGCCTTGTAATTTCATATATATATACACTGTGTAATTCTTGAATTCTGTTAAATGTATCTATCTTCTCAAACATTTCTCATTTCTGTATGCTGAAAACTTTACAACTCCCTCTTTATATTCTTTTAAATGTACAGTACATTATTATCTATCATCACACCACTGTGCATAGCACACTGGGACCCCTTGCTCCTAACTGAAACTTACTACCCATTGTTTAATTTCTCCTCACCCTTACATCCCCATTCTTCCCCAAGTGTTGGTAATCACCATTCTGTTCTCAAATTCTAAGAGATGAACTCTTTTAGATTCCACATTTGTGTGACATTATGTGGCATTTGTTTTTCTGTGACTTCTTTTACTTAATACAATGATGTCACATCCCATTTTATTGTTGCAAATGGCAGGGTTTCATTCCCTGTGTCTGGATAGAACTCCCTGAGTGGCATGCCCCGCATTCCCTCTGCCCATTGAGCTGATGGACACTGTCACTGGATTCATTTCTTGGCACTGTGAACAGTGTTGCAGTGAGCATGGACTCTGGAGTTTCAGCAGTGGACTTTCCAGAGCTGTGACTGAGACCACAGCATAGAGACATGACTTTCATGAGTAATTACACAGAAATGTTGAAATACTTTGGAACATAATACAAGTATTTTTACAAAAATGGCTTAGGAAAAGGTAAAGTATATTTTAAATGTATTTTCCTTGTATATTACATGTCACTTTTTAGTTGTGTTTCCTCTCATACCTGCTGTATGTGAACAGGCTACCTGCATGTATTTATAGCAGCCTACTTCAAAGTTTAGTCACAAGTCAGTTAATCCTTAATGTGTTCTTTTAAAAATATAAATTGTTCTTAAATAAGTTTTAAAAACTGTGTATCACAGCTTCTTCTTTGTGTTTACCATATTGAAGTGTATGATAAACATTTCCAAAAAATATTTCAGATCTCATCTTCCTTAAATTTTATTTGACTCTCTGAGTCTGTTTCCTTTCTATATGAATCCAATTAATTTATAACTAGTGTTCTACAAGATACATTTTGGGAAATATTATTTTAGAAAGAAAATATATAACTTCATAATAATACTTGGAATTGAATGACTTCCTTTTGGTATGTACATGGCTATATTTTCAGGCTGGATTTTCTTGAGTTACAGACTTTTTCTTACTTATTTGAATATTGATCCAGTCCACTGCTAGGCTTATTGGTTCATATTCTAACTGAGTGCCCCTTCCCTTTGAAGGCATCCTAACATCACAGTTCTCAACTATACAGGTGTGAAACCCAAATCTGACACATTAATAGTATATAATTCGTTTACTGTTGCATTTTCCTCAAAAGTAAACATCATGACCTTGTTAGTTCTGCAATGCTGGACCTCAGTTTTCTTCCTTTTCCACTGATAAATAGGATTTCATCTTTCCTCAAAACCAACCTATTTCAGTAGGATTATTTCTACACATCTCACAGAAAGATTTTTTTTTCTGAAAGTTATGATGTGAGAGTAGATTTTTTGGCTTAAGACATGCTACTTCTAAGATGTGTTGGTATCAAAGTGGAAGGCTGCAATAGGTGGTCTTTTTACAAATCTAAGAAGAGAAGATTTGTGAAAAATGTTGATTTAGGAAAGATATAATAGTAGTTGACATTAAAGAGTACATAGATAGCCAAGTGGAATGGAAAAGATGAAGAGATCTAGAACACATTGTCAGTAGCAATGAAAATCTACAGAATTGGACAAATTAAGAATGTTTTACCATCCCTTTGATAGTGTTGAAAATACAAAGTTTATTGCCATAAAAAAACTGAAATGCTTTAAAAAAGATAAAGAATGTGACCATTTACTCAGTAAAATATCTGTGAAACTACATTATTTGCCAGATACTATGCTAGCACTGGACTGCAAAGATGAAATAGGTATTATTTCTTGCTTTGTGGTGCTATAAATACATAATGGTAGTAAAATGCTTGTGAAAAGACAAGAAAGATAAAGTATTTAGAGGTAGTTGTTAACTTTAATAATAGTGATGAAGTAAAGTACTTGGGTAGATAGCTTTCTGTGAAGCATCGGGGGGAGACACCATATTGAAGTGGATTGAAATACATATAAGACATTTAGCTTAGGTTACATGAATAAAGAAAAGGAAATACAGCAAAATATTAAACATTATTTCTTTTGGGCTGGAGGATTACAAAAGTATTTTTTCCTCATGGATTTCATAAATACTGTGAATGCACATTATTTTTATACTAAGAAAAAATAAAATTTATCATGTAAAAAGAAAACTATTTTGTTCTAATTAATTATTGTGTTTTAAATACAACAGAAAGTATGCTGTTTGTAGAGTAGTACTAAGATAAACAAAGTGCTGAACAAAATAATTCCAATAAATAATTACAATGATGAAACCTGAGTATACCGCCTTGAGTGGTTCATTATTCTGATTTATCCCATAATGTTCTAATTAAGTAGATAAATAGGAAAAGTCCGCTTGCGCTGTGCTGACAATACACATCCATCAACTTACAAGCTCATGGAAGTTTGTCAAAGTGAAAGCAAAGCAAAGCACATGCTAATGCTTTCAAAATGTAGAGTAGCTTCATGTCCCACCAATTTATCAGTTGACGTGATTATGTGCGTGAATCCTCTAGCATACTGAGGAATGAGAATAACAATCCTAGTTAACAAGAGAAGAAAAAGACTGCCTGGCAGACGGGCAGTTTCCCATGCTAATGCTGATTAGAAACAGTGCGGTAAACAATCATTCCGTGAGATAGATCTCTGAACATTTATGGAGTGACATAGGCAGTTGTAATTCCATTCTACTGAGCGGTTCCTCTGAGGACTGTTAGGTAAATACCTTTGTTTTCCCTCCTGTCTAGCCTATGAATGGGACTAAGGGATTACAATCTTCTGCTAAAAAATAGAGGGGGGAGGTTTAAATTGTTCATTTCTTCCAATGTTATTGAATTGTTCAAAATGCACTTTGGAAAATAATAAGGTACTAATTGAAACATTTAAAAATATTCTCAGGCTGTCTCCAGTGTCATTTAATTGAAAATAGTGTGTAACTGCATCCTGAAACCCATCATCCAACTAAGGATTAATGTACCCTTGCTGAAATGTTAAATCTCTGGAGCAGCGAAGTTGCCTGTCTTACAGTTGATGACGCTGAGTTACTGATACATCTCTAGGTCTTTCTGACTGAAATTATTCTTCCCTAGTGCCTTTCTACCAAGTCTCAATAGCCTGAGGTACCATGTTGCTTAGCATTTACAGAATTCTTATTTCTCAATATTTTGCAAAGCAATAATCCAGAGATGGACATAAGAGAAAATAAACTGGAAAGAGAGGGAGGAGGATGGGGAGCTATGGAGTGGAAATCAGAATTTTGAGTTTTAGGAAACCATTGAAGGTCTTCCGTGCTACGTTGGAAGTCTGACAGGAAATGATGAGACTACTTCAGAGATTACTCAGTGTGGCACAAGACCTGGGTCACACGCTCTTCATCTCTCACAAGCAGCTGTCCTTCCAAAGCAAGCAGTGTCTTTAGTTCATGCAGCAGGGGTTGGGGCTGGAGTCTGTGGGGGCAAGGCAGTCAGAGGGTGTCATAGAACTGGTGGGTATCCCTGGCCATTCTCTTAAAGAATAAAAGGGGCTAGAATTTCAATAAATGCCTAATATTATCTCTTCTTTTATTTTGAAGCAGCTTGTTTAATATTCTAAAAAAGCAGAAATAGAAAAAGGAAGCATCATTTCATGGTACCAGTTTCCAGGGACTACATATGCTAGAGCTTTATTAATTTAGTTACAAGTGTATTATAAATCCACGTTAGGGATTTCACAGTTGAGATAGTGCACCAGCCTGAAATCAGAGCTACATGTTTAAGCACCAGAAACCATTAATATTTATATTAAAATGTCACAGGTAGTTCCCCTACCCCACCTTTTCAAAAATAGAAGATAAAATAATAAAGAAGTGGAGGAGAAAAGAAGAGAAAGGGAAGTAAAAAGGGTTGAGACAAAAGTCACGGTAAACCATGGCTCCAGTCTGCCTCTTCTGCTGGTGTGCTGTAGAAAACCAGCAGCAGGAACCATAGGAGCTGAGTTTTCAGGGTGGCCTCGTAATGTACTGCCTGGGTGACTTTGAGAAGATACCTGCCTTCACCTCTTTTACTGAGCTGTGTACTGCAAGATTAGAGTTTTGTTTCTCCCTTACTTTTAGTGTTATTTAGGGCCATAACTATTACCCTCAAATACATTTGAAAATACTTAGGTAAGTCCAACACTCTAAACTTCTAAATAACTATTAGAATTCTACTGTTACTACTTTTCTCTGTTAAACTTTGGAATTATTTTGAACAATTTTTACCAATAAAACTCAGATTTAAAAAGTCATGCTCCTTTAGTAACATTCAAGACACTCTTGGGAATGAAACAGTTTGTTGTAGAAGGTAGAGGTGCCTCCTCCCTAAGACTAAAGAACTCACCGGAGAACTTTTATATTTTTGGTGCCTGAAATTGAACTCAGGACCTTGTACTTGCCAGTCAGGCATTGTATAGCTGAGCTATATCCCCAGCCCCTCATTTATGCTTCTTAAGATTATTTTGGGTCTCACCTGTAGGAAAGATGCCCTATTGCCATTCTCTGAGGAAAAACTTACAGTGGAGCTATTATTATGCCACTAACAGTTTTATCTCAGGTTGGAAAGATTGGATATTTAAAGTATGCAAGTACATACAGTGTTACATTTGATGCAGCACTACAGTGCCTATGGATTTCTCCTGACCTTAACCTTGTACATGAGGGTACTTAATAGCAACTCTTCCTGCTTTTCCTTAAGCTGATGATAAAACGAGTCATCATTAAATTTCCATGCTCTGTTTCTTAGGTTATATTCAGTCAGTAACGTATAATCACTCATACGTGTTCTGCTAGACCTTGCTATTCAGATTTTAGTTCATGTGAATGTAGATCTCTCTTCCCAGAGTTTAACAGATCATAGAGAGTGCTGTTTCAGTTGGGGTTCATTGGTTGGACTCTCATGTGATCCGTTTACAATGTAGCTTCGTGTAATTCATCCAAGACCCCTGGACTCAGAATCTCATTCTTGCACATAGGATCAGGTACTATCGACCCTTAATTTTCTTTCCCAACAAAACTTGGAGTCTAGGGGCCAGGGATGTAGCTCAGTGGCACAGTTGCCTGTTTGGCAAGTGCAAGGTCCTGAGTTTGATTCTCGGTACCAAAAAATAAAAATCCTGGAGTCTGTAGATACAGTATACAATTTGCTGGTCTAAGGATCAGAGAAGGATGGCAAAGTCTGGACTAGTCAGAGGGCAAGGGTGGCTCACACAGTGCAGGGTCAGTGCAGATACTGTGGTCGAGGTCACCTTAGGCCTGAGTCTTCTGTTGTCTTTGTGACACTGCCTGAGTCCTTCCCATTCCGGGAATCTTCTTGCAGCGAAAATCCCCTGCTGTTGTAGGTGCTATACAATTCCATAGAATAATTTTATAGCATTGTGACACTGGATTACTATAATCTCTGTAAATAGAGTGGAATCATTTCCACATTCTCCAGAGAACCTAAGTTTATCTTTCAGAACGTGACTGCACTGAGAGTGCTGCTGCCGGATGGCCAATTTCAGCGAAGGTGAATGACCTTGCTCCTAAAGTAGGCAGAGTCCCACAGTGTTAAATGCACTGGTTTTCCTGTTACGTAGTCTTGATATTGGAGTAGCTACAGCCCATATTACTCTATGAGTACCTACAAGTATGATACTAGGTTTGTAGAACCCGTACATCTGTGTTTCTCCCACAAGTAGCAAGACGTCCTATTCCATCTCTCCAGTGAGAAGTGTCCTCTGCTCATTTCAAAAGTCTCACATGATATAATCAGCTTTCAGTTCTGTCAGTATAGAGAATGAGCATTCACTAATGCATTCTTCTTTGTTTAAGGACCTCTTAAATTTTCTAATGGGATTTCGTTATGGTTACATGGCCACTGGGCCAGCACATGTGCAGTAAGCGCAATGAAAACTGTGTTCCAATTCAGTCACTATATTTACAAAACTTATAAGTACTTGGGCTAGAAAATGTGGCTTGAAAATAATATTTTTAAAAGTAAAATTTATTTTAATATTATTTATATATGTAATGAGCAGTGTGATTTAAAAATATCTTCAGTAGGATTGACATAAGCTTACACTATTAATAAATTGCACCATAGTCATGTAAGGAAGCATTGAAATTAGTCAGATTTATTTCACACAAAATATGTATTATACAAATAATAAGTGAAAATATTAAAGGTATATAGCCTCTGCATATTGCATAGTAAATTGATGCTCAGAAAGTCTCTATTTTAGTCAGTATGAATAATCAAGAGCCACATCGTCAGAATGTTCATTTTTGGTAAACCACTGCATTTTTCTCAGTTTGTTTTTTTTTCTCAGTTTTTTAGAACCATTAGATTAAATTTAATTGTTACTGCAAGCTACTTAATATGGATACTGATATAAAGTAATTATTCACCAATTGCATGCTATTATTATTAGTATTTTAAATTGTCTAGGACATGCTTTAGTTATATATTTCTTAGAGATATAAGAGCAATAATGAAAAAAATTCTCATTCACTTAGAGCTTTTTTATTACATATAGATCATTAGTCGTTTGTAAAACATGAAATTATAAGGACAATAAACTTCTATTTACATGTCATGAATATTTAGCTTATTATTTCAAAAATCAATTAGTAAGTGTTTACACTGGGCTTGACTGAGTTCAAAAGATTATAACTTTAAAACTCATGAATCTATTAAGCAACTGATGAGGGGTTAATTTATATTTAAAATGAAGCATTTTATAGATGTAATGATAAGCTCATAGGTTTACAAATAGTCATTCTTAAAATTGAACTCGGATTTAAGAAAACAAAAGGAAAAAATTTAAATTATTACACACAGGTGTTTTTGACCCTAATCTCTTTGTCAGGTATTCAAGGATGGAAGAATACAATCATTTTACAATACCTTCATTTTATTATTTAAAATATCAGTGAGTTCAGAAAATAAAGATGCTCAATACCTGTGTGGACTTCATCTCTATAGGTTCTTTAGAATTTTCTTGCTTTATATTTGTGATTTCACTGTGGTGTCTTCCTAAATATGTATTTATAGTACTAGTGTGTTGCTTCTTTTAAAAAGGGAGCACTGTCTTGTGAGGAGTGACCTTTAAAGGAATGGATAGTTTGCTCAAGAAGTTCTTCCTGCATTCCCTGCATCTCAAGCTGTCGATTACTTAGATTTAGCACTTGAATAATATATCAGAATGAGTAACATTAACATATTACATAACACAAGAGAATATGGTCTTTTTTCTGTTTTATTGTTTTACACATGGACCCATGGGGTGTCTTCACTTGATACATCTTTCTGGCAATTCTGAAAGATTTCACATTTATGTGGTGCTGTAGTTTGTGTATGGTTTGTGTTCTTGGAAGCTCACATTGGAGTTTAATCCCATTTTGAGACCTTAAGTGGGTAGAAGCTTAACCTAATGGTGATGTTTAGAGGTGAGAAATTCTGGTGGTGATTATGGTTAGGTACGGTCGTGGCGGGGGAGCCCCACGATTGAAGAGAGAGACTTGAGGGTGCAAATGCATGCTGCTCTTTTGTGACCCTGTTCTTGTGCTTCTGGGACCCTGCAGGAAGGCCTTCATCACAGGTAGCCTCTTAGTCTGGGCCAGAACCAGGAATCAAAATAAATCCTTTTCTCTGTAATGTACCCCGTCTATGGTATTGTGCTATTGACAGAAAATGAACTCATTCTCACAACAGTGCTTATGTATTTTCTCTGGGGCACACAGAAAACAATATATTCCTTTGATATTTTGAGTAGTTTGTGCTTATTGCTTCCTGTGCCTTAATTAAGAATGTGCTGTGAAACATCAAATATACTATCAATTTTCCCTATTATTTTTGGAAAGAACGTGGCAATTAGCAAAGATTTGGCGACATTAAATTCCAGGTGAGTTTTCTGGAAGACATTGTCTTAAAATTTAAGGTACAAATGATATCCAGTAAGGTTACTACCATAATATAGAAAGGATTAAACTTCATATATGATGTGGAATTGAAGAAAAAACAAATGGATTAATCTAAACAGAGACAAACAGCTTTAACAATAAGTATTGCAGCCAAATTGAACTTGGAGATAACATACTGTCAAAATGTAACCAACCTTTTGTGCATAAAGTCACTTTTACCATGACTGTCATTTTTAGAAAATATTGTAATTTGTGAACACCATAACACAAGTATGCATACAAAGTAATGAAATATATTCTTTAAAAAATTGGACTAAAAACCAACAAACAAAAACACTACAAGTAGCCTTGTTCCATTTGCTCATTCTGGCAATCCTTCTACAGCTTCCATAATATTGGAAGTCTGGTGAATTATTTAGTGAGAATCTGCCTTAGTCTATTTGGGTTGCTATAACAAAGTGCTCTAATCTGAGAAGGTTATAAATGATGAGAGTTTCATTTTTGGAGTATGGGATATTCAAAGTCAATCGCAATCTGGTATCTGGTGAGGAGCACCACTCTCCGTTCGGTAGAAGATGGCTTCTGACTTTGTCCTCACATAGTGCAAGGGGAGGCTCTGCATTAGGAGGCAACTGATAGTGCGAGGGCTCTGCCTTCCAGACTCAATAACGTCACAGTGGACCCACCTGCTATGCCATGACTGTGGGGTTAACATTTCAACACAGGAGTGGGTTAGCATAAACCTTTAGCCCATAGCAGAATCATCTAGGCACATTTCAACAAACTCCTGGTTTGACATTAGGAAACTTTATGTCTAGACATATTCCTCTATATGTTATTTAGATATGCTCTTGACATATCACTGAAAGTATTAGTTATGTACCACAAGAGTTCAGTTTATGAAGCTGACTCTTCTTATTCACCTGTGAGAAATGTTTTTGGGCTGTATAAACTGTAAGATATCTTTCCAATATAAAATTCTAGTTTTGCATGTTTTATGACATTGCTTTCTGTTGAAATCAAGTTAAATTTAGCACACTAATTTCTTATGTTGTACTTTTTATAAGTCAATCCAACTAGAGGAATATCTTTTAAGGAGAAATTTCTTTTAAATAATCTTGTTAGTCATAATTTGAATTATTTACAATAGTATAAATGCACTGAATTAATTTAAAAATATCATTTTCTTTATCCAAGTATTTCTGTTTAATTTTTCAAGAAGTTAAGGATTTATCAATTTCTTGATATTTATAAAAGGTCTCGTCTAGATTGTCATTTTCTTCCTTCCTTTTGGCAAGACTTTTACCATAAAGGTCTTGCTCTATCATTTATATTTATATATACATACAGATATATGTACATGTGTAATATATGCCAATTTTGTATTGAAACTTGATGTTTAATTGTACACATAAATGGACAGAAAAATAACCTATTTTATTTATGTCATGATAAAGGTAATGAGAAATCTATTAAATTATCACATAATTTCAAATAAAATTATTACAAGTTAAACATTCATAGCAAATGGTTTTAGAATAGTGCTTTTGAAACACAATTGTGTTTTGAATTTTAGACAACTCTTGTACTTTATCTTTTGCTTTAGTCAATAATAATTATATTTGACCTGTCCTTGTTACAGCAGTGGATACCAATGAATTTTAATGTCAGCATGGTTACAGGCACACACCACATCCAAATGTACTGCAAATAAATAAAATCATGCATAAGTGAAGATTATTATGTCACAGGAAAATAGAAATAAAAATTCTGAGAATAAAATTAATATATTTAGGTTTGTCAGGTAAAAGAACACTTCCCAATAGCAAGAAGTTACTAAATGAAATCAGAATAAATTGAAGAGAAAAAGTTGATACTTTTAAACCTCAAAAAAATTTGAAGTATTGACGAGAATACTTATACATTTAAATAAAAATTAAATGGAGAGTATGTGACCCACTAGAGCTGTGCAAAAACAAAAAAAGATGATATGCAGAATACTACTGAGAAATTTTCCAAGAATAAAATACTGAGCAAAAAGAGAAAAATTAGCAGTTTCACAAGACAAAAATTTAGAAAGATAAAAACTGGTTTAACAAGGTTTTAACAGCTACCAAAGAAAAATGAGACATTACTTACAAAAGAACAATAATTAGAGTAAAATGAATTAAGATATCCATTTGTTAATGACTCAAAATACTTGAAGCTTTTCAAGGGTGTATACCACCAACTTAGAATGGTTAACCTTGCTAAAATAAGTTGTCATCTAAATTATTAATTTCAATATTTAAAGTGTTTTAAGACAAAAAGAATAATTAAATTTTGTTCTCAGATAGGCCTACACTGAAAATCCACAGAAAGTCTTCTTTGGTATAAATTGAATTAGAGTTTTATAGTAGGCAAAGACAAGCAGCAAACACAGATTACATAACTACTGACTTGAAGTATGAAATAACAGCTGAATATAAAGTACATAGACATACTGCTCTCGTTTGATTCAAGTAAGATAGTGTGTTTTCAAAATATTCTTAAGGTTTAAAATTTTACCTTGTTCTGAAGAGAACTATATTGAATATTTTACACTTTCTAGAAATGTGATTAATTAGATCTCATCCTCAGATTTTAAAAAGTGAGTAAAATAATGAATTGAAAAAGCATCAAACCAGTAGAAACTATGAAACCAAAAGAAGGAGGATACATGAAAGTAAACAGATAAAAGCTAATTGTAGAAATATGTTCTGATATATTAGCCATTTTGATAAATGTTAAAAGATTAAATTCATCACTAAAGATAGATTTTCATAATGGTAAATGACTTCATATGCCTTTTAGATACTAAATATCTCAAGGAAATAGTACTGAAGAATTAAAAGTAAGTGAAATCAAATATAAATCACAATGCAGTCTGATGGGAAGATAATGTGATCATTTAAAATGGATATGAAAGATAATAAAGCAAGGAGTTTCTTTATGGAATATAGAGAATTATTGAACTCTGGCAACTGAAATCTGTGCTAGCTGCATAGAAATAGAAAATAAAAACAAATAGATTTTAAAAACCTAAACACACTCACACATTTCCAAGATTGGTGGAATTATAAATCAGGTAAATGTTTCAAAACTTCAGTTTACTCCCAACAAATAAAATTAAATAAAAATCTTTTCACCATTTTATTTCCAAAATTAATTTTAGATAAGTTAAAAATCAAAATAGAAACATTAAAGGGAAATATGTTTTTTTTTTTGTTTAATGAGACAGTGGACAGCCTGATCACAAAGGGATTTCTATGAGTTGCATACATTAAAATTGTAGACATGATAAAATTTAAAATACAATCAAAATTTTATTTTTCAGAATAAAAATTTCAGAGGGCTCAGCTGGGAGCCACATGTGTAGCTCTACACCCCTTATAGACAGTTCTACCCTGTAGGATTGGCTTTCTCTGCGGCTGTGCAGTGCATTGGACAATCACTGGACTGGCTCAACTATGCCTTCCTCCAGAAAAGCAGTGACGTAAAAGTATCTGAGCATGCCTGCGGGCGGGCTTGATACACTGTCCAGCTGGCAGGGTGTTGTTTTGGCTGCTCCGTGTGTTAAAGGCAGTTTTATAATTCGCTCATTGACCAGACGGTCTTTCTCTCAGCCTCCAGCTACAAAAAGGCCTTTCGTTCTTTTGGTTGCTTTTTCTTTTTCTTTTTTTAGGGCAGTGGAAAGAAGATATATTTTATTAGAATTCAAGCCTGCCAAATCATGTTGGAAGTTTTATGTTTATTACCCCCAAATTGTTGAATAGCCAAAGTGGCTAAAAATCCCTGGTTGTCAAGATCAGTCTAGATTTTGTAGAATGGTGGGTGCTGTGGCCGTCTGTGGTTTGCATGATGCTGACGGACTGCACTTACCTCGGCTCAGTCTAGAGAGCACATCCTGATGGGCTTACGTGTAAACTCTATGTAGTTGCATTCAGTGTAGTGTTGATCTCTACATTCAGTTAGAGGAACTGTTGCAGAAATGTCTGTTGCAGGAGTTTCATGAGTCAATAAACACCAGTGTTTGCTTTCATTACCCTTCAGGGGCATTAATTTCAAGAGGTTATGTATTAGCCAGCTTTGCATTACAGAGACGACAAATTTAAGAAAGATGAATATTTTATTTAGCTCCTGGTTTTGGGGATTCAAGTCCAAAGTTGGGCAGCTCCATTGGCTAATGGTAGGCATGGATGTCACAGATCTGTGGTTACATCTGAAGTCAGAAGAGAGAGGGAAAGTAGGAGAGAGGGAGAGAGAAGCAGAGAGGAGAGAAGGGAGAGGTGAGGAGAGGAGAGGAGAGGAGAGCAGAGGAGAGCAGAGCAGAGGAGAGGGGAAGGAAGGGAAAGGGAGAACAGAGTAGAGCAGAAGAGATATCTGACTTGGTGCCACAGTTCCTTTTCAGGGTACTCTGCCAGTGACCAAGGGGCTTCTCAGTAGGCCTCTGGGCCTCACAGTTTAAAGATCTACAGCCTCTTGGCACACACCCCCCTAGGGAAAAAAGTCTTCACGTATGGACCTGTGTGTATATTCTTCAGACCATAGCACTGTGTATAAAAGTCATTATCAGCATGTGGATTAAACTCAAATGAGTCGTTTACCCAAATGAAAGGATGTTTGTGTCCATTTTCACTGATGAACATGAAAGCCTCTGATATATGTGCAGTTGGAGCACAGTAAATATCCAGTTAGTACCTTTCACTATTATGTCATAAAACATGACTTTTTTTTTTTATTTCTGTCTTTCCTTTTTTCCCTCAACATTTGATAGAAGTTGTTTAAGAACCTTTTACTTTTGGTGTATTTGTCAAATTTGAAATAGTTTTGTAAAATAAAATCTCAATTTTTTCACATTGCTTGCTATAAACTCACTCATCTTTTGCTGCATTAGTTGCTTATAACTTCTGGTTGACATTAGGCATTGGCATCCTCTTATTTTTGTGGCACAGTTCTAATAGCTTTAGATTTTCTTGTAAAGTTTCGATCACTCTTGTCTACTTCATTCAAATCATTAGGAATGAGCCTAAGTTTGAATTGGCTGAGCTGACTAAAGTTTGTGTAAAAGGCTGGTTTACTCTCCACTTTCCATATTTTTAAAATGAAAACATGGAGACTTTGATCTAGACAGTTTGTGAGAATCTGCATTATGCGAGTAGGTAACATAGTTCTATCTTTCTTCCTTGTCTGAACCCTGGAATGGACAGATGTCTTCTTTTGTTATCTTTCTAAAAATGTCTTGGATCACAATGGCTTTTACAAACTACAGAGCCATTTATTTGATAGAAGTTGTTTAAGAACCTTTTACTTTTGGTGTAACTGCAGATACAGCCCCCAGTATTCTGAGAATAAACCTTTGAGGCTCATCTTCCCCAATCAAGGGGCAGTTTATTCCTGGAGCATTTCAGCATTTAAAAACAGAGGAAATTAAATTGCTTCCCATGCAATATTTAATCTCTAAGATTTGACAGATTTTTTTTCTGGTTTAACAAATGTAGTCCCAGATCTAAGGAGCATGGGCTGCTGGAGAACTTGGTATGGAGTAGGTTGAATTTAAAATCTGCCTGACATTGACAGAATTGCAGTGATTCTTTAAAATAGCAAATAAAATTTGTAGCTTAGTGCTTTGGGGAATTTAGGCAAAAGCAGTCCTATGAGCTGCGTTCCTCCTTAATTTCCATTTTAAGTGCTCATCAAGGCAGAAGGCAATAAATTCAGAAGACAGCCTGTGATAATTTTCTCATCTCTTGAATCAGAGCAAGATCTTCAAGGTCATTTAATATGTTAATATTTTAAGATGTTTAAAGGTCGATTTTTACCTTACAGAAAGCAAATTTGTATGCAGTTTAAATACAAAGTAGGTTAATAGATCTTTCATGCAGAGCACATGAGATGTACAATGAGGTACGTTCATGATGCTTAGTAGAAGAAAAGAAAGTGGGATCAATGTGATTGGCTAGTTTAGTTTGTGTGATATAACTGGTCTGTAGTTACTCTAAGCAGAAGATAAGGTATTTGCCTTAGTTACTTCTTTTTCATTGCTAAGACAAAATACCTGGCACCCAAAGTTAAAAGGAAAAAGGTTTATTTAGCTTATAGATTTTAGAGGTTTCAGTCCATAATCGGCTGGCTCCAAGGCAGGGTGACATTGCAGAGGGGAAATAGTTCATGGAGGGCAAAAGGTAGCAAAGCAAGCAAGAGACAACACAAGCCTCTTTGTGTTCTTTGTATTGTATCGAGGCTATTGGGATGAGGGTGGTGCAAAAGCACTCAGTGGGCGGATCTAGTAATCAGCCAGCCTACATCCTAGAAGCCTTAATCATAGCATTGCACCATGAGTCAGTTTCATGCCTTCCATTCAGGCACCTCGAAAAAGCCTGACTTATGACTCAAGGACATCTAGAACAAGCCATTACAGTATGTTTTATAACTTTTAGCTCATTTGTCATAATTTTTACCATACAGATGCTGTTCCTTAAATTTCTATGAAAAACATTGAAAATAAGATTTGAAAAATAAATAGAGGTAAATAGTCTGACTTCACTTCTTTGTGGGATTTAGCATAGCAAATTTGTGACACTGGCTTTAAAAGACGATGTGATTAAGAGAAAGCAGAAGATTATAAGATGACTAGAAATGTGCAGGCAAATCATGAGAAAATTACTCAGTTGAAGCTAAGGAGAGAGAAGCCAGGTACAGTGGAAACTTCTGTGCAGGCAGCGCCCGTGGGTCAGTTGCTGGTAGAAGCTGTATAACACGGGGATGAACACAGTGATGCCGATGTTGAGAAAGTCGTTGTGCAGAACCACTGGAAGAATTGCACCTTTTGTCTCTTACTCCTTTGTTCTTTTACTGTATTTAGCATGTTGCTGCCCAACATTAAAAATACTTGTCATGAATTTGTACAGCATTTAGAAGTAGTTTTAGTCCATTAAGCACAAGAAAAGGTGCCCATTTTATGTTAGATTTCTGTGAAAATAAACTACAATTCAGAAATTTCTCCTGTACAAATAAAGTTCCCGTGGAATTAGAAGATCTGCAGGTAGAGGAAGGTGAGGAAAAGGGAGGTAAAAAGGATGATGACATATGTATAAGCATGTATTATTCACTATGAATATGTACATATACTAATCAAAACTAAAAATACAGGAACAATGTTGAAGACATTTCTTTTTTGACACTACCACCTCTAAGTGAGGCTAATGCTTAACATGTTAAGCTGTATCAATGTTTTGGCCACATCAGGCCCTGGTCTTAGAGGGAAAGATTTTTCTAGTAGTATTCTATCAACTTACTTACTTTTTTATGACTAATTGTTTTATAAAGGCTCTATATACGTGGCATTATGTATGTGCTAAAAGTATAACACAACCATGAATCAAATGCATTGGAGTCAGCTTGGCTCAGATCCTAGTTTAATAATAGTGTTCTAAACTTGGATACTTTACTTCTGAAAAATTCCATTCATATGCTAGCTTTATATAGGCAACAATACTTATTTAAAAACATTTTTTGAGAATTACGTGTGATACAGTATCTTCTGAGTATGTTTAGTAGGATATATGTGTTCTATTTTTCTTTTCCTTATTTCTTTAATAGCTACACAACATGAAAACTTCTTGCTGTGCCATTGTTTTGCTTTAAGTGACACTGGTTAGATTAACTGAAGTTGTACACTGATGGAGAATATCTGTTACTTTGATGATGAAAATCAACTTGCTTCATGTGGAAAATATATTGTTCATAAGACTGGATCCTGTGGAGAATGCTTTAGTGTTTTTGGACAAATGCTAAGTTAGAAAGAATTCAACACCACTGTTCAGAGCATTCATAGTAAAGTTAAAGTGGATCAAAGGATGAGAACAACTGTTATGACATATTTCCTTATTAATTAATCTTAAATATATACTTATTCAAAAATATTTATTGAGTTCACATTCTGTGCCATATACTTTCATATTTCATTGTAGGTGGATACAGAGAATATATAATCAATTAACATATGGCAGAGTGGTGGTAAACCTATGGCATGGTGCTGTAGTGGGCATACAGAATCCTGTCTGTTGACACATGAACTAAGTTCCCCTAGAATTGTCCCAGTAGTGGGGCATCCAAGCTTAATTGCAGTGTTGGCACTTTGCAATAAATAAGTGGGTTTTGGTTTGCAGTTTGCACACTTGATCTCTTAAGGTTCCTCATCATTGATATAGCATGTCCAATGATGCCTAGCTTGTAGGCATCCCATTGCAATAAAATACATTTATAAGTTGTGCAAAATTACCATTTGATGGGGAATAGATGGCTCAAATGTGATCTCTAATCCTGTTTTTTCTGAGGAATCTCCATACTGATTTCCACAGTGGTTGCACCAGTCTACACTACCATTAACAATGGAGAAGGGTTCCTTTTTCCACACAGCCCCACCTGCGTTAGTTACTGATTGATTTCTTGATAATAGCCATTCTTTCTGGGCTAAGATGGAATCTCATCATTGTTTTAATTTGCATCTCTCTAATAACCAGTGATGCTGAACATTTTTCATGTATTTATTTGCCGTTTGTATTCTTCATCTGAGAAGAATGTATTCATCTCAGATGCTCATTCTTGGATTGGGCCTTTAAATTTTGGGGTTCTGATTTTTTTCAGTTCTTTATATGTTCTAGATATAAGTCCTTTGTCTGAGGGACAACTGGCTGAAATTTTTTTCCCACTCTGTGGCTTGACTCTTTACTCTGTTGGCAATTTCTTTGGTTGTACAAAAGCTTTTTCATAGGATGCGATCCGAATTGTTAATTCTTTTTATTATTTCTTATATGATCTGGGTTTTCTTGGTGAAATCTTTGCCACACCTATGTCTTCAAGAGTTCTCCTATTCTCTCTTCCAGCAGATTTAGTGTTTGTTCTACTAGTTAGGTCTTTGATCCATTTTGATTTTAGTTTAGTGCATGGTGAAACATACAGATCTATTTTTAGTCTTCACCATGTGAAAATTCAGTTTTTGTACCACCATTTGTTGAAGAGGCTATCTTTCTTCTAGTGAATATATTTTGCTCCTTTGTCAAAAATAAGGTGGCTGAGTGTGTTTGGGATTGGTTCTGCATCTTTTAGTCTGTTCCATTGATTCTGTGGTCTGTTTTTTGCCAATACCATGGTGTTTTTATTACAGTATCTTTGCAATATGATTTCAAGTCAGGAATTTCAATGTCCCCTGCCTTGCCTTTGTTGCTGAGAAAATATCATACCACAGTGCTATATGCACACCTATGTAACAGCACAGTTCATAGTAGCCAAATCTCTAGTTCCTATCTCTGCCTTGGATCCAGCTGACTGTGAACTGAAACTGTGAGCCAAAGTAAAACTCTCCTCCCTTAAGTTGTGGTGTTGGGTATTTTGTTCCAGTTAGTGAAAAGTGATGGATACGCATATTTTCTGCACTGCAATACATTTACTCAGAAGGAATAATCTGGTACAAGTGCTGGACTACTGGCTTTGTTTAGGCTATGTAGTAAATCACTGAATAGTCTAGAAGGCAGTTTCCCTATCTTATGGAATTCCAAAATCTTAGAAAGAAAAGGGCTATCGTGATTATGTAGGCCACCTTGCTGCTCCAGAACAGAGCAAAGAAACTACCACAGTTAAGAAATTTGTAGCAGTACCAGTAAAGTACATTTTCTTCTGTGCATAAGTAAGAATGTGAGACCTTCTAAAACTGATAACCACAGTGGTACAGGAAATGTCTCATAAAGGAGACTTGTAAAAATTACCATAGAGATCAGCAAAGCCTATGTAGCACTGTCAGGAAAGGTCTGACAAAAGGACTTGGAAGTATCCATTAAAAATCTGCCATAGTTTTCCAGGGCAGAGTGAGAAACTTTCCTGAATGGAGCAAGTGACAGTTGAGTGCATCTTAGGAGACACCTACAGGATTTTTTACTTCTCTGCAACATTTGCTGATATTGGGGATTTCTCTTCACCTTGGCACTTTTCACTTGTAATCATGGCATCTTCATTCCCTTCATCACCTCAAATGCTGCAGTTGTTCTTAAGATAGCACTCCAATGGCCCTTCTCTGCTGTACCACATGATTTGAAGCGAGATCTCTGAGAATATGTGAACAGCTAAGCCTCTCAAATTTAAATCTACTAAATAATATAACCACTCTGAATTCTGCCACTGCAAGCAGCATGGCATGCGATGCAATGGAGCAAACAAACAAAAAAGGCTTTGATTATTGATATTTGAAGGAGAGAAACCTCTGTCCACCCCCTCACCATTTTAAATTCTGACACTTTAAAGTCTAAATTTAGAGGCTGGGGATTTAGCTCAGCGGCACAGCGCTTGCCTGGCAAGCACAAGGTCATGAGTTCGATTCCCGGTACCAGAAAAAAAAAAAAAGTCTAAATTTAGACAGATTCTTTATAGCTACATATGTACTTTGTTTTCTCTAACTTGACAATGAGGTCTTTTTCTGATTGCTCTAAGTAAATGTGGAGATTACAACAAGAAATCAGAGGGCCATCATTGCACCACATGTTCCTGGTGGCTTGCCTTATGCACATGTTTTCCAGTGTTCTCAGAGAGCTGTCAACAAGCTGTCAGTTAGTTATGAAACCTAACAGGTGGTCAAAGTTTATATACTAAGAAAATGAGATCATGAAGTAATGCATTATGGGACTGATTATTGCCCATCTGCAAACAATTTCCAGCGTACCTTATGGGGTTAACTTTTAAAGATGTGATAATGACGTCCTTGCATCCTATGGCAGAAGAGAAAGAAGATGGTAATGACTATCTGAGCACTCATGAGCAAAAGCCATCTTTTTCTTTAGATTGTTATTTCATATCTGTATATTTGGATTTAACTATGTTTCTCAAACTATTTCAATGTTGAAAATATTGCAAGGTACCTGTTCACAAATGATAAACACAGAAACTGATCTTGGTCCTTCGTCTTATCTTTCAGTTAATCCCTCTGCATCACTGACCACAAGTGTCTATCTGTAATAGAAGTCAAGTCTCTTGAGGAAAAAAGTTGTCTTTTAATACTATTTCTGTTAGTTTTTTATATGAATAACATAAATTGTAAAGTAACTTCGGTTTTATAACTTTTTCTGAGATCCAGCATATATTATTTTTACATAACTTCAAGTTATTAGGCAGTTTTAGACTTGAAAATCATAGGACTAACAATGAAAATTAATCATTATTAAGAGTATAAAATTTAGTTTACAATAATATAAATGGGTTGCATATACAGTCATGCCTCACTTAGTGATGGATGAATTCTGACAAATGTATTGTTAGATGCCTTTGTCACTGTGTGAACCTCACAGGGTATATTTATACAGGACCAGATAATTCAGCTCACTGTGTACCCAGGCTTTGTGGTACAATTTATAGCTCCCTGGCTATGAAACTATGCAGCATGCTATTGAATTTGAACATTGCAGGCAATTATAAGCACTGTGGTAAGCATTTATGTATCTAAAAATACCTGAGCATAGAAAAGGTACAGTGAAAGTATGGATAAAAGAGAAAATGGTGCACCTGCATGGGGCACTTGTTAATCTGCAGGCCTGGGCGTTGCTCAAGGTGAGTCCGTGCTTGGCTGGGTAAGGAATGTGAAGGCAGGGGCATTTCTGCGCTCTGCTGTGGACTGCACAAACACTGCGTACTTAGACTGAATACATTTGTTATGTTTTACTTGAATAATAAGCGGCCCTGAGTGCAATATAACATTTCTGTTTTATTCATTTGTTTACCTTTGAGCATCATTTGTGTAATAATACTTTCCTTAAAGCCCAAACAAATTGGACAGCTGTACAGATTTTCTTCTTTAAATCTTTGTCTGTAAGCTTTTTCTATACTACACTTTTAAAATTTCTATTTTTACTTCTGATGCTTTTCTTTGTTGAGAACTCAGACACAAGTACACTCTCTAGCATATGCCTATATAGGGTCAAGATTCTCACCATCATCTCCACATTTTGTCCTGCTGGAAAGTCTTAAGGAGCCATGACAGTCCTGGTGCTGTCTGTCAGCTCCTGTGACAACAGGCCTTTTTTTGGACTAGGGAAAAGAATCTTCCTGTGCTTACTTTATACTCAATTCTTTATAAGAGGAGTAGAAAGTGTAGCAAGTACATAAACCAGAACCATGTTACCTGTCATTATCAAATATTATTTAGTGTACATACTTATATGCGCTCTTCTTTGACATAATATAGCACAGTAGGTTTTTACATGAGAAATGGGACAAATACATGAGTTATGAGTTTTTCTGCCTCAGTAAGACTTCTGTGACATCACTAGGTAACAGAAATCCTTCACTTCCAGTATAATCTCATGAGGCCACCATGGTAAGAAGTTTTCCTACCAAAGATTACTAATATCTTTGGTACCTATTCAAATTCAGTAGCTATTAATTTGCTTACTATTTCATAGTGAAGTATTTGTAGCTATATGAAATATATGTGTGTATGTGTATACACCCATCAAATGGATAGAAGGTGACAGGGAGAAGAAGGACAGAGAAAAAGAAAACCCGAATGACCTATATGACCTCACCTATGATGCAGTCAAGGTGAGCCCGGGTGGTTTGGGTCTCTCCTTCCCTTCCTTGGTTGACAAGAGAAACATTGTAAGTATTCAAAGTCCTATGAAGACCATCTCTGCACTTGAGCTATTTTTTTTTTCTGCTTTATTATTGTGTTCTGTCTTGCATTTAAAATATCCCATTCAGTTGTCTTATAAACAAATATTTACCTCTGAGAGAGAGATTTGATTACACATGAATGACAGAAGATAGATGGATTGCAAATGAAAATATTTAATTTTCTTGGTTCTCATATGCTATGTAGCAATAATGTACATAAAAATTGCATTACACATTATTCAATTGCAAGAATACATGTCTCCCTTGAAAGCAGAATGACATTCATTTATGCATCTATTTGTTGAGTGCCTAGTAGGTGCCAGACTCAAAATATATAATGCTGAAATTAAAAACAAACAAATAAATAAAAATAATCAAATTCCTATATTCTTGAAATGTGGAGAATACAGATATATAATCTAGTGCCGAGAGAAGCACATAGAGCCCAGACCATTGGGAACTTATAGATAGGGTGAGTTTATTTGATCTTATGGGTACATGAGACTATATATATTGACATGTTCATCATTATTGCTGTTGTGGGGTGAATAGATTCATGCTTTTGCACAAATGTGAAGGATAGCATGTGGCAGTTGAGATTGGAAGTAGTACGCTAATGATCTGCTATTGAGAGGGCACAGCAGATTTGAGAGGAACTGAATTTTGGGAAGATAGGTTTAGAAGGTACCTCTAACAGAACTTAGTGGTTGGCTTGGCCTGAAGGTTAAAGGAGAGGAAAAGGTCAATGATGTCTCCTGTATCTATATCTTTGGTAAATACATAAACAAAAATCTGGAATGGCTTTCTGTGGGGGTATGTACGCTGTGAAGAGCTGCTTGTGAAACGTGAACATTCAGCTATTAAGTAAACCAAGAATAATCATCTAAAGATAGAAAAGGAAGCAATACTTACAGGTAAAACTACAGATTATGTTCATATCACCCAAGCTGAGTGAAAGGAGTCTGGATCCTAGTGATTGGGCAGTGAGATTTGATAAACAATAGTATTGAATGGCAAAATGGATGAGGGAGAACCTGGAAAAGAACTGAGAAGTGGTTCTCATGAAATCTACAGAAATAGAAGAGGTAAGTATTATAGACACTAAGTGGCAAAAGGAATGGCAAACACATATCTTATAAGAAGGGATTAGGCTTCCCAGTATTGTTACACAGGGGAGAAAAACGGATTACAACAAATATGACATTCTAGTTACAGTAGTACAACTAGCAATAAGCACAATTTAGAAACTGACAAACTGTGAGAACTATTGATTGTGTACTTTAGACTATAGGAGCAAAGTTGATAGTTACAGTACAGAACTGATCATAAATTAGGAGTTTGTAGGCAAAGTATTTTCCCTTGTTAGAGTGGATTTACCCTGGGTTCCTCTGGACGAGCCAGTTGCCATGTCCTGGGTGCCTCTCTTGATGGCTGCCCATCCTGCAGTGTAGGAGGATGGTCCATGCACCAGGATTCTCCCCAGACTGAGGCTCCCATGGTGACACAAGGGTGATGGGTGGGCTTTCTTCCCTACAGTGCAGCTCACTGAGGCTCACTCTGGCTCCCTTGGTGGCAGAGGGTTGGGGTGGTATGCTTACCCTTAAAAGAAAGATAAAGGCTTTTATAGGTAAATTGGTGCAAGGAGAGAGCATATTCCTAAGAGAAATAAATCAGACTTGCACGTGCAAGTATTGTATTGTCTCCCTAGTGTAAGAAACTGAATGTAAATAAATTCCAAAAGG
>NW_004955554.1:2366822-2373213 GCF_000276665.1 Chinchilla lanigera | reverse complement strand
AATAAAACCCAAAATGTACAATAGATAATATGAAAGGAAAAGAAATTGCTTAAAGGAAGAAACAACTGGGATGAGGGAAAGAAGAAAAAGAAAGTACTAAGGCACTATATATATGAGAGCTGGCAAAGGATAGCCTGTACTGCTGTTATCTGGTGGTTTATTAAGGGGAGCAGTTAATGCTTAAAATTTTTTTTATATTTTTTGACCAATTTCATATGCTTATATCATAATCTGACCAGCTTATGTGAAGACAACAATATGCAGTATAACAACCATTGGTGAATTTCTACCATTCTATCTAGTGAAATTATGTGTTGTCTCTAATGTTCTTTTAAATTATTATTTTCTTATTCCCTTTAATGGTTTGATCAGTCTTACATCTGATAATCTGAGCGACTTCATTGAAGATAACAGTATGTAATATAACAGCCACTGTAAATCCCTATCATTTGGTTTGAAATCGTGTATCATTTTTAATGTCCTTGCTTTGTTTCTGTTTTGCTATTGTTCCTTTTTTACTAGTCTCTTTAAAATAAAAAAAATAAATATGAGTGACTTCATCATATTTAAAGATTGAAGAAAACGAAGGACAGTGTTAAATATAGCAAGATGTAACACTCCAACATGGCTGAATAGAGAAGGTGTCAGAGACTCAGAGAAGGTAAACTAAAAACACAAGTCATGGGAAGAGAGTGGATATACATCCTGATGCACAAAGTCAACTCGAAAGAAGAGACTTGTAGGTCAAACAAGACATATGCATAAGAGCTTAAAAAGGGTGAAGCAGTCCAACAGAACTGACCATGGGGCCTCAGCCCATCCCTACATGGAAACTGCCATTTGTGAGAAGTCCCAAGCAGCGCAGCAGAGTCAAGTTGCACAGGATGGACTTGGGTGTATGGGCTCTTTGCCTCGTTGTCCCCTCTCCAAACAGAGGATGTTGCATCATGGCAGCATTTTTTGCCTGCACACCCCTAGGATGAATGACCAGGGAGCTTCTCCTTCCCCATACTTGCCCATTCATCCTCAGACTGAGTGGAAAAACAAGTTAATGCTAGTTGTGTGAGGAGCCTTCAATATTGGACCCCAAGCACATCTTAGTCACCAGTGGGAGCCTTCAGTTCATCACACACAAACTGGGACATTCATCTGGCTAACACTGGTCTGGTTTGAGTCTAACAGAGCTAACACTGGTCTAACAGAGCTAACACTGGTCTGGTTTGAGTCGGTACTCAGCACCCAGGGCTCACTTCAGCCTACATTGAGCTCTCACTGTCCTCCTCTAATTCTAGAACTGCTGAAGTCTGTCTGACATCTAAGTTCTCTAGGCTACTGGTGTTTACACAGGGAGCTCCACCCTGATTCAGCCAGAGCCCCAGACACAGCCCCTGCCTAACACAATAGGGCAGCCCTCTACTTGCTAAGCAGCAAAGGTTAATGGCTGATATTTTCTGACTAGTACTCTCTACACATGTGAGACATCACCCAGTGCTCTGCACCCTCATTTGGCATGTAGAAATCTGCCCACATTAGTCTTGGACAGATTTATTTCTCCTCTGAGTATTCACAGGACTGATAGCCAGGTCTCAAAGCCCATAGGAGCTTCCACATGATATCAGGAGATTCCACATGATATCAGGAGATTCCCACAGACGCTGGAATATACATTTGGTAACCAGCTTCAGTCTCCAAACAGAAGGAATCCACAGCAGGAGCCTCAGAAACAAGGCCCGATATCTTCCTTTGTCGAGTTTCCTAGCTTGAACAACTGCCGCAAATAGGGGACTACAGAGAGAGGCCCCCTTTGAACTGAGTAGCCTCCATACAAACTCATACACTATAAAGAGAGGCAAAGAGGAATGTGACTTGTGAGATTAAAGACTACAGACCTTTGGAAGAAAACACTCCTCTGGAAGTACATAGGCAATTTTTTCTTCTTTTTTCTTCATTATTTATGCATTTTTGATTTTTCACTTTTTTTCTCTTTTGGTTGGTGGAGGTTGGAATTTTAATGCCCATTTTCTTCTTATGCCCTTTTTAATGCTATTTTGTTTTATTTGTTAAAATATGCCCTCCTCTTATTTTCTCTCTCTCCCTTCTTTTCTCTTAGCCTGTTTCCGTAAAATTCTTTATTTTGTTTTCGTCTAGTATAATCTCCCCTTTCTATTATTTATCCTTTCCTAGGTGGTTGTCCTTATTACTGTTAGCTAATACCACTAATTTCTCTTTGCTACTTAACAGGATCTTCTATATCAATTGTATTACATTCTTTACATCTATACTTGCTTTATTTTTAATAATCTATTTCCTTTTTCTTTTTTCTTCATACTTTTATACTGTCATACCCATACCATTTATCTTTATAAATCTATAGTTAGTTAACTGTATCTTACTATTGCTGAATACTGCTTTATGATTGAAAGGGAGTAAAGTCACTATCAACTGGATACTTACTGTATATAATTTTATAATTTGATTTTCTCCGGTACCAGGAACTGAACTCACGATGTTGCACTTGCCAGGCAGGCGCTTTGCCGCTGAGCTAAATCCCCAGCCCCTAATTTTATAATTTGAGATCTTGTTATATAACTATAAATCTTGTATCTAGGATTAAATGTGACATAGTATTAGTTATTGCAGTTTGTCATTTTCCAGTTTGTTTGATTCTATAGTAATAGTAATAGTTTACTAATTTAGCCAAGGTGATATAGTTGTTGTGATCAGGTGATCCTCCTTGTATACCAGTACCTAGGTTGTTTGGAGCCCATAAATAACATTACAGCCTTGTACCAAAGAATTGGACGCTAGGCAAAATAGGTTGCAACATGTCGTCCCTGGCAAGGATCCTGGGACAGAATCAAAAGCCAGAAGCCAGGTACTTCTAAAAGAAAGCTTTGAAAAGGAGTCATTATTTAACAAAGTCTTAATATTAGTAATAAAACTACCTACCATAAGTGATTTATAAGCCTCAGTGTAGAAAATAAATAAACAGAGAAATAGAAAATGAGAAAATATAGAAACAAGATGCAATCCAAAACCTCCAATTGACCAAAAACAAGCCCAGAGGATATTGAGGTAGAACAAATCAGAAACCTCCCAGCTGAATTTTTTGAAATGGTGGCTGTGGAAGTAACAGGCAGATGAATAAGCCCCCAAACAAAGCAAAAATAATTACACAAGTATCAAAAGAGATGATGACTATAATAAAAAAAAAGGTGAATCTAGAGTAGGTAAAGTTAAAAAATAGAGGAGTTTAGAAACATCAGGACTGCCCAACATAGAAAAGAAGTGGATGTCACAAAATAGGTGTAAGCAGACATCCAAGAGATTAAAAACTCTGTTGAAAGCATGTGTAGCAGAATCAACCAATATGAGAACAGCATATCAGATGTAGAAGTTGTGGTCGTGGTTGGTGATCATCAAATAAAAGACTTCTTAAAAATGGCTAGGAACCTGAAAAATCAATCCAACAGCTTTTAGATGATGCAAAGTATAATAAAGATTAATTGTTATAAATGAAAACTTAAATGATAATGCAAAGGTCATAAAATGTGTATTCACAGTAGTAATAGCACAAAACTTCCCAAGCATGGAACAAGAATTTGGCATACAGTAAGTGCGGTTTATAGAACTCCAGTTAACCATGAGCAGAAGGAAAAAAACCCATACCAAGGCATGCAGTAGTCAAGAGCCCAGAAATTCAATGCAAGAAAAGAGTACTAAAAGCTATTAGATAGAAGAAACAAGTCACTTTTAAGGAAAGCCCATAAGAATCACAGCAGACTTGACACAAACCCTTAAGTCAAAGAGAACTTGGAGTATTTCAAGCCCTAAAGGAAAAGAACCCTCCTAAACCAGGTTGTTGTACCCCACAAAAATATCTTACAGAATTGATGGAGAAATAAGATACTTCCATGATAGAGAACATGAGATATTCATGACCACCAAACCAGCACTTCAAACATTTCTGAAACACATTCTAGAAAGAGACAAATTAACAATTCCAATAATACCAATAGAATCAGGCCATGAGGCAAGTCAAGCAATTAAACAGAAAGGAAAGAAAGGTAAACAACAACAGGAAAATAATATAATGACAAGAATACATCAATGCCTATCAGTTATGACCATAATGTGAATGACCTGAATGCAACAACAACAATTAAAAGATTGGAAGAATGGATCAATAAACAAGATCCAACAATGTGCTGCATACAAGAAACACACAACCCCCCAAACATTCATATATGGAAGATCACAGGCTGGAAAACAATACTCCATGAGACAGGAGACTGGAAGAAAGCAGGAGCTGATAATCCATTTGCAGATAATGTGAATTTGAAGGCAAGAGTGATCAGAAGAGACAAACACGGGGCACTACATACTTATTAAGGGAACAGTTAAAGAGGAAGAGTTAACAATAATAAATATGTAATCACCAAATACTGGTGTACTCAACTATATAAAACAGACCAATGGATATGAAAAAGTCAGTTAACAACTAATACAGGTTTAATGGGGGACTTCAACAAACCACTGTTGCAAAGAGATCAAATTGGAAATGTACACAAGTGCAACCACTATGGAAATCAATGTGGAGATTCCTCAAAAAACTGGGATTATAGGTCCCATTCAACCCAGCTACTCCCCTTCTGGGTATTTTTCAGAAGAATTAAAAGCATCATACCACGGCAATATATGTGCACCTATGTTTGTAGCAACACAGTTTGTCATAGCTAAATCTTGGAAATAACCTAAATGCCCATCAACTGAGGAATGGATAAAAAAAATGTGGTATTTTTGTATAATGAAATACTACACAGCTATAAAGAAGGATAAATGAGATTCTTATAGGGGAATGGATGCGAGACCATACTAAGTGAAATACTGAGACCATACTAAGTGAAATACTGAGACCATACTAAGTGAAATAAATCAGTCTTGCATGTGCAAACATCCTATTGCCTATGCAGTGTAACAAGCTGAAAAAGTAAATACGATGCAAAATGTACAATAGATATTGTAAAATGGGAAAAAAGTTCTCAAAAGGAAAGAGAAACTGGAATACTGAAAAAGAGAAAAGAAGGAAGGGAAAGGAAAAAAATTATACATATGCAACATAGTTATACTACTAATTACTATTAGTGAATTGAAAAAGGTTTATGCTTATATTGTTTGATCAATTTTTAATGCCTATATCTTGTAATATGAGCAAGTAGTCTGAAGATAACCATACACAATGTAATAACCATTATTACTCTCCTACAATTTATTTTGAAATTTTATGCCACTGTTTTTATCGTTTTTCTCTTCTTTAAAGAAAAGAAACAAAAGCAAAAAAATCAACAAAGAAATATCAGAGCTGAACCAAATCTGTGAACAAATGGACTTAGTAGATGTCTTCAGAATGTTCCACTAAACAACAGAATACACATTCCTTTCAGGAACACGTGGAATTTTCTCCAAAATAGACCACATACTAGCTCTTAGAATATGCCTACATAAGTAAAAAGGAATTGAAAATATCCCATGCATATTATTAGATCATGAAGCTATGAAACTGAAAATCAATGGCAAAAGCATAAAGTATATAAACATATGGAAATTAAATAATCTCTTGAGATTATTTCTTCAGAGATGAAATTAAAGAAGAAATTACAGAGTTTCTACAATTCAGTGATAATGCCAGTAAAACATACTGTACCTGATGTGACTCAATGAAAACAATCCTATGGGGTAAACATTGTGGTGAATGTCCATCAGAAAAGTGGAGTGAGTTCACAAATAAACTCACGTTGAACCTCAAAATTCTAGAAAAGGAGAACAAGTTAAACCCAAAGCTTATACGAGAAAGGAAATTATAAAGAACAGAGTAGAAATTAATATAATTGAGACTAACAAAACAATACAAAAAAATCAATGAATCAAAGAGTTGATTCTTTGAAAGATTAAATAAAATAGACAAACTCTTAGCTAACTTTATCTAAAAAGAGAAAGGAAATGTCCAGATCAATGCTATTAGGAATGAAAAGGGGGAAATCACAACAGATCCTACAGAAATACAGAGGATAATCAGTATTTACTGTGAAAACTTGTTCTTATATAAGATGGGAAATTCAAAATAAATGGATAGATTTCCAGTAACATATGCATTACCAAAGCTAAATCAAGAAGATATAAAAACAATCCAATATTAATCAGTGAAGATGAAGAAACAAAAATATCAACAGAGAAAAACTCGGATCCTCATAGATTCACTTCTGAATGCTACAAGAACTTTAGGAAGATCTAATGCCGCTACCTTTCAGATTTTTTAATGAAAATGAAATGAAGCAGTACTCCCATAGTCATTGCTAAAAACAAGAAGTACCCTGATATCAAACCAGAGAAG
>NW_004955554.1:2359687-2366572 GCF_000276665.1 Chinchilla lanigera | reverse complement strand
TCCAAAAATGGGAATCTAAAATGAATAGACATTTCTGAAGTGAAGCAGAAACAGCAGATAAATATTTGAAAATATGTTCAGTATGGAGATTTCTCAGAAAACTACAAGTAGAAATTGCATTTGACCCAGCTGTTCACCCTCTACATTTCTTCCCTCAAAAGCTAAACATATATTATCATACATGCATATGAATGTTTATAGCAGCAAAATTCATAATAGCTATAATCCTGTACAAAGCTTGTATATCTAACAAAATATGACTGGACAAAGAAAATAGCTTATTTGTATATAATGAAGTCTACTTCGCTATAAAACAGGGTACATTTGGCATATTTTAAGGAAATGGATGCACCCGGAAAATACAAGGTTGAGTGAAATAAATCAAATACACAAGCTTAAATACTGTATAGTATCTCATTTGAGTAACGCAAAGTATCAAAAGAATAATAAAGGCTCAATAGAAGGAAGCAAGGGGGTAGATCTTGTGCAAATGGGAAGGGGTCCAGATCAGTAAAGGGAGAGGGAAGAGAAGAAGGGAAAGTAAGAATAATTAATATATGCCTTGTACAGGAGGAACCTAATAACTGCAACCACTGTAAACGTTATATGTCATAAATATGAGCTAAGAATAATAATAATGAAAATGAGGAAAGGGGAGGCAATGGGTGGAAATGGGATTAAATTAAAGAAACACACTGTGTTGTGGTACCTAGACCTACATGTACCAACTCCCCAACTTGAGTGTGAACTCCATGAAAGTCCAGCAAACGTATATTAATAAAAATAAATAAGAAGAACAAGGTTAATTGATTTGTTAGAAGTCTGACATACAAATTGGCTTAGGAAGAAGAACATGTACTATTTTTGTACAGAAGAAGCTGTGTTGGTGAATGTGATAAAGTGGAATATACTTGCACTCAAAGCTTAAAGTTGTATGTTTTGAGAAGTTCTTATTGTGTACACTATTTTTTTTTTTTTTTTTTTTTTGTACTGGGAACTTAACTCAGGACCTTGCATTTGCTAGCAGGTCCTTGTGTCGCCGAACTATATCCCCAGACCCTGTGTAGACAATAACAAGATTAAGAAGTATAACTTCTAAAACAGAGCAGTGGAAATGATAGGGTTTTTAGTAGTTTAAAGCACTTGTATGGCAATATTTTGAAAAGAACCCTTTACGTACTACTCTGAACAATTCATTAAAAACTATTTTTAATCCATCCGCGTAGCATCTGTTTTACTCAGTTTGCTTATTAAGCACCTACCACAAAAGACTGTCTTGTTAAGCTCCTGTGAACCTGTACCAGTTCATTCTAATGGATACAATTGTTCTGTAACTTGCTCATCAAACACATTGCAAGGGGAAATGGAGGTTTGTAAACATTAATAATTGTATTATACAGGTGCATCTCAAAAACGACTGTAGTTTAATATATTTTCCCTTTCTTATCATCTATCTTTCATTTATTTTTCCCTAGTGCATTGTTATGAAGCCTATATTTCTTCTTACTTTATACTTTTTAAGCCTGTCTGACTAAAAATAAATAGTATCTCTTTGGTCATTTTGTTATGGTCAAAGGGGTACTCTTTATTTGGAGATAATTACTTATATATTCAGCTGGCAAGTACCAGCAGATTTTTAACTAGATCTATAGAGATTTATATGTTTGAATATTTTAATATATTTCTTCAGTATATGATGCATTTTTCTGATTACTTATCATTTTAATTTTGACAGGTGAAAATCAATAAAGATGTTTCAGAGTTGGTCAGCCGTTTTGGTTCTTGGGTTTATTCTCCTGGAATCAGAAGGAAGGCCAATGAAAGAAGCAGCACATGGCCTTAAATTCTATCAACCTCTAACAAGACTGCGACATAAGGTACAGTCCACATTCTGAATCTGTCTGTAGTCTCTGCCAATTAGGACTTAAGCTATTAGTTGTCAGGTTATTATTGACTTAAAAGGACTTATTTTAGGTTTTCAGTAATTTCCATTTTGTAAAAAGATCACATTTTAAAACAAATAATATCAGAAAATTTGTAAATTTACCATTGTCATGGTTTGGGGGATATTTTTGCAAGGGGAACGCAATATATAATACAGGACACATTTTATGTAATCATAATAGTCACCCAAAGAACGATATACAAAAGAGTATAGGAAATCTGTCCACACAACATAGACCAAGAATCCAGCTGAGGGCCCGGGTCCTGTGATAATGTCCTGCCTGAGTCCAACTTAAAACCTAGAGCCATAACAATGCTTCCCACAAGTTCAACTGGAAGCCCAGAGCCCACAACAATATCTCATGCAGGCCTGTTTCATGGATCTGCGCTGGGAAGGCCCAAAGGTTAGTGGTGGAATCTAGGAAGTCTGTGCTAGTGGGATAAAGGATCTGTGCTAGCAGGCTGAGGGATGTGCACTGGAGCCAAGAAGCGACACACTGGAGCCCAGAAGCAACGCTGAGAAGAACCAGAGCTCCCCGGAAAGGTACCACAGGCATCCTCAGCAACAGTGAGTCCCGATCTCCTCTGATGATCAAGATGGCCGAGTTCCCATCGGGGAAGCCAACACAGCAGGCTTCTGGAGGAGACCAGCAGTGCACCATCTTCCCCTCTGGAGCCAGGAAGCAGTGCTTAGAGTGAAGAGCAGAGCTCTCCCAAAGTGAACCGAAGCTATTCTCAGTGCCAACGAGGTCGTGAGCTCCTCAGAGGATGAAAACAGCCAAGTTCATCAGGAAAGCCAGCATGACGAGCTCTTCTAAAACAACCAACAGCTCCTTACAGCTTTCACCAGCTCCCAGCAGCTTTTTTTCTTCTCCAGGTCTGCCTCTTATGCTGCTGGCAACAAATCCTCAGGTGGGGCTCCCACACCTGTCACCATGCTTACTCAGTTCAGCTGGGGGTTATAAGTTGACCACCAGTTATCAACCCACTACAACCATTTTTGGAATTAAATACTTATTAAGGAAGAATAAAAATGGGCCACTTAAAATATATCCTTAAGGTTTTGATGGAGTGTTAAAAATAGGCTTATAAAATAAATAGGTTAAGACCTCACCAATCAGATAACTTGTATTATTTACATATTAAGTTTAAATTTAGGATATTTCAAACTTAAAATAAGTATTATATTCTGTAATTTTCCACTAAGATAAAACTTCTATATATATATATCACTTTCTTTTTATGTGCATTAGCCAAAAATTGGAGTTCATACAAATTATTAGATGTTTTACTTCATCAAAAACATGATTTTAAGTTATTTGAAAATAAACAAAATTATGGGTTGGGCAAATATTTCATGCTAAACATTTTCAAGTTAAAATAGATATTTAGTCACATTATAAATAATATAAGACCTTATAGTAAATCAAACTAGTGCTTTCATTTTGATAATAGACCATGATTTTCAAAAATATATATAGGAAACATTCTTATTAAGTTTAATTAAAGTTAATAATACATTTTATTTTTATGAACAGTACAAGAAATGATATGCTGATTATAGAAGAAAATGTTATCCACTTGTAAAATTTCTTATGCTACTTATGTTTAAAAGAGATTGAAATGAATGAATACTAATTTTCTTCATAACAATTGATACATAATATTAACATTTACATTGCCTTTTTTAAAAATTTTTTTCACAAATATTATATACAATGCTTAAAATTTATTGGGGTTTTATGTGACAGTAGGATAGGTTCTTAAACAAATGATTGTATTTAATTTTCAAAACAATCTTATGAAGAAGATCCTTATGTACTTTCATTTCAGAGAAGGGATTATTAGATTATTAATCTTAGATTATTAGTTTTCTGGATCTATATATTTATTAGATGTATTAATTAGCTAGCCATAATATGAAGTATAAGTTTGATAACCACAAAAAGAAAAATTAAGTAAAATGTGAAGGTATACTGCAATAACATAAGTCACTGTAAAAACGCAATTGTGTGAAAGTACAATACACTCCTGTGAAGTCATGGTTCAGACTTCATGGCCTAAGTCATTTGCATATTTTTCTTTAGAATCTAACTAATAATTGTTGGAAATCCTCGCAATTTTGTGGAACCACAAATATCCTGCGTAATTGCTTTTTTTTGAAAGAGGTTTGCAAGTAGCCAATCTAAAAGCATTATTCAGTTCTCCTTGCTGCTGTTGGCTACTACCCTGTAACACATTGGCAGAGGCACCAGCATTTCTACATAACAGGTTTCTGTGCCATGTCGCTACCTTGAGTGTTCTCTGTTTTGTCCTAGTTAAAGCCCCAAGATCCCTAAGATGCCACCAAAGTGCCCTGCACCTTCTAAGGCTTTATTAATACAGTACTTTTAAAAATTTAATTACATAACTTCAGGAAACAGCATATTTAGAGTTTAAACTATAAAAATAGGCATTTTTCTAATCATATTTGAAGTTTGTGATTTTTTACAATTTGCAGGTGCTGTAGGAGAGCAAAGTTTGGGGGTCCACTCTACAGAATTTTTTCTTGTCACCTACCTCATGAAATAATAATCAGTTTTATCCCAATCCAAAGTTAAAGGAAATTACTCATTTTGAATGCTCTCATAACGCATTACTAATACAAGATATTGGTTCACGAGGTTGCATATCCAGTGAGTATTTATTCTGTGCTGTTTGTCTGCCTTGAGTTCAGAACTGTGCTCTCCTCTTCCCGTTATTCTTGGCAAAATGAGCATAGTACATACTATTTAATTAAATCATTAGTAGACAAATGACAGGTAGAATGATACCTCTATGTTTCTCTAATTGTACCTCTGAAAATGTAATTCCACAGGTTTTTATGCATCAGTGTGGGAATTTATAAATAATTATGAATTAAATTTTAATGTTATTATAGCAGTATGCCTTTCATGCAATTTAAGCTTTTTTTTTTTTAAAGAACACAGTGGGTTCAACTTCTTTGAGAAGGACTAATACCCTCCACCTCTAATCTGAGTAAACTCCCAATTTTTCCCATCCCTGTGTGTTTTATTCCTTAAAAAAAAATAATGTGTAACTTTGGTATTTAAGAAGCAGATATTGTTATGGTAAAACCTAACTTTCAAACAAATTTGTATAGAAGTGAGACTAAACTAAGACATTGTGTGTGTGTGTGTGTGTGTGTGTGTGTGAGAGAGAGAGAGAGAGAGAGAGAGAGAGAGAGAGAGAGAGAGAGATATTAAAGCAGAATGCACAGGGACCATGACTTGTTCCAAGCCCAAGTGTCTACCTACCACCACCTCACTAGATAACCATCCACTCATCATCAGCTTCTCCTAGATCCTTCAGACCTAACTTTTCTTCCTTGAGACGTTAGAGATTACATTATAGGCTTAATTTTTGTTTGTATCATTCACTCTTAGTTGCCGAGGAATTCTTAGTCATCATTTTGTCACCCTCTCCCATCTTCATTAGAGTCCTGTGCTACTTCACTGGTGAGGACTTCCCAAACTATTATTGAAAATCGATCAGCCATAAACTTTCTGTCTCTTCTTTTTCTGCGATTTACCTTCATCAACAAAAGTCATTAATGTTTGTGAACATGTATAATTTACATATTCGTTTATTGGATTTTTCCTTCCTTTGGGATGCAGGGTGCTATTTATCTTGCCCCATACCTAAATCAGTATTTGGCAAGTGTTAAACAGTTGGTAAATATGTGGATTGAATACCTCCACCTGATGACTATTTTAAAGCTAAAAATGAATATGTATATTCCAGTTATGTAGCAAGTCAAAGAAAATTTCCCTTTCTATAATTTATCAGAATAAAATTAATAGAACAATACCTCAACATTTTTAGTAAATCATTTTTCTTTTGTTTTAAAACTATATATTGAAATAGAAAAAAATTAGAAATGTATATCATTTTATAAGATTGAGAAAATGCATAAGGACATTTTCCACTGGTATTAGGATTCAATAATGTTGAATTTAGTTACTGAATAGAAAATTATAAAATAAATGCTATGCACAATGTATCTTTATTTCTAATTAGCCATGTTTGTATTTTCTTTAGAAAACTGTTAGTACTTTGAATCCAAACAAATATATACATGTGTACATATATAATATATATATAATTTTTAAAAGATATTTATGTGCCAAATGATAATGAATCTCATTTTGAGAGTAAGCTGGTGAAATGTGGGACTTACTTTTAGACTATGTGTTGCAGATATAAATATAAACATATGCATACATACTTATATCATTTGGAACTATATGTATACAGAAATATGATCAAAATTTATCTAGTTTATGTTGTAATAACAGTGGACAACACTAAATTTGTCATGGCAATTGTAGGAAACTAAGTTATAGTATACAAATATATATCTGAGGGATCTGATCATATATTTTACCCAATGTATTTCTCCAACAGCACTTGTGAAACAACATATGAAGCAAATCATTATCACTGAAGAATCAAAAAATGCAGTCAATAAAGCTCAATCCCCAAAGTGGTACTTTATTCATCATTCCCTTAACTTAAACACTGTAAACTTACATCACACTAAGTACCTCACATACACTGATTGTCATTTAATCATGTAATAGCTCTGGGAGGCAGGAAATATTCTTATTTATTCAAGTGCCATTTTTAAATCTTAGAGAGATACAGCAGTTTTCTCAAGGGCAAGAGAGGGAAATAGCTAAAATTGATGAGGTCAGTAAGAGGCAGGTAAAAGCAAAGTTAGGCAAGAGATGGTGGGAAGATAATGGTGACAGTAGAGCAATATGCCGTTGGCTTCAAGAACCATGTGATGTTATTTCAGGTTATTTCTTTTGCCCTTCTGTAAACAAATCCAAAAAAATCTTCATATCTTTATCTTTCCTTCTTTCTTTTTTCTTTCTGTTTTCCTTCTTTCTTTTTTCT
>NW_004955554.1:2356592-2359467 GCF_000276665.1 Chinchilla lanigera | reverse complement strand
CTGGTTTTGAACTGACTTTATAACCCAGGCTGGCCTTGAACTCTTGGCAATTCTCATCTCTCATTCTCCTCAGTGCTGAGATTACAGTTGTATGCCACTGTGGCCAGCTAGCATATCTATTTCTGAAATGGATATTGTTTGATAGCTTCAGCCAAACGCCCAGTGAGGATTCATTAGCAAACAATGATAACGGCTCTGATAAGTTTGTAGAGAATAATCTTGCTGTTGAGCATATCACAGTGACTAATGAGTCCTGTGGTTGTTTATGTGACAGTTTCCTGAAGATTCCCATGTTTTGAACTATCTACAGAACTGCCATCTTCAAAACAGGCTATCCCAAACTCAACAATGTCACCAGGCATTTATTGCTGTGGAGCAGATACTCCGTTACTTTATTCTATACATTAAATTCTTTAGTTATGTAGCTATCCTCATAAGCAATATGGTTTTATAATGCTTTTATAAATAAATATACTGGAGTTTACTGTTGTTAATTGTTTAATATACAGCAGAAAGTTAGGTAAGGGGACTTAGAAATATAGAGTCTGAATAATTTCATGTAGATTCCAAAATTGGTAGTGTTCATAGGAATCTGGCCTGTTTTTCCTCTGTTTTTCTGGCATGTATTTCCTCTTTTCCTGCATGGTGATCATGTGATAGTAAGGTGGCATCACAAGTCTCCATCCCTTTGTGGTTGGATAATGAGTTTGGCTGGCTTTGGCTGATGAGTTGAGAACAGAAAAGTCATAAAATATATCAGGATGAAAATTTCTTAGAGAATATAAAATCTTCCATAACTTTTATTTCCTTCAGTTTGACAAACAGCATCTATCCCAGGTGGTGGCTGCTTAATCATCCAAAGCATCTAAAGGCCCAGGGTGAATAAAACACCCCGGTGATTTGAGATTGTCATGGAACAAGAAATGAAAGAAAGAACTTTGTGACTTGATTGAGTCAAGTGATTGAGATTTGGGAGTGTAATCCCAGCCTCGCACAGCACTTAATCCACATTACCTAACCACAAATCCTGTGCACCATTACCTATACCTTCTTGGCTCGCTGTTTCCTTTCCATTCTTGGCTTTTTCTATGCCTTATATCTTTCCTCTCTCTAATTTTGCTAGCTTGTAATTATCCATCATAATGTAACTCTTTCTGCTTTTATAATCTTGCAATATGCATATACTAATATTTCAGTACATTAACATGGGCTTAATTGATTGATTATAAACCCTCTTAAGGTTACAACCTTAAACTTATAAGTGTTTCTTACCTGTACTGATACACTGTTTACTAATGAAGGTAAAGTCTTGTTGAGGGAAGATCCTATAATGGCAAAGGGAGTATTCTTAGAGTTGTCTGATACGGCCACTTAAAGCAATTAACATGCTGTATTTCCATGTGCCTGGAGAATACTATGTCCCGCTTTACAGTGATGTCACTCCTAAAAACCTAAATAGTATTATGATTATTTTGTATCCTGAAAGACAATGTTCGTCTGTGAGGGTAGGCACTGTGCACATGGGGCAAAGTGTGAGCATAACTAGGTCATTTCAGAGAGGAGGAGTAGTAGTACAGTGCAACTCAAAGAACTTGTTTGTGAGATAAGACATTTTTAGTTTTAGTAGTAAAAGACTGATAGATGTGTCTTGGTGAAGAATAGCAGGAGAGAACTAAAGAAATAGACAAACATTGAAAGAAACATCAAAATTGTTGCTGCTCAGAGACTATAAACCATCAAGCAAACCACAGTATATTTTTTCCTAACAGATGAAAAATTATAGCATGACTCCAGAAATATCTGACTGTTTATCAGGTATTGAGGGAAGGCCCTTCAAAATGTTAATGTATTTTTCAGAGGTCAGGAGATGAGAGGGTTCACCATGTGAATGCCAGACGGGGAAAGGGTGGGAGTTAAAAGAGTAATTCTAAAGAATGAAGTAATTGAACGTTCAGAAAAATACCAATTTACATATATTGAAAGGCATATTCCATACATTTCATAAAGGTTGACTACTAAATCTTAGAATTTTTCTGATCAAATAATTTGTTTGAAAAGCAGTACGGTTTTGAATTTTATTTTTATTTTTTTATTTTAAAGAGAGTAGTACATGAGAAATAAACAAACAAATAAATAGACTGGTAGCCAAAGCAAAAACATTCAAGGTGATACAGGGTCTCAAGACAAATTAATACAAATCAACAGTCGTTGTTACCTTGCATACCACTATCCTCAACTACATTGCTCAGATTATCAGATGTAAGAATGAAAGATTGCTCAAACCATTAGAGAGATTAATAAAACAATTCTTCAATAAAACTTTAGAGATATTAGAGAGTTTCACTAGACAAGATGGTAGGAGTTCACCATTGTAATTCCATTGCATTTTGTTACCTTCATTTTTTTTTTTAAATTTTAAAAATAAAAGGAGGAAAACATTAACAGACAACCTTTTACAAAACAGCAAAGGAACAGGACAGACAATACAGTTACAAACAAGGTGGCAGGAAATTAACAATGCTTGTTGTACTACATATTGATATCTTCAAAGTGGTTTCTCATGAAAACAGATGAGACATGCAATACTGATCAATCAAGGACTCATTGACTGTTTCTTTCAGCAAACAAATAGAAGACAGTAGAACAACTATGTTAGCTATCCTATATATACATACATACAAAATTTCTCCTTCTTTCCCTTCTGTTTCCCACATCCCAGTTGCCCTTTACCCTTGAGCATTTTCCTGTCATTTCACAATGTCTATCATAACTCCTAGTTTAAACTAACTCTTTCAGGTTTTACACTAGTGAGACAATGTGGTGCTTGCACATGCACGTCTGATTTATTTCACCTAAGAATATTGTCTCTAGCTGT
>NW_004955554.1:2350102-2353789 GCF_000276665.1 Chinchilla lanigera | reverse complement strand
GACTGGTATGTAGTAACCTTCTTTATTTGTTTTGATTGTTGTCAGTTTGAAGTTTACATTGTCTGCAAACAGAATAGCTACCCCTGCTTTCTTCTGGGTTCCTGTTGCATGGAGGATTGTTTACCATCCTTTGGCTTTTAGTCTGTGGATTTCTTTTTCAGTGAAATGTGTTTCCTGTATACAGCATATCGCTGGATTTTGTTTTTTAATCCACTCTGCCAGTCTGTTCCTTTTGACTCGAGAATTGAGGCCATTTACATTTATAGGTATAATCAATATGTATTGATTTATCATTGTCATGTTATTTACTTGCGTTGGTGTCCTACTTTTTCTGCCTGTTTAGTTGCTTGCTCTTCTTGTCATTTCATTCCTACTGTTGTTCTTGAAATTTGGTCAGGTTTTTCTCTGTCTAGAATATCTTTTAGTACTCTTTGTAATGCTAACTTGGCATATGAAGTTTTTCAGTTGTTCTCTGTCGTGAAAATATTTTATTTCTCCATTGAATTTCAGGGATAGTTTGGTAGGGTACATCAGTCTTGGTTGGAAGCTATTCTGTCTTAGGACCTGTCATAGTTCACTCCAAGCTCTTTTGAATGGCTGGTTTGTGCTCAGAAGTCTGCTGTTATTCTGATGGGCTTTCCTTTATAGGTAATCTGTTTCTTTTCTCTAGCAACTTTTAATATTCTGTTCTTTCACAGGATATCTAGGATCTTGACTATTGTATGTCTGGGTATAGTTTTATTTTGGTTGTTGTTGTTTGGAGTTCTATATGCCTCATTTTCCTGCATATCAGGTTCCATGCTTGGGAAATTTTTGGCTATTATTTCTGCAAATAATCTTTTTATGTCAGTTGTGTTGCTTCCAGCTGTTTCATTGACTCCAATAAGTCATACATTATTCCTCTTTGCCTTATCTTGCAGATGTTGAATTGACTTTACCTGGATCCTTGTTGATTTTAGGAGATCCTTCCTTTCATGGTGGCTAGCTGCCATGCTGTCGCTCACTCTCTAACAGCTTTTAATATTCCGCAATTTTGTTGATTTTCTGGGATCTTGATCACTGTATGTGTTCGTGTAGGTTTATTTTGGTTATGATTAATGGGAGTTCTATATGCTTCACTTATCTGGATGTCAGTTTCTTTTACCATGCCCAGGAAATTTTCTGGTATTATATCTGCAAATAGTCTTTGTATGTGATTTGTGTTGACACCTGCCATTTCATTAATACCTATTCATCTGACATTGTTTCTCTTTGCTTCATCTTGCAGTTGTTGAACTGTTATTTCCTGGTTCCTTATTTTTTTAAAGAGATCACTCCTTTCACAATCATTGGTGTATATGTTGTCTTCAAGGTCTGAAATTCTATCTTCAGCTTTGGTCAGGCGGTGTTGCAAGCTTTCAATGGAATTTTTAAGTTTCTGGATATCTGTTTGCATCTGTTTCATACCTTCTAGTTCTTTTCTATATTGTTCCCTGAAGGTTTTATTGAGTTATCTATGCTCTTCTATTTTCTTGCCTGTGTCATCTTTGTATATGTTGAACATTTCTTTCATTATTGTTGTCATATCTTTTCTCACCTGAGACATTATTTCTGATCTGATGTGTTCTGTGGCCTGATGGAGTTGTTTCTGTACTTCAGTTGCTATTATTTCAGAAGTTTCTGGTGTATGACTTCCAGACTCTTCTATGTTGATGCCTCCTGGATTTGTTTTGGGTGGTGTGGTGGTCTGGGATTGAATTTTACTCCTTCATTTTGTTGTTTTTGAAGACAGAGAGACTCCATGTAGTGCAGACCCACTGTCCTGATTGTTTGTAGGTGGCAGGGCGAGGGCCTGAAGATCCCCAGTGCTCAATGTAGCTCCTGTACTGATGAGGGTTGGCAGCCCAGCCAGGGCAGACACTACGTATGTGGCAAGTAGCCACCAAGGCCACAGAGGGTGCCCGAGGCTTTGCCTGCATTGCATGCTGGTCAGGGAGGCAGAGCCCAGACTCACCAGGCTTCCCTAAGATGTCCACAACTCAGCCCAGCCTGGGGTGACATGCTATGGGTGTGGTGTGTAGCCACCGAGGCCCCAGAGGGTGCCTGTGGTTTCACCTGCCTTGCACGCTGGTCAGGGAGGCAGAGCCCAGACTCCCATTTTTGAATTTTGTGAGACACATGAAACTGCCATGTTTTTGATTTCACAAGAACTATTGAAGAATAATTTACTACATTTTTCTTTTTTTAACTTTTTATTTTATTAGTACATATTTCAGGACATAAGGATTACATTTTTGTGAGGAATTGGTATGTATATGTATTTTAATGTTTTTCATTCATTTTCCTTCTTTCTCCTCCTTCCATCTGTTCCCTTCACTTTTGCAAAGCCCTATCTCTCTGTTTGCTATTATTTATAAACATGTTCAGATATCCTTCTGAAGGATATGGCAGAATTACACTCCATTATGCATAAAGTTCAGATTTTCTTTAAAATTAAAATATAGGGTGCTTCTTACATTTAGCTATTATGCACTATGTGGCTATTGTCATGGGTGTGTATGTATCACTGTAATGATAAATAATGATGTATTTAACTCTTTTGAGAAGACAATTAGAAGGGGAATACTTGGGTGAAATGGAATTTCTGGGTTTAGTTTTCTGAGGAACCTCCATACTGGTTTCCATAGGGGTTGTGCCAGTGTACATTCCCACCAACAATGTAAAAGGGTTCCTTTCTCCCTGAGGCCTCATCATTTTTTAATTATTTGATTTCTTGATGATAGCTACTCTTTCTGGAGTCAGAGGAAATCTTAATGTTTTAATTTCCATTTCTCTAATAGCCAAAAATTTTGAAACTTTTTTTCTGTATTTACTGGCCATTTGCACTTCTGATAGGTGTTTATTCATTGCAGATACTCATTTTTTTAGGGCTGTTTTTCAGAGTGGTCCTTGAATATTGTACACGGGAGTTCTTTGTATTTTTGAGATGTTGTTTCTCTGTCCAAGGAATAGTTGGCAAAAGTTTTACCCATTCTGTAGGTTGTTCTTCACTCAATTGGTTGTTTCCTTTCTTGTGAAGAAGGTTTTTAATTTGATATGATCCAATTTTTAGATTCTTGATGTTATTTCTTATGTTATTGGTGTTCTGATCAGAATGTTCTTGTCTATGCTTATGTCGTAGAAAAAGATTTACATATTTTCTGTTCTAGCAGATTCTGTTTCTGTTTTAACATTTAGATCTTTGATCCTTGTTTAATACCTAGTGAGAGATATGGGCACAGATTGTATATTTGTATGTAGATAGCCAGTTTGCCAACATCATTTTATTAAAGAGGGTATTTTTCCAACCGGTGTATGTTTATGGCATCTTTGTCAAACATCAGATGGCTGAATGGGCCTGAGGTTGGCTCTACATCCTTTATTCTGTACTATTGAGCCTCATGTCTATTTTTGTGTCAGTACTATATTGTTTTTATGACTGTAGCTTTTTAATATAACTTGAAATCTGGGATTGTGATGCATCCTGCTTTGCTTTTGTTGCCCAGGATTGCTTTTGCTGTTCTGGGTCTCTTCTAGTTCCATATGAATTTTAAAATTGTTTTCTCTAGTTCTGTGTGGAATGATGTTGGTATTTTAATTGGGATTGTTTTAAGTCTACATATTAGTTTTTGGAAAAAGGCAATTTTGATAATATTGGTTCTGCCCATC
>NW_004955554.1:2343407-2349327 GCF_000276665.1 Chinchilla lanigera | reverse complement strand
TTTGGTTCAACTCTGATAATTGTTGATTCTTTGTTTAGCTGATCTTTTAACATGTGACAATGGAATATTGTGTTTCTCCACCATAAGTGAGTTTATGTTTATGATCTTTTTATTTCTAGTGCTATCTGTTTTATAGTTTGGTGCATGGGTATTTAGTGATGACACTCCGGCCCCTTAGCACTTTGTGGGAGCTGGGCTGAACCCCAGACAGCTTGGGAACCTTGGTAAGCCGTCTCCACCCCTCGATCACCAGCGTGAGGGCCAGGCTGAGCCCCAGACAGCTTTGGGGGCCTCAGGGACTGCACTTCCTTCCCCGACCACTATGGGGGTTGTTCTGGGCTTTGGAAAGGTTTGGAATCCTCAGTGACCACACTCTAAGCCCCTACACCTCACGGGAAAAGGCTAAGCCCTGGACAGCTTGCGGAACCTCACATGGGAGCCCTTCCCCACTGGTGTGGGAGCCAGTTGAGCTCTGGAAAGCTTCAGGAACATTGGTGAGCACACCCCACTCCCACGTAACGTTGTGGGTGTCCAACTATATAAGACAAATTTTAACAGCTGTGAAAATTCAAATAAACAGTAACACAATCATAACAGGGGAATTGAACAATCAATTATCATAAAGAGAGAGACAAACTAGACAAAAAATCAGCAAAGGAAAAGCAAACCTAAACCAAACCTGTGAACAAATAGATTTAGTAGATCTTCATAGGTTAATACACCCAACATCAGAATACACATTATTCTGGGGCTGGGGATTTAGCTCAGCGGCAAAGCACCTGCCTGGCAAGTGCAAGGTAATGAGTTCGGTTCCCAGTACCGGAGAAAAACCAAAAGAAAAAAGAAAAAAGAAAAAAAAGAGTACACATTATTCTCAACTTCACATGAGACATTCTGTAAAATAGACAATACACTAGGCCACAGAACATGCTTAAGTAAATGCAAAAGAATAGAAATTATACCATGCATACTATCAGACCATAGTGCAATGATATCAGAAATTAATTACAAGGGAAATCTCAAAAAGTTCATAAACACATGGAAATCAAATAACAACCTCCTGAACAAACAATGGGTCACAAATGAAATTAAAGAAGAAATTGAGCAATATTAACAATCTAATGAATATGCAGCTACAACTTACAGAAACATGTGGAGTGCAGTGAAAACAGTCCTCAGCCCAAAATTTATAGGGGTAAATTCGTGCATCAGGAAAACAGAATGAGCACAAAAACAACCTTATGCTGCACCTCACGCTTGTAGAAAGAGAAGCATAATCAAGCCTAAAGCCCAAAGAAGACTGAAAATTGTAACATCAGAGCAGAAATTAACACAATGGAGACTAAGAAAACAAGAAATGAAGTAATGAGTCAAAGAGCTAGTTCTTTGAAAAAATAAATAAAATTGGTAAACTTAGTCAACTTTATCAAAAAAAGGAAAGGAGAAACTCAAATTCACGCAATAATGAATGAAAAGGATGAAATCACCACAGATCCTATAGAAATTCATCATCAATACCTACTTGGAAAATCTTTTCTCTCATGGAATTGAAAATATAGAGGAAATGGACAGATTCCTAGATACATATGATTTGCCAAAGCTGAGTGAAGAAGACATAGCAATCCTGAATAACTCAATATCAGCCAATGAAATTGAAAATATAATAAAAACTTAACAACAAATAAAAGTCCAGATGCTGAAGGATTCACAGCTGAATTCTACAAGAAAGTTAGAGAAGATTTAACACCAATTCTTCTGAAACTCTTTAATGAAATTGAAAGGGAAGTAATTCTCCCCAACTCATTCCTGGTAGCAAGTATTACCCTGATACCAAAGCCAGAGAAAGACCCAACCAAAAAGGAGAACTACAGGCCAATCTCCCTAATGAATATAGATGCAAAAATTTTCAGTAAAATATTAGCAAACAGAGTGCAGCAAATCATTAAGAAGATTATACATCATGATCAAGTTGGATTCATCCTAGGAATGCAGGGATGGTTCCATATATGTAAGTCAATTAATGTAATACACCACATCAATAGAGCCAAAGACAGATATCACATGATCATCTCCATTGATGCAGAGAAAGCTTTTCACAAAGTCCAACACTCATTCATGATAAAAACCCTACAGAAAACAGGAATAGATGGTCTTCACCTCACTCTGATAAAGCCATCTATGACACACCAACAGCTAACATCGTACTAAATGGGCAAAAACTGAAAGCTTTCACTTTAAAATCAGGAACAAGACAAGGACGTGCACTGTCACGACTCCCATTCAATATAATTCTGGAAGTACTAGACAGAATAGACAAGAGAGAGAAATATAAGGAATACTTATTAAGAAAGGAAGAAGTTAAATTATCATTATTCATAGACCACATGATACTCTACATAAAAGACCCCAAAAACTCCACCAAAAGGCTTGTAGATTTAAAAACCATATTCAGTAGCATAGCTGGATACAAAGTTAACACTCAAAATCAATAGCATCCCTTTACACCAACAAAAAACACACTGAGAAAGAATTTAGGTAAAGCACACCTTTTATAATACCATATAAAAAATGAAATTATTAGGAATCAATCTAAAAAGGAATAAAATTTCTATGCAGTGAAAATTATAGTGCCCTGAAAAAACAAATCAAAGAGGACTTTAGAAAATGGAAATATGTTCCTTGCTTATGGATAGGAAGAACCAACATTGTGAAAATAACCATACTCACAAAATTGTTGTACAGATTCAAAGCAATCTCAATTAAAATATCATTAGTATACCTGACAGATCTAGAGCAAACTTTCCTAACATTCATCTAGAAACAGAAGAGGCTCAGAGCAGCAAAAGCAATCCTGAGTAACAAAGGCAAGGCAGGAGGCATCACAATCCCTGACTTGAAATTATACTACAAAACTACTGTGATCAAATGAGCATGGTACTGGCAAAAAAACAGACCTGAAGATCAATGGAATAAATTAGAAGATGCAGACACAACTACAAAAGCACTCAGCCACCTTACCTTTGATAAAAGGGCCAAATATGTTCACTGGAAGAAAGATAGCTTCTTCAATAAATAGAGCTGGAAAAACTGGCTTTACACATGCTGAAGACTAAACTAGACCCATGTCTATCACCATGCACTAAACTTTGATCCACTTGATCAAAATGCATCAAAAGTCTAAATATTAAAACAGAAACACTAAATCTACTGGAAGAGAAAGTAGGTAGAAAGCTTGAAGACATAGTAGTAGGCAGAGAGTTCACGAACAAAATCCAAACTGCAAGGAAAGTAGTTCAGAGAATCAACAACCGGGATCTCATCTTATTGAAAAGTTTTTGCACATCTAAAGAAATCACCAACAGAGTAAAAAGAAATCCCATGCATTGGGAAAAATTTTAGCCAACTGTCCCTCAGACAAATGACTTCTATCTAGAACATATTACAAATTAAAAAAATTAGGTCCCCCAAATTCAAATACCTGATCCAGAAATGGGCATCTGAGATGAATTCACACTTCTCAGGTAAATAAATACAAATGACAAGTATATGAAAAAATGTTCAACATCACTGGTCATTTGCCAATGTGAAATAAAACAACACTGAGATTCCTTCTCACCCTAGAAAGAGTGGCTATCATCAAGAAATTGACCAATAACAACTGTTGGTGAGACTGTGCAGAAAAAGGAACCATACTCCACTGTTGGTGGGAGTGTAGACTGGTGAAACGACTGTGGGAATCAATGTGAAGATTTCTCATAAACCTAGGATTGGAAGTCCCACTTAACCCAGTTTTTCTCCACCTGGTTATTTCCCCTGTAGAATTAAAATATCAGACCACAGCAATACATGTGCATCATGTTTATAGCACCACAGTTTGTCATAGCTAAAACTTGGAAACAACCCAAATGCCCATCAACTGAGAAATTGATAAAAAGGTTGTCCTTTTATACAATGGAGTATTACTCAGCTATGAAAAGATAAACTGGAGGCTTTTATAGGTAAATCGATGCAATTAGAGACCTACTCATAAGTGAAGTAAATTGGACCCACATGTGTAAACATATTGTCTCCCTAGTGTAAGATCCTGAAAGAGTAAATAAAATCAGAATGTATAATAGATATTATAAAAGGGAAAGAAATTGCTCGAAAGAAGGAACAACTTGGATGAGGGAAAAGAGAAAAAGAAAGAAAGAAGGGAAAAATAGGTATGTATATAGAAGGATAACTGGGATAATTGTACTGCTGTTGTCTACTGGTTTATTGAAAGGAACACTTAATGCTTAAATTTTTTTGACCAATTTTGCCTGCTTATATTTGGTAACCTGAACCACTAATTTGAAGGCAACAGTGTGCAATATAACAGCCGCTGGTGAATTCCTACCATCTTGTCTAGTGAAGCTCTGTATCATTTCTAATTTTTAAAAATAATTTTTAGTCTTTTCAGTGGTTTTATGAATCTTGCATTCTTACAGTGGTAATCTGAGCAACTTGGTTGAAGATTACAATATGTTAAAAAGAAATTTTAAACTACTGGATTTCTCTTTGGCACCTTTGCATGTCCTCTAATGCTTTTGCGAAAGTGTTCATTCATATTTTGTTTTGTTTTGCTTAGCTTGCCTTTTTGTTAGTGTCTTCTCACTCACTCCCTCACCCCAGTTATTCCTTCTTTTGAGCAATTTCTTTCCCTTTCATAATACCTATTGTACGTTTTGGGTTTAATTTACTCTTTCTGGATCTTACACTAGGGAGACACTATGATGTTTACACATGTGTGTCCGATTTACTTCACTTATGAGTATGGACTCTAATTGCATCGATTTACCTATAAAAGCCTCAAGCTTATCTTAATTTTGTTTATTAAGTCTAGTATCTGTTTGGTTGTATCTACTTTGAGCTCACTCCACACCTTTTTTTTCCCCCACACCTTTTTGAACATTTTATTTCCTTTTGTAGTTTTTTCAAATAATTCAGCTGCATAGCTTTTCACTTCCTCTGCCTCACTGCCCCACTGATCAGCTCTGGGCGAGTTGGGGGTTGTGGAAGGCATTTTTAATTCTAATTAACAGAATTAGAAACAAGTATCAGAAAAGAAAAAAATGAAAAAGGAGACAAAAGACAGAAGATTAAAAAAAGAGAATAAAGAAAAATGTAATAAAGAAGAGTGAAAAAAGAAAAATGTAATAAAAAAAAGAAAACAAAAATTCCAAGCCCCATAATAATTTAAAATTAAAGTCCTAGGTTAATAATTCAAAGGGTAGATAACAACTCCATATTCTTTTAAGTGGAAAAAATAAGTATGAAAAATCTTTTAACAGCTAACAGAGTTTTAACAGTTAATTGCAGCTAATAACACAAATATTATCTTAGTTACTTAAGGAGCCTACACAAATATTAAAAGGCAAAGGTGTTTACAATAGCTCCAGTTATGGATGATCAATAGCATGTAGATATCTAGCATGCAGACGGGTAACCATGACAAAGTTTTCTCTCACATTATTGCATATGTATCTATTATGTACATTTATCTAACCTTTGAAATTAATACATTGGCAAGTTGGCATTTAGAGTCACCATCAATGTATACATTAAATATAAGTTGTTCTGTGCTTTAATTGTTTAGCAATCTATTGTGGACTTGACTAGCAAATGAAAGGAAATACTCTGGTTTATGAGCTTGACATTCAGAGTGTTTAACTGTTTAAAACTATGTGGTATATAAACCACAATTCAATATGGTGCTAGTATTTTTAGGTACTATTACTCACTGCTATATTTGTTGCATATAGGTTTGTAGTTAACGTTTGGAGGCAAAGCTTTTTGTTGAAAGCGACACAAACTGATTCTTTTAGCTAAAATTAGTACTCATATTTTCTGTTGTCAAGAAAAATTGTTTGTCTTCAACACTTTGCCTTCAAAGTGA
>NW_004955554.1:2340389-2342416 GCF_000276665.1 Chinchilla lanigera | reverse complement strand
TTGACAGTTTCTTTTAGCACAGAAATAGAAGACAGTAGAACAACTATATCATTTACTATTTTAAGTTGGAGGCCTTATTTATTAATATTTTAAAAATAGACTTTAAGTTTAATAGTCATTTTAGATTCACAGCAAATAAGAGATTTCCTATAAGCGCTGTATACCACAAATACATGAATTCTCCATTATTAATATTATACACCAGAATGATATACTTTAAAAACAATCCATGATCTTACATTGGTACAGTTTTATTATCCAATGCATGATTCCAGTAGGATTCAATCTTTGAATTGTACAGTATATAGATTTTGATAAATACATGTTGGCATGCATCCATCCTTATAGTGTCACACAGAGTCGTTTCACTGCTCTAAAATCTTGTGCTGTATCTATTCGTTGGTCACTTCCAAAAACCATCTGGAGCAACTGCTCTTTTTTCCATGTCTCTACAGTTTTGTCTTTTCCAAAATGTCACAAAACTGAAACCATATATTTTGTAGCCATTTTATATTGGCTAATTTCACTTATAAATGTGTACTTAAGATTTCTCCATATAGTTTCATGACTTGATGATACATTTGTTTTAGAGTTAAACAAACTTCCATTCTGCGAACGTACTTTACGACACTTAATGCACTTGCCTACTGAGGATATCTTGGTTTCTTCCAAGTTTCAGCAGTTATGAATAAAGTGCTATAAGAATTCAGGTGTAGCTTTTTCTGTGGGCATAGTTTTTCAGCTCATGTGAGTAAATTTCGAGAGTCAAATAACTGGATCATAAGGAAAGATACATTTAGTTTGTGAGGAAAATATCAAACTATCTTCTAAAGTGGCTATACCATTTTATATTCCCATCAGCCATGAATGAGAGTTCCCATTTCTGCTGTCTTCATCAGCATCTGGTGTTTGCAGTGTTCTAAATTTTGCCCATTATAACGGTTGCATAGTAGTTTCTCATTGTAGTTGTAAGTTGTAATTCTTTAATGATTTATGCTTAACATCCTTTCATATGCATTTTGTCTCAGTGCACCTTCTTTGGCAATGGTACATTTTCATGTCTTTTGCCTATGTTAAAATAGAATTGTTTTCAAATGTTTAGTTGAGTCTTCAGTGTTCATTGAATACTTTAGAAAATAGTTGTTTTTCAGAGAACTTTTATATTTTCTGCCAGAGTGTAGCTCATTTCCTTGGCAGTGCTTTTACATTGTAAAAAATTTTAACTTTAGTCAATTACAACCAATCAATTATTTTATTCATACATTAGATCTTTAGTGATGTTCACAAAGTCATTACCAAACTCAAGGTCTTCTAGGACTTATCCTGTATTACCTTCTAGGAATTTCATAGGCTTGCATTTTGCCTTTAGTTCTTTGATCAATTTTGAGTTAGTTTTTACAAAAACTTCAAGCTCCATGTCTAGATTTTTTTGTACGTGATGAAAACACATTTTTTTTTTTTTAAAAAACCTCTTTCTTTTATTGTATTATTTCTGTTTGGACGCAGAGAGAAAGTTATGGGAAGAACTGGAAAGAAAGAAGTAAATGTCTGGGTTATTTCCACAGCAATACATTTCTTCTGACCAGGTACCAACACTTAACGGCAAGACAGCTAAAATGCCCCCGTAATTCAGTTACCTCCCAAAGTCTTGCACATGTGATTACATGAGGCTTTAGGGGGACATTTATGTATGAGTCATAAGAGCAGTAATTTGAAAAAAGACCTTTATTTTCTTTTTAAATATTTTTCAATAAGGTATAGCATCTGATTTTTGAAAATCTTGTTTATTGGTACAATTTAGAATATACATAATGATCATATTCATCATAGGAAATTTCTACCTGTACATGGTATATCTACACTCCCACTAACAGTGAAGAAGTGTTCCTTTTCCCCACAGACCTTACAGCATTTCTTACTGGTTGATTTCTTGATGATAACCATTCTTTCTGAGGTAAGATGGAATATCACCAGTGATGTTGAACATTTTTTCATATATTTATTTGCTATTTGTACTTCTTCATCTA